>NC_133141.1:28422679-28722679 GCF_048418815.1 Hemitrygon akajei | reverse complement strand
CCAGGTGCTGACTGACTGCTGATTGCCTTCTGATCTTAAACAGTTATTTATTGACAAAATTCCTTGTTGATGAGCACACTTCAAACTCCAGGAGATCAAATGAATCTTCACTGCTTTCCCTGTTTGTGGGGAATGTACAGTGTGCGCGGGGATCTGTAGCTCTCTCACTTTATGCAGTCAGTGCAGTGAAACTAGGCTGTCCCTTCTGTGAAAAAGTGCATCCTCTTAATATCTTTTCCTCATAAAAAAAACAGCTCCAGAGACCGGGGGTTAAATCACAACCTCCGACACTGTCTGTGTGAGTTTGCACGTATTCCTGTGACCGCCTGGGTTTCCCACCAATGCTCTGGTTTCCTCCCACATCCCAAAGACATGTGGGTTAGCCGCTGTAAATTGTCCCAAGGGGCAGAATCTGGGGGGAGTTGTTGGGAATATGGGGAGAGCAGAAAACAGAATAGAGGAATGGGAGTACCCTGAACTAGCATAGACTGAATCAGCTGAATGCCTTCCAACAGGTCCCGAGTTATAGGGAAAGTTGAGTAAGTTAGCATTTTATTCCCTGGAGTGTAGGAGCATTTACTTTGAACTTTGAATGAAAGGAAATTTGATAGAGGTGTTGAGGGTAATAATAAGAGTAAAAATTATGGGGCATATGCAAGCAGGCTTTTCCACTGAGGTTGGGTGAGACTGGAACTAGAGGTCATGGGTTAAGGGTGAAAGGTGAAAAGTTTAAGGGGATCAGGACGTGGAATTTCTTCACTCAGAAGGTGATGAGAGTGTGGAACGAGCTGCCAGTGGATGTCGGTTTGATTTCAATATTTATAAGAAATTTGGATATGGGCTAGGCAGAATAATAGTTTGGCCTGGACTACTAGATGGGCCAAAGGACTTGTTTCTGTGCTGTATTTTTCTATGACTATGACATCATAAAAACATATGAGAGGTTAACTACCACCATCTTCAACAGGACACATAATTTTCCTAACTTGCACCATCTCCAATGGGATCTACCACCAAACACATCTATTCCTCCCCTCCCCGAATCTCCACTTTCCACAGAGATTGCTTTCTACATCACTCCCTTGTCCAATCGTCCCTCCCCACTGATCTCCCTCCTGGCACTTATCCATGCAAGCGAGACAAGTGCTACACCTGCCTCTACACCTCCTCCCCTCACCACCATTCAGGGCCCCAAACAGTCCTCCCAGGTGACATGACACTTCACCTGTGAGGGTCGTCTATGATATCCAATGTTCCCGGTGCAGCCTCCTCTGCATTGGTGACACCCAATGTAGATTGGGAGAATGTTTTTCGTTGACCACCTTCACTCCATGCAGGTTTTCCTGTGGCCAGCCATTGTAATTCTGCTTCCCTTTCAGACATGTTGGTCCATGGCCTCTTCTACTACCACAATGAGGCCACTCTCAGACTGGAGGGGCAACAACTCGTATTCTGTCTTGGTAGCCTCCAACCTGATGGCATGAACATCCATTCCTCTAACGTACGGTAATTTCTCCCCTCTCCCCCTTCTCTCTTTTTCAATTCCCCATTCTGGCTCCCCTCCCATCCCTCCTCTCCTCACCTGCAACCATTTATGGAAACTCTTGTGTTTATGAAAGTTTGGGTTGTTGCAAAGAGGGATGATCCCAAGGATGGGTTAATAGTCCCTAGAATGCACTGCAGTAGTCAGTGATCATATTGAGGTGTTCCGCTCACTGCTCTGCAAGGTTTACGTGTGTCTGTGCTGAACTAAGCCTGTGGCCTTCAACTAACCTGCTCCAGACCGGCTGCACTGGTGACTGGCTTCATGAACTTCAGTTCTGAATGTAATTTGCCAGTGCCGCCCACTGAAGTGTCACGGGAGAAGATGGAACATAAGGGGCAGCGGATCATGTTCTCTCTCTTTCTCTCGTTGGTGGGGGAGAGTTTGCTGCCAATTCTCGAGTCAGAGAATGCGGAAAAAGGGCGCCACGGCGGACTTTAACACCGTAAATCAGTGAGTTGTTTGTCTTCGTTGGTGCGAAAGGCGGGCAACTCTCCATCCCTTTATTA
Organism: Hemitrygon akajei; assembly: GCF_048418815.1. NCBI lineage: Eukaryota > Metazoa > Chordata > Chondrichthyes > Myliobatiformes > Dasyatidae > Hemitrygon > Hemitrygon akajei. The sequence continues at coordinate 28,720,627 of NC_133141.1, read as the reverse complement.
GGGAGAGAGAGCCTGTGGTATGTCGAATTGTCAGGGTGAACGATTAGTTTTTGTTGTACCGCAGATCATGGTCTCTCTTGGGGGCTTTGCTATTACCTGATTGGAGGGTGCTGATGCAGTTTTTGCTGAAGTAAGTGGGGGTGGGGGGTTGCTGCTTTGCTGCTGCTTGTGTGTGAAAGGGGGCAGAAGGGGGCGTCGGGGTTCTCACACTTTTACTGTCACTCATTCTTTGGGTCACTCTTCTGCTTTCGTGGCTGTCTGTGAAGAACAAGAATCTCAGGTTGTATGTTGTATACATTCTCTGATATTAAGTGGAACTATTGAAGTATTGATTTGTCCTTTTTTTGCACAGTGAGTGTTTGACGGTTTTCTATTTTTAATGGGTTCTATTGGGTTTCTTTGTTTTGTGGCTGCCTGTAAGGAGTCAAATTTCAAGTATGCATTATTTTGATAATAAATGTACGTTGAACATTGAAAATGGTAAACATGGTCAGCGGTGCAGAGTGAGTGAAAGCTTCGACTCAGCGAGGAAACCGGAGCAGGCTCAGATATTCAGGAAAGATAGTGAGCAGAGGGCCTGAACAACACCTGAAAGGGACTTTAGATCAAAGCTCAAAGTAAAATATTATCAAGTTACGTGCATGTCACCATATACTAGTCTGAGATTCATTTTCTTGCAGGAATTCACAGTAGAGCAGAGAAATACAATAGAAACAATGAAAAGCTACACACAAAGATTAGCAAACACAAAAAAGGCAAACTGTGAAGTACAAAGATAATAATAAATGAATAAATAGAAATAAAACTATAAGATACAGGAGCAGAAACAGGCCATTTGGCCCATCGAGTCTGCTCCACTATTTCATCACAGCTGATTCAATTTTCCTCTCAACTCCAGCCTCCTGCCTTCTCCCCATATCCCTTCATACCCTGACCAATCAAAAATTTATCAACCTCTGCCTTAAATATACATACAGACTTGGCTTCCACAGCTGCCTGTGGCAAAGAATTACACAGATTCACCACTCTCTGGCTATAGAAATTCCTGCTCATCTCTGTTCTAAAAGGACGCCCCTCTATTCTGAAACTGTGTCCCACCATAGGAAACATCCTCTCCACATCCACTCTATCAAGGCCTTTCACCATTCAAAAGATTTCAATGAGATCACCTTTCATTCTTCTGAATTCTAGTGAGTACAGGCCCAGAGCCATCAAACGCTCTATATATATAGGTAGATAAATAAATAGAACTGAGAACATGAGTTGTGGAGTCCTTGAAAGTGAATCTGTAGGTTGTGGAATTAGTTTAGTGTTGAGGTGAGTGAAGTTATCCACGCTAGTTCAGGAGTCTGATGGTTGAAGGGTAATAACTGTTCCTGAACCTGGTGGTGTGGGACCAGAGGCTCCTGTACCTTTTTCAGATGGCTGTAGTGAGAAGAGAGCCTGGATGCTGGGGGTCCTTGATAGATGCTGCTTTCTTGTGTTAGGACTCCTTGTAACTGTGCTCTGTGGTGGGGAGGGCTTTGCCTGTGATGGACTGGCCTGTACCCACCCGTTTCTGGGCATTTGTGTTTCCATGCCAGGCTCCTCTGGAGAAAACAACCCATTTAGTGTTGTAATCTGATTTGGGCCACCCAGAAATTATGAAAACAACACACACACACAATCCCCCTTCCGTTCCAGTCCTGGTGAAGGGTGTGGGCTGTTTATTGATTCACATTAACGCCACTTGACCCACTGAGTTCCTCCAGCATTTTGTATGGGTTATTCTGGATTTCCAGCACATGCAGAATCTCCCTCTTGCATTCATGAAAATTAAGGTTATTTTCTCATTCATTGTCACATGCGGTGATGATGCTGTTGTGTGTTGCAGAGACACACTGGGCTTAACGTGGGCAAGCTGCAGCAGGCTGTAGAACTCGTTCTGTGGCTGGGTGTCATTAATGACGAGCGTGGAAGCGGGAGGTCACTACAGATCAGTGCAGTTCGTAAGTGCCTTTGGAAAGCGAATATATTTCAACATTGTACCAGCTCGTCTGCAAGTTTCACCCTTCCAAGTGCAAGCCTAACTTAGCAGTTCCTCCTTCACATCACTAAGGAAATTCTGCTGAGGGTCTGACTGGTCTTACTTGATCCCTCAATTGTAGGTTAGAAGCTGCATTTAGTTGTAACTCATCATAGAACATCACACTGCACAGCACAAAGAGTAAAGCACACTTGCCCTTATTAGTCGATGCATTGAGTTCAGGAGCTATGTTACAGCTTTATGAAACCCGGCTTATTTATTTTATTTTTCACTCTAACTTATAGTCATTTTTATGCCTTGTACTGCTGCCAGAAAAACAACAAATTTTATGACATAAGAGATTCTGCAGATGCCAGAAATCCAAAGCAACACACACAAAACGCTGAAGGAACTCAGCAGGTCAGGCAGCATCCATGATAATGAACAAGCAGTCAACTTGTCAGGCCAGGACCCTTCTTCAGGACTGAAATTTCATGAATTTATTATGTATGTAATAACCCAACCAGTTCCCCTCCACCACCACTCTCCTCCGCCCAGTGGAACTCGTCTTCACTCTCAATTGTTTCTCTTTTGGATCCTCCCACTTTCTTCAAACATGAGTACTCACGTGGGTCCCAGCTATACCTGCCTGTTTGTTGGCTACATGGAAGAGTCTATGTTCCAAGCCTACACTGGTGACCAGCCCGCACTTTTCCTGCGCCACATCGACGACTGCATTGGTGCTGCTTCCTGCACCCGTGCTGAACTCGTCAACTTCATCAACTTTGCCTCCAACTTCACCCTCAAATCCACCTAATCCATTTCTGACACTTCCCTTCCCTTTCTCGATCTCTCTGTCTCTATCTCTGGAGACAGCTTATCTACTGATGCTTATTATAAACCAACGGACTCTCACAGCTACCTGGACTATAACTCATCCAACCCTGCTACTTGTAAAAATGCCACCTCCTTCTCTCAATTCCTCTGTCTCCACTGCATCTGCTCTCAGGCTGAGGCTTTTCATTCTAGAACGAAGGAGATGCCCTCCTTCTTCAAAGAAAGGGGCTTCCCCTCCTCCACCATCAATGCTGCCCTCACCCACATCTCTTCCATTTCACACGTCTGCTCTTACCCCATCCTCCTGCCACCTAAACAGGGATAGGGTTCCTCTTGTCCTCACCTACCACCCCAGCAGCCTCTGTGACCAGCACATAATTCTCTGTTACTCCCGCAATTTGCAATAGGATCCCACCACCAAATACATCTTTTCCTCCCCCACCCACTTTCTGTTTTCCGCAGGGGTCACTCCCTACGCGACTTCCTTGTCCATACGTCCCTCCCCACTGATCTCCCTCCTGGTACTTTTTCTTGCAAGCGGAACAAGTGTTCCACCTGTCCCTACACCTCCTCCCTCACTACTGTTCAGGGGACCAAACACTCCTTCCAGGTGAGACGACACCTCACCTGTGAGTCTATTGGGGTCATCTACTGTGTCCGGTGCTCCCGGTGTGGCCTCCTGTACATCGGTGAGACCCAACATAGATGGGTAGACCGCTTCACCGAGCATCCATGCTCCATCTGCCAGAAAAAGCCGGATCTCCCAGCAGCCACCATATTTAATTCCACTTCCCATTCCCATTCCGACATATCAGTCCATGGCCTCGTCTACTGTGGCAATAAGGCCACACTCAGGTTGGAGGAACAAGACCTTATATTCCGTCTGGATAGCCTCCAACCTGATGGCATGGACATCGATTTCTCGAACTTTCGATAATGCCCCCCCTCCCCTTCATCATTCCCCATCCCCTTTTCCCTCTCTCACCTTCTCTCCTTGCCTGCCCATCACCTCCCTCTGGTGTTCCTCCCCATTTTCTTTTCGTCCACGGCCTTCTCCAGCAATGTGTCTCTTTCACCAATCAACTTCCCAGCTCTTTACTTCACTCCCTCCCCTTCCAGGTTTCACCTATCATGTCGTGTTTCTCTCTCCCTCCCCCCCCCCCCCCCACACCTTTCAACTCTGACTCCTCATCTTTTTTTCTCCAAAACTATTGAAGAGTCTCGGCCTGAAACATCAACAGTACTCTTTTCCATAGATGCTGCCTGGCCTGCTGAGTTCCTCCAGCATTTTGTGTGTGTTGCTCAGATTCCCAGCATCTGCAGGTTTTCTCCTGTAATACCTGATTCTGATTGGATGCAGTAGTGGTTGCTCAGTTTTAGGAAGGATGTGGAGATTTTGGAGAGGGTGCGGAGGAGGTTTGGAGGCATGAGCTACGAGGAGAGGTTGGATAAGCTGAGGATGAGGTTGGATGAGCAGAGCGGTGGAGGCTGAGGGGAGACTTGAGGGAGACCTAAGAAAGTCCTTAACTCCGAGTGGAGTCATCGGGACGCCGTCGTGAAGGCGGTTTTTTTTTAGCAGGCTTTCTTGTTTTTACGAGGCCGAGTTGCTAGCTCGACGCTCAAAGCATGCAAAGGAGCCGGCTGGATTCGAACTCGGGAAGTCCAGCGCTGATGCCACTACGCCACCAGCCGGCGTAGATAGAGTAGACAGACAGTATCTTTTTCTCAGCGTTGAAATATCTAATGCTGAGAGAGTGCAAAGGAGATGTGCGGGGCGAGATTTTTAGACAGAGAGCCCTGGGATGGTGGTGGAGGCAAAAGGCATAGGAGTGTTTAAGAGACTCGTAGATAGGGAAAGATGTGGTCAATGTGTGGGGATTAACTAGGAGTCATTGGTTTAATTAGTTCGGCACAACATCGTGGGCCGAAGGGCCTGTCTTGTACTGTACTGTTCTATGTACTGTGTTCTGTGCACAGAAGGCTCACTGTGCTTGTGCCGAGCACCATGTCGAACTAAACTGAGTCTCTTCCGCCTGGACATAGTCATGGAGTGTGATAGCCCAACACCCAATGCCAGCAGCTCCCAGTATCCCAGACTAACTTCTTTCTGTCCTCTGCAGCAGTCATCTAGATCCTTGTCTCAATGTGGAAGTGCTGACTTAATCACAGAGTCATTTAATCCCTCGAGCACAGAGCCTCCCAGCTAATATCACAGTCTAGCTTCATGACTCGTCTACAAAGTCCGTAAAGGCAGAAAGTCACAAATTGCCACTGCTCTTCAGTTGTAAATGTTGATATAACTGTGTGCTATTCAACGATGGAAAGCTTCACAGACAAACGTGGTATGACAAGTGTACACTTGTCATAGAATCAGGCTTATTATCACCGGTATGTGACATGAAATTTGTTAACTTAGCAGCAGCAGTTCAATGCAACACATAATCTAGCAGAGAGAGAGAGAAAAATAAATAAGTAAATGAATTACAGTAAGCATATATGTGTATATTAAATAGATAGGTTAAAAATAGTGCAAAACAGAAGTAATAAAAGTGAGAGTATTCATGGGTTCAGTGTCCATTTAAGAATCATATGGCAGAGGGGAAGAAGCTGTCCCTGAATCGCTGAGTGTGTGCCTTCAGGCTTCCATACCCTTCCTGATGGTAACAATGAGAAGAGGGCATGTCCTGGGTGATGGGGGTCCTTAATAATGGATGTCACCTTTCTGAGGCACCGCTCCTTGAAGATGTTTTGGATACTATGGAGCTGAATAATTTTACAACTTTCTGTAGCTTCTTTCGGTCCTGTGCAATAGCCCCCAACCCCCAGTGATGCAGCCAGTCAGAATGCTCTCCACGGTACATCTATAGATGTTTCTGAGTGTTTTAGGTGACAAACCAAATCTCTTCAAACTTCTAATGAAGTATAGTTGCTGTCTTGCCTTCTTTATAACTGCATCGGTATGTTAGGACCAGGTTAGATCCTCAGAGATCTTGACACCCAGGAACTTGAAGCTGCTCACTCTCTCCACTTCTGATCCCTCTATGAGGATTGGTATGTGTTCCCTCGTGAAGTCCACAATCAGCTCCTTCATCTTACTGATGTTGAGTGCAAGGTTGCTGGGGCAACACCACTCCACTCACTGTATTATTTATAATACATTGTAATGAAGGGATATATTTTATATACATACAGGTGTATCTCTTTGTATGTACTCTTGGAGTGAGTGCACTCATGCCCAAAGTTCAAAGTAAATTTATTATCAAAATTTCTCAAAACAGTATATGGTGACATATGCTAGAACATGTTCATATACAACCTTGAGATTCATCTTCTGGCAGGCATTCACAGTGGAACAAAGAAATACAATAGAATCAGTGAAAAACTACACGCAAAGATTGACAAGCAACCGATGTGCAAAAGAAGACAACTTTGCAAATAAAAATAATTATTAAATGAGAAATAGATGAATAAATAAATAACACTGAGAACGTGAGTTGTAGGGTCCTTGAAAGTGAGTCCACGAGTTGTGGAATCAGTTCAGTGTTGAGGTGACTGAAGTTATTCACACTGGATCAGGAGCCTGATGGTTGAAGGGTAAAGACGAAATTTGGTATGTCCCTGTTGACCCGCACCAATATTTCTAAAAAAGCAACTATCTCAATGCACCACAGCTTGCTATAGCATCTGCTCTGCCCGTGACCGCAAGAAACTGCAGAGAGTTGTGGTCAATGTACAGCTCAGCACATCACGGAAACCAGCCTCCCCTCCATGGACTCTGTCCATACTTCTCACTGTCTCAGTGAAACAGACAGAATCATCAAATACCCCACCCACCCCAGACGTTCTCTCTTCTCCCATCGGGCAAAAGATACAAAAGCCTGAAAGCACGATCCATCAGGCTCAAAGACAGCTTCTACACCACTGTTGTAAAATTCTTGAGCAAACCTCTTGTATGGCAAAGATGAACTTTTGATTTCTCAGTCTACTTCATCATAGCCTTGCCCCTTTTTATTTGCCCACACTGCACTTTCCCTGTAACTGTGACACTTCATTCTGCATCTTGTTATTGCTTTATCTTGTTCTACCTCAATGTGGTGAAATGATCTGTACGGGTGGCATTCAAAACAAAGTTTTCACTGTATCTTGGTACTTGGGACAATAACAAACCAACTTATCTATATCACTTATATATCCTGCCCTAGTGTACATAGTCCACATCCCTTTTTTATAACAAAACAAGTTTATTTTAAGTTTTACAATACTACAATACTTCAATAGGTATTATATAAATAACAATAATGAACACCAACTAAATTAAATATTCCCACCCTCATCTATCCTCTGCAGTGGCCAACAGTCCTGAAACACCTCCATAGTACCTGTGGATACCGCATGTTGTTTCTCCAGGCACAGACATACCCCCAGAACATTGTTAGACAGTCTGCCAAGGTGGAACCCTCCGCTGCCCGCCTCCAGGACCCACAGATAGCTATCTTGGTCCAGGAGCAAGTTTATTAGGGTATCCTCCTCCCTCCTTGCCCCCTTCCAAATTGGATGACCAGATATGAAGAGGGCGGGGCTAAGATGCAACCAGAAGGCGAGGAGCAGCCCCTCAGGAATACAAACAGGGACTGCAGTCTCGCACTCTCCATGTACCTGTGATACACAGTCCCGTCCAGCCCGCAGAAGCGACAAGGAGGCTGGGAGATCTGTGTACAAGCTTATAAATTTATCGCAAGGCACTGCAGCCTCGACTCGAGAAACAAAGGAAGGGCCCCTGCATGAGAGTGAGCTCCAAAGGGAACCCCCTCTGGTCACAACCCAATGTACACTGACTGCATGGGGTACATTTCACGCCCCAGTGTACTCTGGCCACATGCTGGTATATTTTGCTCGTTTTTACTTTTGAATGAGTGAACTGTAGGACTTGCATTTTACTCCATATGGTATATCCTGTTCAGTTCCTTTTGCAGCTGGCAGGGTCTCCTCTCACTGGAGCTGGTGGGGATGTTTGGAGCTGTTATAAAGTCAAGGCCCACCAGGGGTTCTGCAATCGATAGATAATCAGCCGGCGACTTACAGGAAGTCCTGTCTCCGGAGCAGATCTCCGGCTTTCTCAGATGTAACTGTGATAAGATGTTTACAAGCAGCAAGTTCTGAGTGGAAGGGGCTGAGAGGTATCACAATGGTTAACGCAAAATCTCTGGAAGGAGCTCAGAGGCAGGCAGCGTTTGAAGTCGGTGCCAAATGGCTGTGCCAGTGGAGAAGGGCTGAGCAGTCTGGCCCAAAGTTAAACCCCATCTCTCAGCCTCAGTTTAATCCTCAGCGCAAGTCTGCTGGCTAAGAGGACTGGCACACTCGAGCAGCTGGATAAGTAGCATGCAGTCAAACCAAGAGCACATTGCAACAACTTCACCCGTGGTGATATATAAATACACAACAGACTGCTTGATGGTGGGGTGAACCCTGGACAACATGTCCGTTCCATCACTACGATCATCTGTTTCTTCCACTGTGAATGCCTGCAAGAAACTGATAAGAAATTTACTTTGAACTTTGTATCAGCACCTGACTCCACCCAGTCTCAGCTCTTCAGCTGCAGAAACCCTCGCCCCTGCCTCCGTTACCGTGGGATCAACACATAGAAAAAGATGGAGGGACTCAGTGGATCAGGCAGCATCTATGGAGGGAAATTAAGGATTAATTTGAATAGCTATATACATTTACATGTACTAGGAATTTGCTGTGGTGTGTTAGTCAAGGCACGACGTGCGTGACAGCCGCTCTTCACAGAGTCAGAGTGGTAATCTTGAGGCTTTAGCTCTTCGAAGCTTCCGTGAAGAGAGGCTTCAGTCAGAGAAAGCAAAGGAAAGAAAAAGCTCAGGTTTTTTCCTTCTCTTTTTTATATCTGCTCTGCTAGGACAGTAGGGATGCCAGGCAGGATAGTGGAATGCTCCTCTTGCAGGATGTGGGAAGGCAGGGAGACCTCCAGTGTCCCTGACAACTGCAACTGCAAGAAGTGCATCCATCTGCAGCTTCTAACAGACCGTATTGAGGAATTGGAGCTGGAACTGGATGAAGGAGGCTGAGAAGGTGATAGATAGGACATATAGAGAGGTAGCAGGCAGAGGACCCAAGATGCAGGGTACAGGAAACTGGGTGATGTCAGGGGTTAAGGAGCCAGTGCAGAGTACCCCTGTGGTCATCCCCCTCTACAACAGGTATACCACTTTGGATACTGTCAGAGGGGTTGACCAAACAGAGAAAAGTCACAGTGGTCGGGTCTCTGGCACTGAGTCTGGCTCTGTGACTCAGAAGCGAAGCGGGTAGAAGAGGCATACTGTGGTGACAGGGGATTCATTAGTTAGAGGAACGGACAGGAGGTTCTGTGCATGAGAATGAGATTCCCGGATGGTATGTTGCCTCCCAGGTGTCAGAGTCCATGATATCTTCAGATCGAGTCCTCAGTGTTCTTAAGTGGGAACAGCCAGAGGTCGTGGTCCATGTAGGTACCAATGACATGGACATGACGAGTGTTGAGGTTCGGCATAGGGAGTTCAGGGAGTTAGGTGCTAAGTTAAAGGGCAGGACCTCTAGGGTTGTGACTAGTGGTGTTCCACAGGGGTCTATGTTAGGACCAATTTTTTTTTAACGTTATATGTCAATGATTTGAATGATGGAATTGATGGTTTTGTTGCAAAGTTTGCAGACAATATGAAGATAGTGGAGGGGCAGATAGTTTAGAGGAAGTAGAGAGGCTACAGAAGGATTTAGACAGATTAGAAGAATGGGCAAAGGAATGGCAGGAGGAATGCAATGTTGGGAAGTGTATGGTCATGTACTTTGGTTCAAGAAATGAAAGGGTTGACTATTTTCTAAATGGAGAGAAAATACAAAAAACTGAGGTGCAAAGGGATTTGGGAGTCCTTGTGCAGGATTCCCTAAAGGTTAATTTGCAGGTTGAGTCGGTGGTGAGGAAGGCAAATGCAATGTTAGCATTCATTTCATTTGTGACTTTATAAAGAAATGGTGAGGCCTCACTTGGAGTATTGTGATCAGTTTTGGGCCCCTCATCTTAGAAAGGATGTACTGAACTGGAGGGGGTTCAAAGGAGGTTCACAAAAATGATTCCAGCATTGAATGGCTTGTCATATCACGAGCGTTTGATGGTTCTGGAACTGAATTCACTAGAATTCAGATGAACGAGGGCGACTTCATTGAAACCTATCGAATGGTGAAAGGCCTTGATAGAGTGGATGTGGAGAGGATGTTTCCTGTGGTGGGGGAGTCTATGACCAGAGGACACAGCCTCAGAATAGAGGGGCATCCTTTTAGACCGGAGATGAGGAGGAATTTCTTTAGTCAGAGAGTGGTGATCTGTGGAATTTTTTGCCACAGGCAGCTGTGGGGGCAAAGTCTTTATGCATATTTATAGCAGAGGTTGATAGATTTTTGATTAGTCAGGGTGTGAAGGGAAACGGGGAAAAGGCAGGAGATTGGGGCTGAGAGGAAAAATAGATCAGCCACGATGAAATGGCAGAGCAGACTCAATGGGCCAAATGGCCTAATTCTGTTCCTATATGTTACTGTCCTATGGTCTAAAAAACAACAACATTCAATACAGTAATTCTAAAGAATAAAGAATTATATAAAATAGTTAGAGGTTAAAGTATGGATATTAAATAAAATGTGCATAAATACATAAATAGTGTGTATTTATAATGTAAACAGTGGGTAAAGTGTTTACAGTGATGGAGGTGAGAGGTAGCTAGAATAGTTGATCAGATTAACTGCCTGGAGAAAGAAATTTTTAAGATGTTGGGAAGATTTTGGTGTAATAGCCCTATGACACTTTCCAGAAGGGAGCTTTTGGAAAAGGGAATTTGCAGTGTAGGTAGAGTCTGCAATGATTTTTCTGCCCGCTTTTTTGTCCAAATGAACAGGCGATACAGATTTCTAGTGTCTCCAGTCTCTCTTGTGTCTTGTGTCTTTGATGTCGCTAAATGTGATAATACTTGGTGGGTCTCCTGGTATCTCCATCAATGTGTCTGTCCATGAGTGGGACAGCCACTGTTTGCTGACACGTTTCATACACCATTTCACCGACATACGCTACTTCCTCACCTCAAGATGATCCCCGGTCACTTCAGATTGCTGCAGCCCCACTACCTCTGCAGCCTCCTCCAGACCTCCATGATGTCCATGTTCCTCTGACTCTGGTGCCCTTGTATATCTACATTGTGAATCAGCTGAAACTGTACCTTCAGCTCCGAAATCCCTCTAAAATGCAGGATGGTTAATATCGGTTTGAATCTATCTGCATTCTCCTGGGTGATATGTTATTGACTCCACTGCTGGGATGGGCTTTGGGATGCTTATGCAGCTTTTGAAGTTCTGCCCCAGTTGATATTGTTCCCTCTGCATCTCTGGTGGACAGACCCTGACACCGACGTGGAGCCACAGGAGAGGAGGTGTAAGGTCAGTAAGGTCCAGCCTGTGCCCATGGCTCACCTGCCAAAGACTGGGAGGGCACTGACAGGAGGAACATTGTTTGGATGGTTAGACGCTCAGGATCAGGGAGAGAAGCTGGGGAATAATTTCTTCTCTTGGGCTATACAAATGGTTAGAACTCTCTACTCAGAAGTTTGGCTGTATATAATGTACAAGACCAAGACAAACTGTTGTTTGGGAACGTAGGGAACTGGAAAACGTATGACTGGGCAGGAACAGCCATGATCTTACTGGAAAATACCGTGTTTTTGCAATCGTTCTCTAAGGTTCTTGGAGAGGGTGACTTATAGGCATACACAAGATGCTGGAGGAACTTAGCAGGTCTGTCAGCATCTGTGGAGAGGAATAAACAGTCAACGTTTCGGTCTGAAACCCTGAGTCCTGATGGAGGGTCTCGGCCAGAAGCTTTGATTGTTTATTCCCCTCCATAGATGCTGCCTGGCCTGCTGAGTTCCTCCAGCATTTTGTGTTGCTCTGAATTTCCTGCACATGTAGAATCTCTTGTGTTTATGATTTTGAGGCAGTCGGATTCCTCTTTGGTAATTTCACCTTTTCAACCCAACGATTCCTCTCCCAGCAGGGTCAGAGTTTCCCCACACTGAGATCAGTTGCTCGTGATAACCAAGACTCACCCTCAGTAATGCGAGAGATAAGCAGCCAGCTATCTCCAGCAGCTGGTACTGGTCCTGCCTGTTGGAAACTTTGATCTGTTCGAATCTCTCTGCTCAGTGAGCACGGGGGTTATCTGAAGCTCCAGCACCTCCCTGTTGCATCCAGCCACACTGTGGGCCAATAACGCTGCTAATGCGGAGGGAGCCGCCCATTCATGCTGAACCTTGGTGCCCTCGGTAACGCAGAGTGAGTACACATCAGCTCGTCACTGGACTGTTCCATATCTTTCACATCTACATCTCTGCCACTACTATATAAGGCAAATTGGCTACACATTTTGGCTGCTGCTCACAGCTTCAGTTTCCTTCTCTTTCAGACCTTCTTAGGTATTTATCTCTCATTCCCTTTACCTGTACAGATGATGCCAACCATCCATTCCTCCCCTCAGCTACCACTCCTCTCCTACCCACCACTGTCCCTGCTCTGATTGTGATCTGATTGATTGTGGACTTCAGGGAGGGGGAGTTGGGAGAACACACATCAGTCCCCATTGAGGGATCAGCAGGGGAAAGGGTGAGCAGTTTCAATTCCTGGGTGCCAACATCTCTGAGGATCTATTCTGGAGCCCAACCTATCGATGCAATTACAAAGGAGGCATGTCGGCAGCCAAACTTCATTAGGAGTTTGAGGACACTTGGTATGTCACTAAATACACTGGCCAATTTCTACAGATGTTCCATGGAGAGCATTCTGACTGATTTCATCATTGTCTGGACTGGAGGGGCCACTGAACAGGTTTGGAAAAGGCTATAAAGGGTTGTCAACTCAGCCAGCTCCATCGTGGGCACTGCCCCCCATCATTGTAAAGGCAAGTTCAAAAGGTAATGCCGGCATCCATCATTAAGGACCTTTACCATCCAGACATGTCTTCTTCTCATTACTACCAACAGGGAGGAGGTAGAGGAGCCCGAAGATACACATTCATCATTTTAGGAACAGCTATTTCCCCTCTGCACCTGAACAGACAATGAACCTATGAACATTGCCTCACTACTTTTTTTGCTGTCTTTTTACTCCACTATCTAATTTCCTTATAGATTTCTTATTATAGTCGATAGTATATTTTATATCTTGCTCTGTACTGCTGCCGCAACACCACAAACTTGACGACCTACATCAGCGATAACAAACTTGGTTCTAATTTTAATTTGCTCACCAGATCAAGCATCACTTGCAACTTCCTTTCAAACAGCAGCTCTGTCTACAGCCCCACCCGCCCAGAGTTTACTGCAAGGGCCTGCCCGGGTCAGTGACTGTTGGGGTGGGCGGGATCGGTCCAGCAATATTCCCAAGGGGCGTGTAGCCAGGCCTTGACCTGTCACCACAACTTTGGTTGCAGGACTGGTGACCTCAAGTGGTAGGTTCAAAATACAAAGTCAATTTATTATCAAAATACATGCAGTATATGTCACCATATACAGCCCTGAGATTTGTCTTCTTGCAGACATTCACAGTAAATATAAGAAACACAATTGAATCAATGAAAGTGCAAACACAAGGAAATCTGCAGATGCTGGAAATTCAAAATGTTGGTGGAACACAGCAGGCCAGGCAGCATCTATAGGGAGAAGCGCTGTTGACGTTTCGGGCCGAGACCCTTTGTCAGGACTAACCGAAAGGAAAGATAGTAAGAGATTTGAAAGTAGTGGGGGGAGGGGGAAATGTGAAATGATAGGAGAAGACCGGAGGGGGTGGGATGAAGCTAAGAGTTGGAAAGGTGATTGGTGAAAGTGATACCGAGCTGGAGAAGGGAAAGGATCATGGGATGGGAGGCCTCAGGAGAAAGAAAGGGAGGGGGGAAACACCAGAGGGAGATGGAGAACAGGCAAACAACTAAATATGTCAGGGATGGGGTAAGAAGGGGAGGAGGGGCATTAACGGAAATTAGAGAAGTCAATGTTCATGCCATCAGGTTGGAGGCTACCCAGCCGGTATATAAGGTGTTGTTCCTCCAACCTGAGTGTGGCTTCATTTTGACAATAGAGGAGGCCATGGATAGACATATCAGAATGGGAATGGGACGTGGAATTAAAATGTGTGGCCACTGGGAGATCCTGCTTTTTCTGGCGGACCGAGCGTAGGTGTTCAGCAAAACGGTCTCCCAGTCTGCGTCGGGTCTCACCAATATATAAAAGGCCACACCAGGAGCACCGGACGCAGTATACCACACCAGCCGACTCACAGGTGATGTGTCGCCTCACCTGGAAGGACTGTCTGGGGTCCTGAATAGTGGTGAGGGGGGAGGTGTAAGGGCAGGTGTAGCACTTGTTCCATTTACAAGGATAAGTGCCAGGAGGGAGATCGGTAGGAAGGGATGGGGGGGACGAGTGGACAAGGGAGTCGCGTAGGGAGCGATCCCTGTGAAAAGCAGAAAGGGGGGGGGAGGGAAAAATGTGTTTGGCAGTGGGATCCCGTTGGAGGTGGCGGAAGTTACGGAGAATTATACGTTGGACTTGGAGGCTGGTGGGGTGGTAGGTAAGGACAAGGGGAACCCTATCCCGAGTGGGGTGGCGGGTGGATGGGGTGAGGGCAGATGTGTGGGAAATGGGAGAGATGCGTTTGAGAGCAGAGTTGATGGTGGACGAAGGGAAGCCCCTTTGTTTAAAAAAGGAAGACACCTCCTTCGTCCTGGAATGAAAAGCCTCATCCTGAGAGCAGATGCGGCGGAGACGGAGGAATTGTGAGAAGGGGATAGCCTTTTTGCAAGAGACAAGGTGGGAAGAGGAATAGTCCAGGTAGCTGTGAGAGTCTGTAGGCTTATAGTAGATATCAATGAAAGATCAGACCCAACAGGGTGGACAACAACCAGTGTGCAAAAGACAACAAATTGTGCAAGTACAAGAAGAAGAAATAATAATAGTAAATAAGCAATAAATGTCAAGAACATGAGATGAAGAGTCCTTGAAAGTGAGTCAGTAGGTTGTGTGATAGGGTGAGTGAAGTTATCCCCTCTGATAGCTGAGGGTAATAACTGTTTCTGAACCTGGTGGTGTGGGTTTTGAGGCTCCTGAATCTTCTTCCTGATGGCAGCAGCAAGAACAGAGAATGGCCTGGATGATGGATGCTGCTTTCCTGTGACAGTGCTCTTGGTAGATGTGCTCAGTGGTGAGGAGGGCTTTACCCGTGATGGACTGGGCCGTATCCACTATTTTTTTATATATTTTTCCATTCAAGGGCATTGGTGCTTCCATACCAGGCTGTGATGCAACCAGTCAATGCACTCTCCACTGCACATCAATAAAAGTTTGTCAAAGTTTTAGATGATAAGCTGAATCTTTGGAAATTTCTGAAAGAAGTAAAGGTGCTGCCGGGCTTTCCTCGTAATGACACTTACATGATGGACCCAAGACAGGTCCTCTGAAATGATAAATCTGAGGAATTTAAAGTTGCTGACCGTCTCCTCCTCTGATCCCCTGATGAGGACTGGCTCATGGACCTCCGGTTTCATCTTCGTGTAGTCTATAATCAGCTCCTTAGTCTTACTGACCTTGTGTGAGAGGTTGTTGTTATGACACCACTCAGCCAGATTTTCAATCTCCCTCCAATATACTGATTCATCACCACCTTTGATTCGGCCAACGACAGTGGTGTTGTCAGAAAACTTCAATATAGCACTGGAGCTGTGCTTAGCCACGCAGTCATAAGTGTAAAGCGCCTGTGCTGATGAAGATCATGGAGGAGATGTTGTTGCTAATCCAAACTGACTGGGGGCCTGCAAGTGAGAAAATCGAGGATCCAATTGCATAAGGAGATATTGAGACCCAGGTCTTGAAGCTTATTGATTAGTTCTGAGGGGATGATAGTACTGAATGTTGAACTGTAGTCAATGAAGAGCATCCTGATGTATGCATCTTTTCTGTCCAGATGTTCCAGGGTTGAGTGAAGAGCGAATTAGATGGCATCTGCTGTGGACCTGTTGTGACAGTAGGCAAATTGGAGCAGATCCAAGTTGCTCCCCAGGCAGGAGTTGCTATGTTTCATCACCAACCTCTCAAATCACTTTATCACTGTGGATGTAAGTGCTACAGGACAATAGTCATCGAGGCGGGTTACCATGCTCTTCTTGGGCACCAGTACAATTGAAGCCTGCTTGAAGCTGGTCGATAACTTCAGACTCCCAAAGTGGGAGATTAAAGATATTGGTGAACACTCCAAGACAGTTGATTAGCTCGGGTCTTTGGTTCTCGGCCAGGTACCCCATCCAGACCAGACACTTTCCGTGGGTTCACCCTCCTGAAGGATGCTCTCACGTTGGCCTCAGAGACTGAACTCACAAGGCTACCAGGGGCTGTGGGAGTTTGTGAAGATTCCTCCGTGTTTTGATGGTCAAAGCAAACATAAAAGGCATTGAGCTCATCAGGGAGCGAAGCGTTCAAATATGTCGCTTGGATTAACTTTGTAGGAGGTGATAGCATTTAAGCTCTGCCACAGCTGCCGAGCATCCTTCATTGCTGAAGAGAACAGACAGATCCATTCATGGATTGAGGAGCATAAATGGTGGGCGATTGGATTCTCTTCTTCCAAAAATAAACTCTATTCATAATAAGATAAACATACAAAAGGAAAAATGTGGAGCAAAAATCTCCACGTTCTTTGTGTTGACACACATTTTGTTCTATAGCTCCCCGGCGTGATGCATCCTTTCAATGTTCAAAGAGCCTCCCCACCGGACAGCCCCTCTGTGTGCAATAGTGGGAGGAGTCTATACTGTGGTCCTTCCCCACCTGGCACTTGTGGCAACTCCACTGAGCTTCAGCACACCCTCCTGTGGCCTGGACTGTGCCAGTTGGCAACATTCCCTTATGGACATCTCAATGTGCTGGGAGACCAATGGGTTTTGGAGATTTCCAGGACCAAAGGGCACCACTGGAGTTCAAGTGCGTTCCTCATGGTGAAGACTATGTTGTAAATGGAGTGTATGGTGAAGAACTCTACAGTACAGACTGGAAACGTGTGATCCCACAATCACTGAATCAGAATCAGGTTTATTATTATTGAAATAGGTTGTGAAATTTGTTGTTTTGTGACAACAGTGCAATGCAATACATACAAAATATACTATAAATTACAATAAGATATATATATAAAAATAGTCCAGAAAGAGAGCAGGAATAGTGAGATAGTGTTCATGAGTTGGTTCGTTCGTCAGAAATCTGTAGGCATAGAGGAAGAAATTGTTCCTAAAACATAAAGTGTGTGTTTCAGGCTCCTGTACTTCCTTAGAAGGGAGCATGTCCTGGGTGATGGGGGTCCTTCATGATGGTCCTCTTTTGGAAAAGGGAAAGAAAACAAGTTTTAGGCAGACCTGCACTGAGGTGATGAACTTCCAGCAGCACTTGATGTCTGTCTCGGTGTGTGGGTCCCTGGGAACTGGCTGTCAATTAGAGACTCCTCTACTATGTAGCTGCTGGGGATGAAGCAGGACATGGATCCTTGCATCCATCTCCACACACTCTTAGCAAATCCACAGGCCTTCTCTTTGCACCACAGCCAATCCGAGGGCAGCATACATTGGGGATGATATGTTGCCTCTACAAGAAGGATATGATTGGGAGTGCCCTCTCACCATCAGCCGAGAGAGGTCTTGATGCTTGATCTGGCAATGAGGCATCTGCCAGATGGTTTAGACCAGGGGTGTCAAACTCATTTTAGGTCATGGGCCGGATTGAGCAAAATGCAGCTTCATGTGGGCCGGATCAGTCGGACACGTGCGAACGCAGCTTTTGTTGCCTCTGTTTTTTCAGCCTGCTCTCATGTGTCTCAGTCTCTGCTATAACTACAAAATGTTTCACTTTACAAATTCCGTTTCTTATGAAGAAGACTGCCGAGCAAGACTGCCGAATAAACACTAAAAACCCTGAAAACCTGGTACCTGAATAAACTCAGCATTAGCCATATCATACGCCATAGGCGCTTCGATTACTGGGGCCAGCTTTAATAGTAATTAGATATTATCTCGCGGGCCAAAGATAATTCCACCACGGGCCAGATTTGGCCCGCGGGCCTTGAGTTTGACATATATGGTTTAGACAGTTTGCTCAGGGAACCACCCCATAGTATCCATAGTGTCCCTGTCCTGCTGTACGTTCCGTGCTGACCACAGCCTCATGGACTTGTGGTCAAAGATATTTGCTTAGAGGAACTTGTCCACAATGAACAGATAGCGCAGCGACATCCAGAGGACTGGGGCATTGCACGGCAACAGGCCCAAGCCACAGTGACACTTGGTGCCCACATACTTTAGATCCTCATACTGCCTCATGCAGGCACGAGCGATGGTGGTCATCATTGGGCGCACTTTAGTCCCCATTCTCTGGGGACTCGTGCATTGTGACCCACTAGACTTGCTCCATCATGGACCTCCAGAAGAAATGGAAGATTTCCTGGGTTATCACTGAGGCCGCAGATGGGGAGGAGGCCACGCCTGCACAAAGTACCGCAGCCCTGAGAGCACATCGCACCTGATGACCAAATTCTTCCCAGTTATTGACACAGTCGCAAATTCTTCCTAATCTGTTCCAGCAAATTCCCATTATATGCCTCCGATCCTCAGTATCTTCAGGTGGTCATGACAGTCAGCAATGGTATCCCCGAGCAACATGAGGATGTCAAAATACGGCCAAGTACAGCAGAGGTTTGGTCTGGGTGGATCACTGAGGCCCTGGTCGGCGATGATCTTGGACCAGGATCTTACAATCCACATTCAACAGTGAGATGGGTCTACAATTCCTGATGTCCTCCCTCTTCTCTCTTCTGCTTATAGATGAGGGTGATGATGCCTTTCCCCATGGAGTCTGACATGCTGCCAGTTACTATTAGTATTCGATTAGCACAGAGCTTGGAAAAAGCGACACGACAGTCTTTAAACATCGCAAATCAGCGAGTTGTTTGTTATGTCTCCCCTGTTGTTGTGAAACGAGGACACCTCTTTTTGCTTTATTAGGGAAAGAGAGAGAGAGCGAGCCTGTGGTATGTCGAAATACGGAATGAACAAGTAGTCTTTGGGGTACAGCAAGTCTGTGTCTTTACTGATGTTTTGCTGCATGATTGAGTGCTCGATGTAGGGTGCTGATGCTTTTTTGCTGGTGGGGGGGTCGTTGCCTTGCTGTTGCTTGTGCGTGGGAGGGGGGAGCTGGGGGGGCTTTGGGGTTCTAGCATTTTAACTGTTATTCATTCTTTGGGGCACTCTTCTGTGAAGAAAAAGAATTTCAGGATGTATGTAGTATACATTTCTCTGACTTGAAACCTAAACAATATCCACTGCCCTACCCTTATCAATCATCTTCATAACCTCCTCAAAACCCTTGAGGTTGTATAGAAAACCAAACTAAGTCCATGCTTTTCTAGATGTGAGTAGATCCTACACCTAAGCACATTCTTCAACAATATCCCTACCTCTGATTGTAAGGCTCCTCAGGTTATATTGTGCAAACACGAGGAAATCTGCAGATGCTGGAAATTCAAGCAACACACACAAAATGCTGGTGGAACGCAGCAGGCCAGGCAGCATCTATAGGGAGAAGCACTGTCAAAGAAGTCCTGACGAAGGGTCTCGGCCCGATACGTCGACTGTACTTCTCCCTATAGATGCTGCCTGGCCTGCTGCATTCCACCAGCATTTTGTGTGTGTCAGCCTATATTGTCCTTGTTTGTCTCTATTGCCTTTCTTAAGCAAAAGAACAACATTATCCATTCTCCAGACCTCTGGGACCTTGCCCGTGGCCAAAGAGTACACCAGGTTCACTGTCAAGGATGGTCGAAGATCGTCACAGACTCAGAGGACCTGTTTCCGCACTGGATGATTCCATAACTGAATTTAAGCAGGGCACAGTGTGTGAGCGTGTGGAATGGCAGGGTAGAGGCTCGTGTGAATCTGCACCAAAGCCTGGTCTCCAAACACCTTGAGCCCCCTGGTATGTCATCACGGCCAACCCATTTGCCAGCTGGCATTTAGTTCAAAGGACCTACTCCTGGGCATCTCCCATTCCTCTGGGCTGGGGTCTCCAATCACCTTGGACCCCCTGACATTGGACTGAAACATCAGCATGCCCAGACCGTGTGCCAGCTGGCGTTCAGTTCAAAGGATCCACACCTGGGCTTCTTCCGCTCCTCAGCCCCGGAAGAGAGACTGCCTGAGAAGGACGAGGAAAGGATTAATCAGCAAGGCCACTAGCAAGCACATAAAATGAAAATGAATTGGCAAGTCGCTTTCGCCAAAGTCTCTGCACTCTGGAATTTCCTGTGGGAAGTTATGCTGAAGTACATGCCCATTGTCACGTTCATTTTGTCGACTGTAGTGTGCACTGTGACTTCCTGCCAATCTCGTCAGCAGGCAGTGGAAGTTAACATCAGCATAAACAGGCTGTTTATGTGTAAACTCTGGCAGGCCAGCCATTGCACAGAATCTGCACCTTGTGGTTGTGACTTTAGGATGAATGTATCAAACTTTCAAGCTGTCAACCTTCATGTGCTTCAGGAAGAGGAGCTGAGCAAGCTTCACTCTCCATGTTTGATGTGGCTGAAAATGTCAGAGGGAGAAGAGCTTAAATTAAAACTGCTTCAAAAAACGCAAAGGAAACATTGCAGGCTTTGATTTAGTTTCCCACTTTGTTTCAACATCTGTGTATAATTTCCATCTCTTTTGGACCCAGTGTAGTTGCAGGAAATTTTGTGTGTAAATCCCTACTAACTTAGAAGTTTGCGCAGATTCAGTATCTAATGTAAAACTTCTATAGATGCATGGTGGAGAGTGTCCTGACTGGTTGCATCACAGCCTGGTATGGAAACACCAACACAAGAGATTCTATAGACGCTGGAAATCCAGAGCAATGTGCACAAAATGGTGGAGGAACTCAACAGGTCAGGAAGCATTGATAGAAACATAGAAACATAGAAAATAGGTGCAGGAGTAGGCCATTCGGCCCTTTGAGCCTGCACCGCCATTCAGTATGATCATGGCTGATCATCCAACTCAGAACCCTGTACCTGCTTTAAATCGATGGAAATGAACAAACTGTCGAGGTTTTGTTCAGGACTGGAAGGGAAGGGGGAAGACGCCACATGCCCAGGAATGGAAAAGCCTACAAAAAATGATGGATGCAGCCTAGACAATCACAGGAAAAGCCCTCCCCACCACTGAGCACATCTATAAGGAGCAATGCCACAGGAAAGCAGCATCCATCATCAAGGACCCCCACCATCCAGGCCATGCTCTCTTCTCACTGCTGCCATCGGGAAGAAGGTACAGGAGCCTTAGGTCCCACACCACCAGGTTCAGGAATAGTTATTACCCTTCAACCATCAGACTCCTGAAACAGTGTGGACATCTTCATTCACCTCAACACTGAACTGATTTTACCACCTTCAAGTACTCCTCATCTCAAGTTCTCAATATTTATAGTTTATTTATTATTATTATTTTGTTTATTTTTGTATTTGCACTATTCGTTGTTTCTTGCAAATTTGTCATTCTTTGTTTGTGTGTAGCTTTACATTGATTCTGTTCTATTTCTCTGTTCTACTGCGAATACCTGCAAGAAAATGAATCTCAGGGTAGTACAGTGGAATCTGGTTAATTGGGACACATCGGGATCAGTACACTTTGACCCAATTAAGCGACTGCCCCAATTAACTGCAGATTCATGGAAATAGCTGGAGGTACTCAGCAGGTCAGGCAGCATCTGTGAAGGGAAATAGACAGTTGATTTTTTGAGTCAAGACCTTACATCTGGAGTTAGAAATAGTTAAAAAAGTGTAAAAAGAACAAACTACCATTTAACTGAGTAACAAATGATGTATTAAAATGAAATACAGAACAAATTAGAACACTACCAATACTACTACAGTGCTATAAAACTGTATTAGTTCCCTATAGTTACTGTCGGAGGAATTCATCTGATGTATGCTGCCATGAATGGGTGTCCAGGGAGGGGTTGTACCTCTGGAGAAAGGGCTTGCTGTGTCCATTCTGGGGCAGCTCACTCACCTTTGGTCTCCACCAGAAACTCAGCTCTCACCTGTGGCTCCAAGTAGCTGTTTGCATGCAACAATGGCCACACCCCGGTACACCGCTTCTACAGCAGGCTAAACCAGGTGAGGGTAGCCGGCAGCATGATACCCCAGAGAGGCAGGGACATGCCTGTCCTAGCATATGAAGTCAGCTCCGGTGGACCGTGGAGAGCAAAGGCACGATAAGACACGGATGAAGTCATGGTCATCCACTGTAACCAAGGAAGACCCAGTTTGCGATGACTACTCATACCACTGGACCCAGGCTTCCGAGACTAGAATCGGCAAATGATACGAGACTGAAACAAGAGCAGAGCACTAAACCAGACGCTAGAAGAGGATTCAAAACTGAGCTGATGATTGAGTATTGAACCTCAGTTCTGGTGCTCTTAAAATATTAAATCATGGTGCCAAAACATGGCCGCCAATTAGCGGGACACCCTGATTCTCTAAAGGGGCATGCCAGCTATCCATATTCTGGAGAGTTAGAGTGTCTAAACCCTGGAAGCTGGCATGGACGAGTGCGAGTTGTAATGGGACCCCTCCTCTATAGCCGACTCCTGACGGCCCTGGCTGCTCAGAGAGACAATGATGGCAGCCACGGATGAAAGTTGGATCCAAGATATCCCTTTCAGGAACCCAGCACTGTTCCTCGGGTTCGAATCCTTCCCAGTCCACAAGGAGCTGCCGAACATTCTGAACAGTTCGCGAATCCAAAATTCTTCTCACTGTGAAGTCCTGTTCCCTTTCAACAAACCTGAGCAGGGGTGGGTCTGATGGTGGTAGAGCTCAAGGGCTGGTGTTCATTTGGAAATGTGGAAAATGGGATTGATCTTGAGGGTCTTGGGGAGCTGCAAGGTGTAGGCCGCCAGGTGGACTTTCCTGAGAATCTTGAAGGTTCAAATGAACTTGGAGAGGTAAAACCTGAGTTGATAGCCATACCTGTTGCCCAGGCTGCAAAACTGGTCCCAGTCTTCTCTTACGATTAGCCTTCATTTCATCCTCCAGGTAGAAGCTTGTCCTGGCCCATTTCTCCTTGCAGAGTTGGACAAGATCTTCGGCGCAGAAACTCCAAACTCAGCCTCTTGCACAAATTGGTATTCTAACGGGGACATCCCATGTACCGAGTGCTGTAAAGTGTTGTGAGTAACCTCTGCCCACATCAAATGGTCGCACCACTCATCTAGTCTGTCAGAGGCCAGGCATCTTAGGGTTTGTTCCAAATCTTTGTTCACCCGCTCCATCTGGCAGTCAGACTGCGGGTGAAACCCAGAAGAAAGACTCGCTGTTGCCCCTATTGCTTACAGAAGGCCCTCCAAAAACGTGACGTAAAATGCAGACCATAATCCGACACAATGTCCACCGGAAAGCCATGGATCCTGAGGATCCGGTGCAGGATAATTTCAGCCGTCTCCGCCGCAGATGGTAGTCTGTCCAAGTTGATGAATTTGCAGGCCTTCAAACAACAATCCACAATTACCATGATAATGGTCTTCCCCTTGGAAGGAGGAAGACCCATGACAACGTCCATGGAGATGGGTGTCTGAAACAGGCAGAGGATGAGGGAGCCCTTGCGGTTGGGTATGTTCCGGACACACACCTCGCATGCCGGCATGTGTTGATGGAACACCTTCACCATCCCAGGCAACCAATTTCTTCTCTTAATGAACTCGAGGGTCTGGGCAATCCCTGGCTGAGTGGTCATTCTCGATGCCTGTTCCTGTTGAAGAACCCAAGACCAGACAGGACTAAGAATGAACAGCCAACCCAGAGGGCTGTTCTGAGGAATCTCCCCTTGTGTCTGGGCTTTGAAACCAAGTGTGTTGATTCCCCAATGCATTGGCGCAATCACCTTGGCTTGGGGCAAAATGCTGGTAGGCTGCTTCTCTCATTCAGATTCATTGAACTGATGGGACAAGGCATATGGCTTCTGGTTCTTAGACCCCGGTCAGTAGGACAGGACAAAATTAAAGAAAATAGACCACCTGGCCTCCTGAGTATTAGCCAGCTTCTTGCGGTCTGTCCAAACAATAGAAGTGTTCTGGCCACTGACGCCATTCCTCCAGAGCTAACTTGACCACAAGCAGCTCTCTATTTCCGATGTTGTAATTCACCTCTGCCGGGGATAGTCGCCTGGAGTGCAGTTTATTGTCCGAAGTGTCCATTAAGACAACATTGAACCCAGTCTGACGTCAGAGACGTCCACTTCCATGATGCAGGGAAGGTCCGGGTTAGGTGTAACCAAACTGGGAGCTGTCATGAACTGCTGATTGAGTTCTGCAAAAGCAGCGTCTGCTTTGGTAGTCCAAACAAGAGGGACCGTGGATCTCTTGGTTAGTACTGTCAGCAGAGCTGCCACTGAGCTGCATTTTCTGATGAACTGTTGGTAAAAGTTGGCAAGTCCCAGGAATCATTGGACCTGCTTCACTCTGGATGGTGGTAGTCAATCTCCGACTGCCTGCGTCTCACTAGAGTCCATCTTGAGATTGCTGTTAGAGATGATGAAGCCCAAAAAATGAAATGGTGGTTACATGAAATTCATATTTCTCCAGCTTGACATAAAGTCCATGATAAAGAAGCCTCTTTAGGATATCTCTGACATGAGCCATGCTCCTCCATGGACTTCCAGAAGATTTGAATGTCATCCAAGCGTACAAAGGAATACTTACGGAGAGCATCCCAGAGCACATCATTTATAAAGGCTTGGAAAACTGCTGGCACGTTCACAAGGCCAAAGTGCATGTCCAGGTACTCATAGTGCCCTGTCAGTGTGATTAATGCCATCTTCCACTCATCGCCCTCCTTTAAGCGAACCAGATTGTGTGCACTCCACAAGTCCAGCTTCGAGAATACCCTTGCCCCTTGGAGAATCTCGAAGGCTGTGTTTGTGAGTGGAAGAGGGTAACGATTCCCGACCGTTATGTGATTCAACCCTCTATAATCAATACAAGGCCACAGACTCCCATCCTTTTCCTGTACAAAGAAGAAACCAGTGCCAGCTGAAGAGGTGGAGGGCCGAATGAATCCCAGGGTAAGAGCCTCCTTTACATATTCCTCCATAGCACCTCTCTCCAGGCCTGAGAGCGCGTACAATCAATCCCAGTAGATCTATTGCACAGTGGTAGCGTCGGTGCGGTAGAAGAGTCAAGGCCTTTCCCTTGCTGAAGATCTCTTCCAAATCCTTGTAGATGGAAGGGATTTCTACCGGCTTGGGTGCTGCAATTGCCCCTGAACCTTCCTCTGAGGACGACTCCTGAGGCTCCTTAGGTAGTGGGGGTGATTTGGCAGACCCCAGAGTCTCCTCCATAGGTTCACAAGAGTCTTTAGTGAAAACAGAGGCCAAATCACAGTCCAAATTGTTGTCCGTCCCTCAAACATTGGCAGCCAGGGGCAACAAGTGGTCCTTGTGCTCTTGAGACTAGGGTCCAAGGTTCCATTTCAGAGCCTTCCCTTTAGATTAGATGGGACCTGGGCAACTGGCTTAGCTGTTAGAGTTCCAGACTGCCTGGACACCCCCTTGGTTTGCTCCTGAACTTGAGATCTAGTTCCAGCACACCCCTGACTGGACAGGGTCGGGACTCACACGGGCCTGATGGCTGGAGATGGCTTGTTTGCCCTTGAAGACAGGACTGGGTTTCCTGAAGGCTCCAGCTTCCCCAAAACAGAAGTCTGCCCCCTCATCGGCCGCTGGTGTCAGGAGAATCTCGGGGGGGGGGTTGCAATACCAAGCTGAAAACATACCATCTTGCAGCGACTATATCATGCAATGATCCTCCCTTCCTTCCAATTCATGGGAAGGTTATGCTGGGACAGGAGCATGAGAGGAGACTCAATGATATAGAAGCTAATACCCTCCATATGATCCTCTATCCTCCTCCACAAGACCGATGTCTGCTGCCGGATCTGCCCGGAACCAGGCAGACTGTGAGCTGGCTCAACTCCTGCAGCAGTGTGTTGAGCTGACAGGCAGTCTCCAAATCCAGGGAATTCCCAGCTGCCCCCACAGTCCACAAAAGCATTCACTTCCCACTGGTTCTTACCCAGGAGATCTTCGCCCTCAGCATAACACCAAAATCCATGAGGTTGGGATCAGTGGCCGCTCCCGTCACATTCCTCTCAACACTGGATGGTCTTAACAGTTCTCCCGACGGACACAAATAATATCCGTGAAGCTTTGGACATTATTTTTGAGGAGATCGGCCACAGGGGATCTTTGCACTGGCTGCCTATTTCCTTTCCGTCTCCTGACATTCACCCAGGTACCTGCCTCCTGCAACTTAGGGGTGACTACCTCCCTGTAGCTCCTCTCTATCACCTCTTTATTCTTCCATATGAGCCGAAGATTATCGAGCTGCAGCCCCAGTTCCTTATAACATAGTCTCTAAGGAGCTGCAGCTTGATGTACTTCATGCAGATGTAGTTATCAGGGAGACTGGAGGTCACCCAGAGCACCCACATCTTATACAAAGAATGTACCACTAACTCTGGATCCATTCTCACTGCACTAGAGACTTGTTCTTTTCAAATGGCTCCCGCCTCGCGATGATCTCTCTGTCTCTTGCTCATTACTTCAAATTATGACTCACTCCCTTGCTCTTGGACCATTTCTGGTTGCCCCATGACATGCCGGACATAGAAACATAGAAAATAGGCGCAGGAGTAGGCCATTCGGCCCTTCGAGCCTGCACCGCCATTCAGTATGATCATGGCTGATCATCCAACTCAGAACCCTGTACCTGCCCTCTCTCCATACCCCCCGATCCCTTTAGCCACAAGGGCCATATCTAACTTCCTCTTAAATATAGCCAATGAACCGGCCTCAACTGTTTCCTGTGGCAGAGAATTCCACAGACTCACCACTCTCTGTGTGAAGAAGTTTTTCCTCATCTCGGTCCTAAAAGGCTTCCCCTTTATCCTTAAACTGTGACCCCTCGTTCTGGACTTCCCCAACATTAGAAACAATCTTCCTGCATCTAGCCTGTCCAATCCCTTTAGAATTTTATATGTTTCAATAAGATCCCCCCTCAATCTTCTAAATTCCAGTGAGTATAAGCCTAGTCGATCCAGTCTTTCTTCATATGAAAGTCCTGCCATCCCAGGAATCAATCTAGTGAACCTTCTCTGTACTCCCTCTATGGCAAGAATGTCTTTCCTCAGATTAGGGGACCAAAACTGCACACAATATTCTAGGTGCGGTCTCACCAAGGCCTTGTACAACTGCAGTAGAACCTCCCTGCTCCTGTACTCAAATCCTTTTGCTATGAATGCCAACATACCATTTGCCTTTTTTACCGCCTACTGTACCTGCATGCCCACCTTCAATGACTGGTGTACAATGACACCCAGGTCTCGTTGCATCTCCCCTTTTCCTAATCGGCCACCGTTTAGATAATAATCTATTTTCCTGTTCTTGCAACCAAAGTGGATAACCTCACATTTATTCACATTAAACTGCATCTGCCATGAATTTGCCCATTCACCTAACCTATCCAAGTCACCCTGCATCCTCTTAGCATCCTCCTCACAGCTAACACCGCCGCCCAGCTTCGTGTCATCCGCAAACTTGGAGATGCTGCATTTAATTCCCTCGTCTAAATCATTAATATATATTGTAAACAACTGGGGTCCCAGCACTGAGCCTTGTGGTACCCCACTAGTCACTGCCTGCCATTCTGAAAAGGTCCCGTTTACTCCCACTCTTTGCTTCCTGTCGGCCAACCAATTCTCTATCCACATCAATACCATACCCCCAATACCGTGTGCTTTAAGTTTGCACATGAATCTCCTGTGTGGGACCTTGTCAAAAGCCTTTTGAAAATCTAACTATACCACATCCACTGGCTCTCCCCTATCCACTCTACTAGTTACATCTTCAAAAAATTCTATAAGATTCGTCAGACGTGATTTCCCTTTCACAAATCCATGCTGACTTTGTCCGATGATTTCACCGCTTTCCAAATGTGCTGTTATCACATCTTTGATAACCGACTCTAGCATTTTCCCCACCACCGATGTCAAACTAACTGGTCTATAATTCTCCGGTTTCTCTCTCCCTCCTTTTTTTAAAAAGTGGGGTTACATTAGCCACCCTCCAATCCTCAGGAACTAATCCAGAATCTAAGGAGTTTTGAAAAATTATCACTAATGCAGCCACTATTTCTTGGGCTACTTCCTTAAGCACTCTGGGATGCAGACCATCTGGCCCTAGGGATTTATCTGCCTTTAATCCTTTCAATTTACCTAACACCACTTCCCTACTAACATGTATTTCCCTCAGTTCCTCCATCTCACTAGACCCTCGGTCCCTTATTATTTCCGGAAGTTTATTTATGTCCTCCTTACTGAAGACAGAACCAAAGTAGTTATTCAATTGGTCTGCCATGTCTTTGTTCCCTATGATCAATTCACCTGTTTCTGACTGTAAAGGACCTACATTTGTCCTGACCAATCTTTTTCTTTTCACTTATCTATAAAAGCTTTTACAGTCAGTTTTTATGTTCCCTGCCAGCTTTGTCTCATAATCTTTTTTCCCCTTTCCTAATTAAGCCCTTTGTCCTCCTCTGCTGGTCTCTGAATTTCTCCCAGTCCTCAGGTGTGCCGCTTTTTTTTGCTAATTTATATGTTTCTTCTTTGGACTTGATACTATCCCTAATTTCCCTTGTCAGCCATGGGTGCACTACCTTCCCTGGTTTATTCTTTTGCCAAACTGGGATGAACAATTGTAGTTCATCCATGCGATCTTTAAATGCTTGCCATTGCATATCCACCGTCAACCCTTTAAGTATCATTTGCCAGTCTATCTTAGCTAATTCACGTCTCATACCTTCAAAGTTACCCTTCTTTAAGTTCAGAACCTTTGTTTCTGAATTAACTATGTCACTCTCCAGGAAGGATGTGGAGATTTTGGGGAGGATGTTGCCTGGATTAGAGAGTATTACTTATAAGGAGATGTACAAACCTGGATTGTTTTCTCTAGAGCATCAGAGGCTGAGGGGAAACCTGATAAAAGTATACAGATTATGAGAAGCATAGATTGGGTAGACAGCTGGTATTTTTTTTCTCCAGGGTTGAAATGTCTAATACTGGAGGGCATTCATTTAAAGTGAGAGGGGGTAAGTTCAAAGGAGATGTGCGGGGCAAGTCTCTTTCGAGAGCGGTGAGTGCCTGGAATGTGTTGCCAGCGTGGTGGTGGAGGTAGATACGATAGCAATGTGTAAGAGGTAGACAGGCATGTGCCCGTGCGAGGACTGGAGGGATACAAATCATGTGCTGTCAGTTGGCACCGACATGAGGGGCCAAAGGGCCTGTTCTTGTGCTGTGCTGTTCTATTAAATGCAGCTTCATAGATTCATCAATTCACAGCGTTGTAACAGGCCCTTGGGCCCAATTCCTCTCAGCCGACCAAGATGCCTTTCCGAGCTATTGTCTGCCTGAGTCAACCCTGCAGCAGCGAAAGGCTGAGCTGGGTATTTTCATCTTTGTTTTGTTTGCAGGTGTGTCTCGGTGGACACTGCAGGCAAAACCCATCGCAGGCACGCAGTGCTCAGCATCTGACACCAGCTCTCAAGAAACAGAGAAAAGGGCCTGTAGAACAGTAGAGCACATGAACAGGCCCTTCAGCCCATCATGTCTGTGCCAACCATGATTGTTTATATCCCGCCATTCCCTGCATGTTCACATGTCTGTCTAAGAGCCCCTTAAACATTGCTGTCATATCAGCCTCCACCCCCAGCCCCGGCAGCACATTCCTGGCACCCACCACCCTCTGTGTAAAACACTTGCCCTGCACATCCCTTTTGAATTGACCCCTTCTCACCTTAAATTCCTCTTCACATCCAAACCAAACAAAAGGTCAACATTGCACAGCATTTAATTTTACTCCCAAATCCCTTGCCTTTTGTGAGCAGACTCCTCGGATGTTCTCTGCGAGTTTCTCCTTTCCCTTCTATGGTCAGCAGACACATCGAGACCTCATGGAGGGCAGCCTGTCTGTGACTAAGCTCCCCTGACTAGCTAGTTATAAATGTTCACTACTTCAGTGGTGCTCCTAGGGATGAATCACTGAGTCAGATCAATGGCTCCTACTTGGCCTGGCTCCCACTCAAGAAGCTTTTAAATGAAGATGAACTATTATTTGAACAGGCCTGTCTCCATTATGTAAACACATAGTTAGTGCTCATGGTGACGGAGAGCCCAGTTCATGCACTGCATACGAAAGGAACTTGTGCCATTGGCTGAGTTGATGTAAATGACTTGGGAAACACCAGACTCTTCTCCCTGGACAGCCTGAATGAGAAGAGATTGGGAATCATTCAGTCAACGCCAAGTAAGTCCAAGTTCTGAATGGGAACTGAGGCAGCACAGAGCTAATGTGGTTTTTGGTGCTGCCTTAAAAAAATCTTTCCTCAACAGACTGACGTGAGTATATTAAAGACACTTTCACTGCTGGTGGGGATTATCTGAGGCATCAAACCCCTCGACATTCCTTCTTGCAAATTTAGGCTGAAGCAGTTTACTCACTACCCTGGTGGAACCGTTCCCCAATTCTCAAGATGAAACATGGCTGTTCTATTTCTCCAAACACACGATTCACAGAATATAGAACAGTACAGCACCGGGCAGGCCATTCTGCCCACCTTGCTGTGCTGATCTTGTGTTTCTCCAAAAGCCTTTTAAACTCCACCCAACTGCCTGCTTCCACGACTACCCTGGTAACCCATTCCGTAAAGTCTTGCCCCTCACATCACCTTTAAATTCACCACCTTAAGTATGTCCTCTGGTGTTTGGCATTTCTGCCCTGGGGAAAAGATTCTGACTGCCTACCCTATCATAGTTTTAAAATCCTCTGTCAGGTCTCCCCTCAGCCTCTGATGCTCGAGGGAGTACAACCTTTCCGTGTCGCTCATCCTCTCTAATTTGGGCACACCCACCCTGTAATGGGGAGACCAGAACTGCAGAGAATATGCCAAGTGTGGTCTGATTACAGTTTTATACAACTGCAGCCTGACTTCCTTACTCTTACACTCAGCATGTCCACCATCCTCCTTCGTTACCAACTTATCCACTTATAGTGAACTATGGACTGCAACCCAAGATGGTGATGCAACCAGTTAGAATGCTCTCCACAGTACATCTCTGGGAATTTGTTAGAGTCTTTGATGATATAGCAAGTCTCCTCAAACTCCTATTGAAATATTGCTGCTGTCATGCCTTTTGTTTGTAATTGCATCGATATGTTGGGCCCAGGATAGATCCTCAGAGATGTTGACACCCAGGAACTTGAAACTTCTCACCCTTTCCACTGCTGATCCCTCGATGACGACTGGTGTGTGTTCCCTCGACTTCCCCTTCCTGAAATCCACAGTCAGTTCCTCGGTCTTAATGGTGTTGAGGGCAAAGTTGCTGTTGCAACACCACTCATCCAGCTGATCTACCAGGCCTACAACAACAAAACCCAGGAACTTTGAGCTTCCAGTCCTGTTCCTCAGGCAACCAGGTCCCTGGAATGGCTTTGTGATTCCATGTACTGATCCAGACTCTAAGTTCATCATCCTTCTCCATAACAGGTTGAACATTGAAATAAACACTTTTCAGTCCTGCCATAATTTTTAATCTCTCTTTTTCTGTCCTTCCTGAGGTCTGTGAAATGTACATTCACACGAGTTCTGTAGTACAAATATCTGTGTGGAGGTTGTTCTTCATTCAGTTATTTGTATATTTTCTTGAAAATCTCCTTCTAAGTACATAAGAACATCAGAAACAGGAGCAGGAGTCGGCCATCTGGCCCATCGAGCCTGCTCCCCCATTCAATAAGATCATGGCTGATCTGGCCATGGACTCCTCTCCACCGACCTGCCTTTTCCCCATCACCCTTAATTCCCCTGCTATGCAAAAATCTATCCAACCTTGTCTTAAATATATTTATTGTGGTAGCCTCCAGTGCTTCATTGGGCAGAGAATTCCACAGATTCTCCACTCTCTGGGAAAAGCAGTTCCTCCTCAACTCCATCCTAAATCTACTCCCCCCCCCCCCAAATCTTGTGGCTATGTCCCCTAGGTCTAGTCTCACTTATTGGCAGAAACAACTTTCCTGCCTCTATCTTATCTATCCCTTTCATAATTTTATATGTTTCTATAAGATCTCCTCTCATTCTTCTGAATTCTAGTGAGTCCAGTCCCAGGCAACTCAATCTCTCCTCATAGTCTAACCCCCCCCTCATCTCTGGAATCAACCTGGTGAACCTCTTCTGCACCACCTCCAAAGCCAGTATATCCCTCAAATCAGGAGACCAGAACTGGATGCAGTACTCCAGATGCGGCCTCACCAGTACCCTGTATAGTTGCAGCATGACCTCCCTGCTCTTGAATTCAATTCCTCAAGCAATGAAAGCCAACGTTCTATTTGCCTTCTTGATCGCTTGCAAACCAACCTTTTGCGATTCATACACAAGCACTCCCAAGTCCATCTGCACAGCAATATGCTGCGATTTTTTACCATTTAAATAATAATCAGCTCCTCCATTTTTCATTCAAAAGTGGATGACCTTGCACTTAGCAACATTGTACTCTTTCCGCCAGGCCCTTGCCCACTCACTTAACCTATCTATATCTCTCTGCAGACTCTCCATATCCTCTGCACAATTTGCTTTTCCACTCATTTTGTTGTCATCACCGAACTTAGATACACTACACTTGGTCCCCTCTTCCATTTCGTTAATGTATATTGTGAACAGTTGTGGGCCCTGCACTGACCCCTGTGGTATACCGCTCACCCCTGATTGCCAACCAGAGAAACACCCATGTATCCCAACTCTCTGCTTTCTATTGGTTAACCAATCCTCTATCCATGCTAATACATCACCCCCAACTCTATGCATCCTTAACTTATGGATGTCTTTTATGTGGCACCTTATTGAATGCCTTCTTGAAATCCAAATAAATAACTTGCATTGAGTTTATATGAGATTAATTTCTGTGGTATCATTTTTAACTTTTTTGATTTCTTTGAGTTTTGAGTCCACCAGGATGCTGCCTGGATCAGAGAGCCTGTGTATAATGAGAGGTTGGGCAAACTTGGATTGTTTTCTCTCAAGCAGCAGAGGCTGATGGGAGATCTGATAGACGTTTATGAGATTATGAGAGGCAAACATAGAAGAAACAGACAATACCTTTTTCCCAGAGTTAAAATGTCTAATACTAGAGGACATGCATTTAAGGTGAGAGGGGGAACGTTCAAAAGAGATGTGAAGGGTGGTGGTAGAGGCAGAAACATTAGGGATTTCTTAAGAGGCATTTAGAGAGGCACATGAATATGAGGGAACTGAAAGGATATGGAGATTGTGTCGGCAGAAGAAATTAGTTTAGTTGGTGATTTGAATACTAATTTAATTGGTTTGGCACAACATTGTGGGCAGAAGGGCCTGTTCATGCGCTGTACTGTTGTATGTTCTATAAATCCTTTGGATTTAACTTAAATTCATTGCACAATGTACATTTACATTGATGTCGGTGGCACTTACATTCAGCTTAATGAATAAGGAACGGGCAGATGTTGATCTAGCATCAGGTCTAAATATTCAATGGGCTAATGAATATATTTTTATGCTCTCCATTGGACCTGTTGAACTGTGAAATCAATAGGTGCAAGGGGAGATATGGGGTCAATACACACAAAATGCTGGAGGAACTCAGCATCTACGGAGAGGAGTAAACAATCAACGTTCCAAGCCGAGACCCTTCTTCAGGACAGGGAATGAAGGGGGAAGATACCAAAATAAAAAGGTGGAGGGGGGGAGGAGGAGGATAGCTAGAAGGTGATAGATGAAGCCAGGTGGGTGGGAAAGGTAAAGGGCTGGAGAGGAAGGAATCTGACAGGAGAGGAGAGTGGACCGTGGGAGAAAGGGAAGGAAACACATCAGAGGGAGATGATAGGCAGGTGCGGAGAAGAGGTAAGAGGCCAGAGTGGAGAATAGAAAAAGAGGGAAGGGGGAAGGGACAAAAAATTACCAGAAGGAGAAATCAATGCTCATACCATCAGGTTGGTGGCTACCTAGATATGAGGCCTCATCATGGCAGAAGAGGAGGCCATGGACTGACAGGTCAGAACAGGAATGGGGATAAGAATTAAAATGGTTGGCCACCAGAAAACTTTGCTTTTGGCAGATGGAGCTGAAGTGCTCGAGAAAGGGCAGCATCAATGGTGGAGGAAGGGAAACCCTGTCCTTTGGAGAAGGAGGACATCTTTGATGTCCTGGAAAAGACAGCCTCATCCTGGGAACAGGATGAAGCAGAGATGAAGGAACTAGGAAAAGGAAATGGCATTTTTACAGGAAACAGGGTGGAAGAGGTATATTCAAGATAGCTGTGGGAATCAGTTGGTTTATAAAAGATATTGGTAGATAGTTTGTCTCCAAAGATGAAGACAGAGAAATCAAGAAAGGGGAGAGAGGTCTCTGAAAAAAACCCAAGTGAATTAAAGGGCAAGGTGGAAGTTGGAGGCAAAGTTGGTGAAATTGACGAGGTCAGCAAGGGTGAATGAGGCAGCATTGATGCAGTTGTCAATATAACACAGAAAGAGTTGAGGAGCATTATCAGGGAAGGCTTTGAATATGGTCTGTTCTATGTAGCCAATGAAAAGAAAGGTATAGCTGGGGCCCATTTGAGTGCCCATGGCTGCCCCTTGAGCTTGGAGAAAGTGGGGGGAGCCAAAGGAGAGGTTGTTGAGTATGAGGGCCAGTTCTGCCAGATGGAGATGGGTGGTAGTGGAGGGGAATTGGTTTGGTCTTTTGTTGAGAAAGAAGCAGAGAGTTTTCAGACTTTCTTGATGGGGCATAGGAGTGTATAGGAACTGGACGTCTATGGAGAAAATGAGGTGGTCAGGGTCAGGGAATTGAAAGTTACTG
This sequence comes from Hemitrygon akajei, assembly GCF_048418815.1. Classification (NCBI taxonomy): domain Eukaryota; kingdom Metazoa; phylum Chordata; class Chondrichthyes; order Myliobatiformes; family Dasyatidae; genus Hemitrygon; species Hemitrygon akajei. Next base: position 28,685,692 of record NC_133141.1, on the reverse strand, counting down.
AGAAGATCGAGGGTATGAGAAGTGTCAGGGATGTAGGTGGGAAGGATTGAACCAAGGGAGATAGAATGGAATTGAGGTATGAGGACACGAGGTCAGTGGGGCAGGTGCAGGCCAACGTGGACAGTTCAGTTTGTGGATCTTGGGTAGGCGGTAGAAGTGAACAGTGCGGGGTAAGGGAACTATGAGTTTGGAGGCAGTGGATGGAGATCTCCAGAGTTGATGAGGTTAGGAGACAATTTTCTGATGGTCCTGAGTGGGGTCCTTTTGAAGGGATGAGTAAGAGGAAGTGTCTGAGAGTAATGCCTGGCCTTGGCAAGGTAGAGGTCAGTCTGCCACACTACCCCCTTTGTCTGTGGGTTTGATGGTGAAGTTGGGATTGGTACGGAGAGAGTGGAGGGCAATGCATTCAGAGGGAGCAAAGTTCGAAGAGGAGAGAGGAGACCCAAAGTCAAGCCAGTTGATGTCTTGCCAGAAATTTGAGATGAAAAGATCCAAGGCAAGCAGAGAACCAGAGCAGGACATTCAGGAAGAGGAGGAGGGTTGGAGACAGGAGAAGGAGATCATTGGAGTGGGGTGGGGAACTCTAGCCAAAGGAGTGGGCTGAGGACTGAGGCGATGGAAGAAGAGCTTATCGTAATGGGAGGCGCAGAATCACTGATGTGCAGGTGAAGGGGAATAAAGGTAAGGACCCTGCCAAGGGCGGAATGTTCCGCCTCAGAGAGGGGAAGGTCAGAGGGAATGGCGAGGACAATGGCACTGAGTAGAACTGGGCTCAGAAAGGGGAGGAAAGTTGGTGGTGTCAGAGGAGAGGGAAAGATTGGGGTGTTCAGGAAAGATAGGATAGGAGGAAGATGGAGGCTCAGAGGACCCAAGAGGTGACAGGGGAGCCTGAGAGACACAGAGTTGGAGAGTGATAGTGGGGAAAGGGGCGCCCGGGGGCTCAGTGCCAGTGAGGAAGGTCTCGGCATAGAGATGGTGACGGCCAAGTTCCAGGCTAGAGGCCTTATAACTTGTAGTGTGACAGCATCTGAAGTCCTTGGAACTGGAGTCGGAGACAGCAGGATCCGAGATTTGGAGGCATCTGATTGAACCAAGGTCCAAGGGATTGTGGTCTGAAGACAGGCAATCTTCTGATCCTTGTTGCTCTGGTTTTCCAGGATCTGTAGAATCTCAGAAACTGGAAATCTGGTTTTGGTAGCATCTGCATGGTTTGTTCAAGATTGACTTCTTTTCTACCCAGCATGTTGCATTTAGCCCTGCTTTCCATTGTATTAGAAATAGCTTACACTTTTTACATTGATTGTACTTTTTATGAGTAGAAATCTAAGTCAGTCATATTTCCTTTTCCCTCTGATAAGGCTGTAAATGAAATAATGGGTGGGGAGGGTTGTGGTGAGGAGATATTTGTGAAGTTAAAGGCATAGTGAGCATGCAGGGGAACAATATGCTGCCAGATGCTTTCATGAAGGATACAGAGACAGGACTGTACTTCCAGTGGAAATGAAAGCAGGGAAATGGAGCAAAGGGGATGGTGATGCCCCTCCAGCTGAATCTACACAACACTGTAACGGGGTACATTGTGAACTGGTGCCTCAGGTGGTAATAAATGGGGTTGACCCAATAGACATTTCAGAGACGTGGCTCGAAGTGACCAAGGCTGGGGATGGAATGTTCCAGACATTTACCCTTTGAAGTAGAGGACAGAATGGAGGTGTCGGGTAATATCGGATGGGGGACAGGAAGGTCTGAGCTCAGAAACTCAGGCGGTAGAATGGGTTTGGGTGGAGCTGAGCGACAGAAAACACCGTGTGGGTTGTACACAGGACACCGCAGTGTAGGGAGGGTGTAAGGGGCATAATGTAATGATCACAGGGGACTTTAATCTACTGACAGAGCCGGGAAGCCAAATGAGCAGTAACTGTGTGAAGAGTGAATGGATAGAGCACACAGGATATCTACTGATATCTACTATAAGCCTACAGACTCTCACAGCTACCTGGACTATTCTTCTTCCCACCCTGTCTCTTGCAAAAAGGCTATCCCCTTCTCACAATTCCTCCGTCTCCGCCGCATCTACTCTCAGGATGAGGCTTTTCATTCCAGGACGAAGGAGATGTCTTCCTTTTTTAAACAAAGGGGCTTCCCTTCCTCCACCATCAACTCTGCTCTCAAACGCATCTCTCCCATTTCCCGCACATCTGCCCTCACCCCATCCACCCGCCACCCCACTCGGGATAGGGTTCCCCTGGTCCTTACCTGCCACCCCACCAGCCTCCAGGTCCAACGTATAATTCTCCGTAACGGGGAAGTGGGCAAGTGCAAATGCCAGCATATTGATGATGGGAAACTTGGTGATGGAAAATGTACCACGAGGAGCAGTGGTCCAGGGTGATTATTCTTATTGTTTATTTTGTTGTGTAAGTTGTGTCTAATTTATGCTAACCTATTTATAATGTACCTGTGCTGCTACTCTCATGGCATTTATACCCTGGATATGTAGACCTGCAACAATAAACTTGAATTTGAAACATGCCCGGCCTCTTCCAAACTCTGACGTCCCTCTCAAGTGTTTGTCCAGTTTCCACATCACCTCCCTGTGTCTGTTCTTTCTCCAAATCCCAGGATCACAAACACTTCACCGACCACTCTCCCAACATGCCTGGCCACTTCCAAACACTGACGTTCATGTACACCCGGGTCTCTCTGTTCCCACACCCTTCAGCACTGTGCTACTGGGTCCATGGTGTCTCTCCTTGTTCTTTCTGCCAAAGTGTTTCACTTCTCACTTCTCTGTATTAAATTCCATCTGCCTCCTGTTTGCCCATTCTGCCAGCCTCACTGTTCCTCACCTGGAACAGACAGTCACTCCCCTCCTTACAGACCATCGCACTTCCAACCATGGGTCATCAGCAGGTTCGGACATTTTACCCTGTACACTCGTCTCGAGGTCATGAATATGTGTAAAATCCAGTGGTCCCAGCACTGACCCCTGGAGACACTGCTCTCCACATCTCCCAGTCTGGAAAGTAACCCTTCCCCACCGCTCTCTGCTTGTTACCTGTGGAAAACCATACAATGTGTAAATGTCTCACAATGGGCTTGAGAGTCCCTTTTCCTGGCAACCCTCAACATCCAGCCCTTAACATCAGCAAGACAAAAGAGTTGGTTATTAACAGAGTGAAGTGGGGATGAGGATGGTTGGTGAACACATTTCTGTCCACATCACTGGAGCTGCTGTAGAGATGGTCGACAGCTTCAGGTTCCTTGGTATACATATCACCAGCCTCACCCGGTCCCTGCACTCTGATGCTGTGATCATGAAAGTACATCTATGGGTTCACTTTATTAGGTGTCCACGAGGATTTGGCCTGTTCATGAGGATTCTCTACAGACATGTCATAGAAAGTAGTCTGGCAGCTTACTTTGTTCTTGCAGATCCCAAGGGCAAAACTGGCTTCTTCTCCATCAGCAAGGCAGCTTTAGAGGAATATTATAGCATTTCAGCGATTGATGGTTCACAGTGAAAGGTTGATGATCCTCAGTGGAACTCCCCCAATGTAGGAAGTCATGAGTTGAGTGGAGGGCAGAGCTGTTCAGGAACAAAGTGTCCACACACAGTCGCATACAGGCAGTAGGAGTGGGCCCCAGTGTCTTTTAGCCCAGCGGGCAGTGCCCACTGAACGTCATATTTGTGGAGTGTGGTCTTTGGTGAGAGAAGGCTAACAGTACAGCTCTCTATTCAGAGAACCAGATGAATAAGTACGTAGATTTAACTCAATTACTTTGTTAATTCTGACATACTGATAAGGCAGGGCATGTGTTGCTACTGTAGTACTTAAGCACTGACAGAAACCATCCCAAACCAGCTCAAAGGCTCAGAGTTAGTACACAAGAACTCAAAGAATGGGAACAGGAGAAGACCACTCAGCCCCTCAGTCCATTGAGTCTGCCCCAGGGATGTAACTGATCCGGTCCCAACCTCAGCATCGCTCACCCTCTCTCCCCACAGTCTTCACTTTCCTCATTCAAGTGTCAACCCCCACACCTGAATTCAATCGGTGACTCTACCTCCACACTTTCTGGGGTAGAGAACTTCAGAGATTCGCCACCTAGGAGAAGAGGTTCCTCCCCCTCTCTGTCTGAACAGACAAGCCCTCACTCGGAAACTATCAGTCCTGGCTCTAAATACCCTCACCGGTATATGTTCAGAGAGGTGAAGGAGCGCTTACAGGACTGCTTTGAATCGCTGGACTGGAACACATTCAGGAATCTGAATGAATATGCCATGGCCGTCACTGACTTCATCAAGACCTCTGTGTAATCAAACCAGAAGCTTGAGATGAACCAGGAGATTCGCTGTCTGCTGAGGGCTGGATCTGTGACATTCAGGACTAGGAGTTTAGAACCTGACAAGAAGTCCAGGTACAACCTGCAGAAGGCCATCGTGAGAGTGAAAAAGCAATTCCATATGAATTGTTGAGTATGTGTGAAGACCCAAACTCAATGATTCAGAAACAGCTTCTTTCCCTTCGCCATCAGATATCTGGATGGTCCATGAACACCACCTCATTATTCTATTTTTTTGCACTAATTATTTCATAATTCACAGTAATTTTTATGTCTTTGCATTGTATTGTTCTGTTGCTGTAAAACAACAAAGTTAATGTTGTATACATTCACCTGATTCGAATTTTGGGAGAAACATCCTCTCAGTATCCACCTGTCCATCCCCGCACAGCCTTGCTTCAAAAAGATTTTTTCTCATTGTGGTGAAGGAGGATGAGAAATGACTCAATAGAGGTGTACAAGATGGTAAGAGGCACAGATCGAGAGACTTTTTTCCCAGGGTGGAAATGGCTAATACGAGGGGCCTTAAATTTAAGGTGATTGAAGGAAAGTTTAGGGAGGATGTCAGAGGAAAGTTTTTTTACACAGGGAGTGGTGAGTGTGTGGAACACCCTGACAGCGGTGGTGGTAGAGGCAGATACATTAGGGGCATTTCAGAAACTCTTAGATAGGCAAAATAGAAAAAATTGAGGGTTATGTAGGAGGGAAACAACAGATTGATCTTAGAGTAGGTTATAAGATTAGCACAACATCATGGGCTGAAGGGCCTGTACTGTGCTATCGAAGTATGTATATGTCACCATCTCCTACTGTGAGATTCATTTTCTTGCAGGCGTTCACAGTAGAATAAAAATACAATAGAATCATTGAAACATTACACACAAAAACTGACAAGCAAATAATGTCGAAAAGAAGACAAACTGTGCAAATACAAAATAAATAAATAACACTGAGAACATGTGTTGTAGAATCCTTGAAAGTGAGTGTAATGCCCTGGGAAAGGGTTCACTGCTAATGTAATGGTTTCTCTGTAGCAGCAGTGTTTGGGTTATAAATAGAGATAACGGGGGCTTTGGAATATGTGCCGCCCAATGAAGGGAGTGCTTTTCTTTCTTGCGTGCCCGAGAGCGAGGTATTCGTGGATTTTTTGTTCGACGGACGATGGAGAGAGAAGATGCTGGAACGGAGAGGTCGTAGACTGCAGGACGGAGTGGATTTGGAGTGAAGGTCTGGGAGTCGACAATGCCTGGGGGAAATCGATGGGGAACTAATGGACGGGAAACTGTGAGCTCCAACGTGCTCATTAGACTCTTTCATTAAAATGGGCCCTTTTTCTTCTTGTTTTCTTCACGAACTCTATAGTCAAATTAAGAATTATAAAGCTCAATCGCTTAATTGCATATGGGGTACTGTCTGATATTTTGCGGTACTGATTTGTAACAGGGTAGCTCATCACACAGCATCTACACACATACGGTTTCACAACTTACACCACTTCAGAGACTGTCTTCCCTTAAGCTGCCGGCCGAACCTAGGGCTACATGAGTAAATAGGTTCACTCTCCACTCCCCATTCCCCTCTCCCCACTCCCCTCTCCCCTCTCCCCCTGAGAGTATTCTATTGTTCTAAGTTTCTTCTTCAAAACTCCGCTGAATATGGACGCAAGCTGCTCAGCCCCTCTTCTAATACTGACCCCTCACCCCAGGCAACGACCCAGTGAACTCTGCCTGCATAGTCTCCATTCCTTTGAAACATGGAGCCCAGAACCGTACTCTAGGTATGGTCTCAACACCCTCCTCTTCCATTCCCCCCCACCCCCCCGCAATGTTATATGAGAATATCCCTGCTTCTAAGCTCTATTACCCTGGAAAAGAAGGTCAATGTTCCATCAGCCTTCCCAAGTACTGGCTGTACCTGGAAGCCCTCCTCTTCTGCTTCATGTTGTGTGACTACGAGATCCCTTTGTTCCACAGTGTTTCACAATCTCAATCCATTTAAATAATAATTTCCTTAACCCTTCTTCCTTCCTAATGGATAAGCTTATATTTCCCATATTTCTCTATCTGCCAACTCCCTGTCCTCTCACTGACCCACTGCATATCCATAGATCCTTTGTGTCCTGTCCACAATTTGCGGACCCGACTGCCTCTGGATAATCAGTTCTTGAGTTGATGAGCTATATTCCGAGCTTTGTACACTTCACTGCTCTCGGGAATGGGAAAGTGACCGGGATACTTTGCTCCAGGAGGCAGGGTCACCTCGTGCGGGAGGTGAGGGATTCAGAAAGAGGCACTGCAGCAGCTCAGCCCAATGTGTACAGGTTTCTACAATCTGTGTGGAGAAGTGGGATACTATCAATGAGTGAGCACTATCCCCGAGCACCACTACATTCTTCGTCACAGACCCCCCCCCCCCCCACCACCATTGGTTGGAGAGAGAGGAGTGGGGAGAGGGGAGTGAGGACAGGGGAATGGAGAGTGGAGAGTGAACCTATAGACTCACTTTCAAGGATTTTACACCATGTCCTTGGTATTATTTATTTTGTATTTGCACAGTTTGTCTTCTTTTCGACATTATTTGCTTGTCAGATTTTGTGTGTAACGTTTCAATGATTTTATTATATTTTGTTTCTACTGTGAATGCCTGCAAGAAAATGAACCTCACTGTAGTGTAAGGTGACATACACATACGTCGGTAATAAATTTACTTTAAACTTTAAAAGGGGAGCAAGGAGTAGGGATTGGGCAAGTGGAGAAGGGAGTAGGCAGAGAGGGGTGGAGAGCAGGGATTAGGGAGTCGGGAGCAGGGGATGGGGTGAGGAACTGGGAGAAAGATGTGGGGAGTGGGAATTGAGGTGTGGGAAGTCGGGAGAAGGGAGTGGCGAGAGGAATGGGGAGTGGGGATTGAGGACTGGAGAGTGGAGAGTGGAGAAAGGGGAGAGGGGAGTAAGGAATGGGCAGTGGTGAGGCAAGTGACAAGTGGGGAATGGGAACTGGAGAGTGTGGAGGAGGTAGTGGGCCTCTGTACCTCCTACAGCAATTGGGTCCTTGACTTCCACATTAGGAGACTACAGTCAGTGTTGATAGCGGATATCATCTCCTCCTTGCTGGCAATCAGCACGGGTAAGATAGTGCTTAGTCCACTGCTCAACATCTCTACAGTGATGACCACAAAAACCATCTACAAATTCGCTGATTTCATCACAGTTGTCGGCGGAATATCAGATGGTGATGAGGAGGCATATTGGAGTGAGTAGATCAACTTATCGAGTGGTGTCACAACAACAATCTTGCACTCAACACCAGCAAGCCCGAAGAACTAATTGTGGAAGGGGAAGTTGGGCGAACACACACCAGTCCTCATCAAGAGGTCCGCAGTGGAAAGGGTGAGCAATTTCAAGTTCCTTGGCATCGACATCTCAAAGGATCTTTTCCTGGTCCCAACACACTGATGCAATTATGATGACAGCACCCCAGCAGTTTGAGGAGATTTGGTGTATTACCAAAGCCTCAAACAAATTTCCACAGATGTACGATGGAGAGCGTTCTGACTGGGTGCATCACCGTCTGGTGTGGAGTCTCCAATGCAGAGGATCACAAGAGGCTGCAGAGGGTTGTTGACCCAGTCAGCTCCATCACAGGCACAACCCTCCCCAACATCGAGGACATCCTCAAGAGACGGTGCCTCAAGGCAGCATCCATCACTGAGGACCCTCACCACCTGGGACTTGCTCTCTTCTCACTACTACCAACAGGGTGGAGGTACAGGACCCTGAAGACCCACACTCAATGATTCAGGAACAGCTACCCCACCATAAGATTTCTGATTGGACATTGAACCCATGAACGCTACCTCATTATTCCTCTGCTGCTCCGTTTTTTGTTTGTAACAGACTGATTTTTTAATGTCTTGCACTGTACTGCTGCTGCAAAACAACAAACTCACTACATATCTTGGTGATAATACAGGGCCATGATGAAGTAAACTGGGAGGTAAGAATCCTTATCATAGTATGGGACCATTTAATGGTTTGATAACAGTGGGCTAGAAGTCGACCTTGAGCCTGGTGGTATGTGCTCTCAAGATTTCTATCTTCTGCCTGATGGGGGGTGGGGGGAGAGGCAATGTCTGGGGTGGTGGGTGGGGTCTTTGATTATTCTGGCTGCTTTTCTGAGGCAGTGAGAAGTCCACGGAGGGGAGGCTGGTTTCTGTGAATTGCTGAGCCGTGTCCACAACTCTCTGGATAGATATAGATATGGAATGAGGTGCCAGAATTATCAGAACAGGTTTACTGTCTGGAGGGACTGAGGTTGGACAAGTTAGTAGGTGACCGAGGGGCAATTTGACACGAGTATTTAAAGTCATGAGGGAAATCTATAGTGTGAAATTCCCAGGGAGGAAGTGGGTAACTGCAGAGAGGTGGACACCATTCCCTACCCTAGTGGGTAGTCAGGAGTCGGGAGTGGGGAGAGGGGAGGGGCAGTGATGGGGAGTTTAGAAGGTTGAAGGACAGGGCAACTGTGTGGGCTAGTGAGTTATGTGTACTGAAGGGAAAGGACACAAAGACAAGGGAGTCGGCTTCCCGTGGAGGCGAGAGCAGGGAAATGGAGCAAAGGGGATGGTGATGCCCCTCCAGCTGAATCTACACAACACTGTAACGGGGTACATTGTGAACTGGTGCCTCAGGTGGTAATAAATGGGGTTGACCCAATAGACATTACAGAGACGTGGCTTGAAGTGACCAAGGCTGGGGATGGAATGTTCCAGACATTTACCCTTTGAAGTAGAGGACAGAATGGAGGTGTCGGGTAATACCGGGTGGGGGACAGGAAGGTCTGAGCTCAGAAACTCAGGCGGTAGAATGGGTTTGGGTGGAGCTGAGCGACAGAAAACACCGTGTGGGTTGTACACAGGACACCGCAGTGTAGGGAGGGTGTAAGGGGCATAATGTAATGATCACAGGGGACTTTAATCTACTGACAGAGCCAGGAAGCCAAATGAGCAGTAACTATGTGAAGAGTGAATGGATAGAGCACACAGGAAATGGGTTTGTAGAAATATAGGATGTAGAAGAGAGAACAGACTGTTGTAGAAATGGTTTGCAATGGAAAAGAGGTCACTCTGATGGTTCAGAAGCCTTTTGATAACCGATAATACTTTGACTAAACACATTGATGAAGGAAGAGCAGTAGATATAGTGTATATGAATTTCAGCAAGGCATTTGATAAGGCACCCCATGCAAAGCTTACTGAGAAAGTAAGGAGGCATGGGATCTGAGGGGACATTGATTTGTGGATCCAGATCTGACTTGTCCACAGAAGGCAAAGCGTGGTTGTAGACGGGTCATTTTCTGCATGGAGGTTGGTCGCCAGTGGTGTGCCTCAGGGATCTGTTCTGGGACCCTTACTATTCGTGATTTTTATAAATGACCCGGATGAGGAAGTGGAGGGATGGGTTAGTAAATTTGCTGATGACACAAAGGTTGGGCGTGTCGTGGACAGTGTGACGGGCTGTCAGAGGTTACAGCAGGACATTGATAGGATGCAGAACTGGGCTGAGAAGTGGCAGATGGAGTTCAACCCAAATAATGTGAGATGGTTCATTTTGGTAGGTCAAATATGATGGCAGAATATTGTATTAATTGTAAGACTCTTGGCAGTGTGGAGGATCAGAGGGATCTTGGGGTCCGAGTCCATAGGACGCTCAAAGCAGCTGCACAGGTTGACTCTGTGGTTAAGAAGGCGTATGGTGTATTGGCCTTCATCAATTGTGGAATAGAATTTAGGAGCCGAGGGGTAATGTTGCAGCTATATTGGACCCTGGTCAGACCCCACTTGGAGTACTGTGCTCAGTTCTGATCACCTCACTACAGGAAGGATGTGGAAACCATAGAAAGGGCGCAGAGGAGATTTACAAGGATGTTGCCTGGATTGGGGAGCATGCCTTATGAGAATCGGTTGAGTGAACTTGGCCTTTTCTCCTTGGAGCGACGGAGGATGAGAGGTGACCTGATAGAGGTGCACAAGATGATGAGAGGCATTAATTGTGTGGATAGTCAGAGGCTTTTCCCCAGGGCTGAAATGGTTGCTACAAGAGGACACAGGTTTAAGGTACTGGGAAGTAGGTACAGAGGAGATGTCAGGGGTAAGTTTTTTACTCAGAGAGTGGTGAGTGCGTGAAATGGGCTGCTGGCGATGGTGGTGGAGGTGGATACGATAGGGTCTTTTAAGAGACTCCTGGATGGGTACATGGAGCTCAGTAAAATAGAGGCTATGGGTAACACTAGGTAATTTCTAAAGTAAATACACCTTTGGCACAGCATTGTGGGCTGAAGTGCCTGTGTTGCGGTGTAAGTTTTCTATTTTTCTCAGCTTCTATTTCCTCTTGGGCCAAAAATACAAACAGGAAAGATGGTGCTGCTGTGACTAAAAGAGATCAAGGAATGATAAAGCAATTTATTCTTTAAATAAGGTGAGATTATTCAAGTAACATAGAAACAAACTAACAGAGTATCTGTAGATGCCTGAAAAGGGAAAGACCAAATCAAGTTAGTGTGGCTGCTCACATACTGTACTGAGCCTGGAGAAACTACATTAGTGCACAAGGAAATGGTGGAGAAATTAAACAAACATTTTGTGTCTCTCTTCACAGGAGACACAAGAAACTTCACAGAAAAGGTAATGAACTATCATGCATAAAATAACACTGTGATTTCTGCAGGTGGGTCTCTGAGTGCAGCAGTTTCTCTGTGCAGGCTTTGGTGAGAGAGTGTGAATGCAAAAAAATTTATTAAAGTTTATCCTAAGTTAACAGTAAACGTTGGCAACTTCAGAAATGTATTTTATTTACAAAACGAGAAGTAGATTTATTATCAAAGTGAGATTAATTTTCTTGCAGGGATTTACAGGGTATACAACCAGAATTTTAAGCAAAACTCTTCAAAAACAGAGACTGACAAACAACCAATGTGCAAAAGTAGACAAACTGCAAATAAAAATAATCCCTAGAGCATAAATTATAGCGTCCTTGAAAGTGCTGGACTGTGCCCTGTGAGCGGGAGCACGAGAAGAAGCAGTGATCTCACTTAGGTCTGCGGATGAAGATTAAGAAAGGTAGTGCTTCACAGCAGTTTTCATATTTGGACTGTGCCCAATCAGTGAATGGGATTCACCAGAAGGGGCGATTAAAAACAGGCAGGGGCAAACAGAGTGGCCATTGTTGGAGTAGCTTTGGCAAGTTCAGGCTTGGGCCCATAAGTATCTGGTAAGTTTCTTCTTTATTCTTCATTCCTCGTCTGTTAGGGCACAGTTAGTGCAGTGGTAATGGCTCCAGGGCTTGTGTTTTGTTCTGTGTGGAGATGTGGGAACTCTAGGAGACCTCCAGCCTCCCGGATAACCACATTTACATGGGGAGCACCGAGCTGAGCTCCACTGAAAACACGTTAAGGAACTGCAGCTGAGGCTGGATGGCCCTCGACTCATTCAGGAGACTGAGGAGGTGATAGATAGGAGCTACAGGGAAGTTGCAGGAGGCAGGTACCTGGGTGACTGGCAGGAGGAGGAAGGGAAATGAGCAGCTAGTACAGGGTACGCCAGGGTGGCCATTCCTCTCAATAATAAGTACACCACTTTAGATACGATTGAGGGGGATGATCCACCAGCGGGGAGCCACAGTGACTGGGTCTCTGACACTGAGTCTGGTGCTGTGGCTCAGAAGAGCAGAGGTGAAGAGGACTCCACTAATGATAGGGCATTCTATAGTTAGAGGAATAGAGATGAGATTCTGTGGATGCGACACAGACACCCTGATGATATGTTGCCTCCCAGTGCCAGGATCAGGGATGTCTCGGATCGGGTCCACAGCATTCTGAAGGGGAAGGGTGAGCAGCCAGAAGTCGTGGTACGTATTGGCACCAGTGATTTGGGTAGGAAAAGTTAGGAGATTCTGAAGAGTGATTTTAGGGAGCTAGGTAGAAAGCTGGAAAGCAGAACCTCCAGGGTAGTAATCTCTGGATTGCTGTCTGTGCCATGCACCAGTGAGGGTAAAAATTGGATGATTTGGCAGATGAATTTGTGGCTGAGGAACTGGTACAGAGGGCAGTGGTTTCAGATTTCTGGATCTTTGGGATCTCTTCTGGGGAAGGTATAACCCGTACAAAAGGGACAAGATGCACCTGAACCTGAGAGGGACCAACATTCTTGAGGGCAGGATGGCTAGGGCTATTTGGGAGGGTTTAAACTAATTTGATGGGGGCTGGGAACCTGAGTGATGGAGCTGACGATGGGGTAGCTGGTTTACAAACAGAGGCAGTGGGTAGTGAGAATGCGAGCAAGGAGAGGCTGATGATAAGGCAAAATTGGAGTCAACGGGAAGAGTTGCAAGTTAAAAGGGGGACTGTGAAGAGGGCGAGGAATACAGGACTGAACGTGTTATATTTGAACGCACACAGTATGTGGAATAAGATAGATGAACTTGTGGCACAGTTAGAGATTGAAATGTATGACGTTGTGGGCATCACTGAAACATGGCTGAAAGAAGATTATAGGTGGGAGCTTAATGTCCAAGGATACACATTGCATTGAAAGGACAGGCAGGAAGGCAGAGGGGGTGGCGTTGCTCTGTTGGTAAAAAATCAAATCATTAGAAAGAGGTGACATAGGGTCAGAAGGTGTTGAATCGTTGTGGGTAGAGCTAAGGAATTGCAAAAGTAAAAAGACCCTGATGGGCATTGTATACAGACCCCCAGACAGTAGTAAGGATGTAGAAATTACAATGGGAGATAGAAAATGCATGGCAAAAAGGCAATGTTACAGTAGTCATGGGGTAGATTGGGAAAATCAGGTGGGTGCTGGATCCCAAGAGGGGGAACTTCTAGATTGCCTACGAGCTGGATTTTTAGAGCAGCTCGTGGTTGAGCCCAACAGGGGATCAGCAATTCTGGATTGGGTGTTGTACAATGAGCTGGAACTGATTAGAGAGCTTAAGGTAAAAGAACCCTTAGGGGCAAGTGATCATAATATGATCAAATTCACCTGAAATTAGAGGAGAAGCTAAAATCAGATGTATCAGTATTACAGTGGAGTAAGGGGAATTACAGAGACATGAGAGAGGAGCTGGCCAGAATCGATTGGAAAAGAACACTGGCAGGGATGACGGCAGAGCAGCAATGGCTGGAATTTCTGGAAGCAATTCGGAAGGCACAGGATATATACACCCCAAAGTGAAAGAAGTATTCTAAATGAAAGATGACACGACGATGGCTAACGAGAGAAGTCAAAGCCAAAGAGTGGGCATATAATGGAGCAAAAAGTTGTGGGAAGTTAGAGGATTGAGAAGCTTTTAGAAACCAACAGAAGGCAACTAAAAAAGTCATTAAGAAGGTAAAGATGGAATACAAAAGTAAACTGGCCAATAATATTAAAGAGGATACCAAAAGTTTCTTCAGATACATAAAGTGTAAAAGAGAGGCGAGAGTAGATATCGGACTGCTGGAAAACGATGTTGGAGAGGTAGTAACGGGGGACAATGAAATGGAGGATGAACTGAATATGTATTTTGCATCAATTTTCATTGTGGAAGACACTAGCAGTATGCCGGAAGTTCAAGAGTGTCAGGGGCAGAAGTGAGTGGAGTTGCCATTACTAGGGAGAAGGTTCTTGGGAAATTGAAAGGTCTAAAGACAGATAAGTCAGCTGGACCAGCTGGTCTACACTCCAGGGTTCTGAAAGAGGTGGCTGAAGAGATACTGGAGGCATTAGTAATGATCTTTCAAGAAGCTCTAGATTGTGGAATGGTCACAGAATACTAGAAAATTGCAAATATCACTCCACTCTTCAAGAAGGGAGAGAGGCAGAAGAAAGGAAATTATAGGCCAGTTAGTCTGATCTCAGTGATTGGGAAGATGTTGCAGTAGATTGTTAAGGATGTTATTTTTTGGGTACAGTAGTTGGAGGCACCTGATAAAATGGGCCAAAGTCAGAATGGTTTCCTTAAGGGAAAATCTTGCCTGACAAATCTGTTGGAATTCTTTGTAGAAGTAATAAGCAGGATAGACAAAGGAGATTTAGTAGATGTTATGTACTTGGATTTTCAGAAGGCCTTTGACAAGGTGCTACACATGAAGTTGCTTAACAAGATAAGAGCCCATAGTATTACAGGAAAGATTCTAGCATGGATAGAGCATTGGCTGATTGGCAGGAGGCAAAGAGTGGGAATAAAAGGAGCTTCTTCTGACTGGCTGCAAGTGACTTGTGGTGTTCCACAGGGGTCTGTGTTGGGACTGATTCTTTTTATGTTATATGTCAATGATTTGGATGATGGAATTGATAGATTTGTGGCCAGGTTTGCAGATGACATTTAGATAGGTGGAAGGGCAAGTAGTTTTGAGGAAGCAGGGAGGCTCAGAAAGACTTAGACAGATTAGGAGTATGGGCAAAGAAGTGGCAGATGGAATACAGTGTCAGGAAGTGTATGGTCATGTACCTTGGTAGATGAAATGAAAGGGTTGACTATTTTCTAATGGAGAGAAAATTCAAAAATCTGAGGTGCAAAGGGATTTGGGAGTCCTTGTGCCGGATTCCCTAAAGGTTAGTTTTCAGGTTGAGTCTGTGTTGAGGAAGGCAAATGCAATGTTAGCATTCAATTCAAGAGGACTAGAATATAAAAGCAAGGATATAATGCTGAGACTTTATAAAGTACTGGTGAGGCCTCTCGGAGTATTGTGAGCAGTTTTGGGCCCCTCATCTTAGAAAGGATGTACTGAACTGGAGGGGGTTCAAAGGAGGTTCACGAAAATGATCCCAGCATTGAATGGCTTGTCATATCACGAGCGTTTGATGGTTCTGGGACTGAATTCACTGGAATTCAGAAGAATGAGGGGTGACCTCATTGAAACCGATTGAATGGTGAAAGGCCTTGATAGAGTGGATGTGGAGAGGCTATTTCCTATAGTGGGAGAGTCTAAGGCCAGAGGACACAGCCTCTTAATAGAGGGACGTCTACTTAGAACGAAGATGAGGAGGAATTCCTTTAGCTGGAGCGTGGTGAATCTACGGAATTCATTGCCACAGGCAGAGGTTGATAGATTCTTAATTAGTCAAGTCATGAAGAGATATGGGGAGAAGGCAGGAAATCAGGGCTAAGGGGAGCCTGTATCAGCCATAATGAAATGGCAGAACAGACTTGATGGGCCAAATGCCCTAATTCTGCTCCTATATCTTATGGTCTGTAGGTCGTAGAATCAGTTCAGAGTTGTGCTGGGTGAAGTTATCCACGCTGGTTCAGGAGTCTGATAGAGTAATAACTGCTCCTGAACCAGGTGGTGTGGGACCTAAGGGTCCTGTACCTCCTAACCGATGGAAGTAGCGAGAAATGGGCATAGCCTGTGTGGTGTGGCTCCTTGATGATGGGTATTGTTTCTTGTGGCAGACCTCCTTTTTGATGGAAACCCCCCCCAAAAGTGCAAAACCTTTTACATTCCTATGGTAATTTGGTTAATATATTCAGTCCACAGTTTTTGGAAACCTCAGCACTATTACCACTTAGTGTCCCCCTGCAGTGATGTCCCTGAAATGCCCTTAAGGAAAGGCATTCAGAGAACAAGAGGGAGGCAAGTTAGCATGGAAACCTTGGAGTTCATCGAACTCCAAAACTGTTTAACCTCATTGGAAAGCAGTGGGGTCAATGTATCATCGGAGCCCAGTCAGAGCCAAGATCATGGTAATGAGGGGTGCACAAGGAGGTGGGGGAGGGTCAAAACTCCAAGGGCAGTGTCACCATGTCACAGTGAGGGGTGTGGGGTGTGTCGGTGTGTCACAGTGAGGGGTGTGGGGTGTGTCGGTGTGTCAGTGTGTCACGGTGTGGGGTGTGTCGGTGTGTCACAGTGAGGGGGTGTGGGGTGTGTCAGTGTGTCACAGTGAGGGGTGCGGGGTGTGTCAGTGTGTCACAGTGTGGGGTGTGTCAGTGTGTCACAGTGTGGGGTGTGTCGGTGTGTCACAGTGAGGGGGTGTGGGGTGTGTTGGTGTGTCACAGTGAGGGGTCAGGGGTGTGTCAGTGTGTCACAGTGAGGGGGTGAGGGGTGTGTCAGTGTGTCACAGTGAGGGGTCAGGGGTGTGTCAGTGTGTCACAGTGAGGGGTGTGGGGTGTGTCAGTGTGTCACAGTGAGGGGTGAGGGGTGTGTCGGTGTGTCACAGTGAGGGGTGTGGGGTGTGTCAGTGTGTCTCAGTGAGGGGGTGTGGGGTGTGTCGGTGTGTCACAGTGAGGGGGTGTGGGGTGTGTTGGTGTGTCACAGTGAGGGGTGTGGGGTGTGTCGGTGTGTCACAGTGAGGGGGTGTGGGGTGTGTCGGTGTGTCACAGTGCGGGGTGAGGGGTGTGTCAGTGTGTCACAGTGAGGGGGTGTGGGGTGTGTCGGTGTGTCACAGTGCGGGGTGAGGGGTGTGTCAGTGTGTCACAGTGAGGGGGTGTGTCGGTGTGTCAGTGTGTCACAGTGAGGGGTGTGGGGTGTGTCAGTGTGTCACAGTGAGGGGGTGTGGGGTGTGTCGGTGTGTCACAGTGAGGGGTGTGGGGTGTGTCGGTGTGTCACAGTGAGGGGGTGTGGGGTGTGTCAGTGTGTCACAGTGAGGGGGTGTGCCGGTGTGTCACAGTGAGGGGGTGTGGGGTGTGTCGGTGTGTCACAGTGAGGGGTGTGGGGTGTGTCGGTGTGTCACAGTGAGGGGGTGTGGGGTGTGTCAGTGTGTCACAGTGAGGGGTGTGCCGGTGTGTCACAGTGAGGGGTGAGGGGTGTGTCAGTGTGTCACAGTGAGGGGGTGAGGGGTGTGTCAGTGTGTCACAGTGAGGGGGTGTGGGGTGTGTCGGTGTGTCACAGTGTGGGGTGTGTCAGTGTGTCTCAGTGAGGGGGTGTGGGGTGTGTCAGTGTGTCACGGTGTGGGGTGTGGGGTGTGTCAGTGTGTCACAGTGAGGGGTGCGGGGTGTGTCAGTGTGTCACAGTGAGGGGGTGTGGGGTGTGTCAGTGTGTCACAGTGTGGGGTGTGTCAGTGTGTCACAGTGAGGGGGTGTGGGGTGTGTCGGTGTGTCACAGTGAGGGGTGTGGGGTGTGTCAGTGTGTCACAGTGAGGGGGTGTGGGGTGTGTCGGTGTGTCACAGTGAGGGGTGTGGGGTGTGTCAGTGTGTCACAGTGAGGGGTGCGGGGTGTGTCAGTGTGTCACAGTGTGGGGTGTGTCAGTGTGTCACAGTGTGGGGTGTGTCGGTGTGTCACAGTGAGGGGGTGTGGGGGTGTGTCGGTGTGTCACAGTGAGGGGTGTGGGGTGTGTCAGTGTGTCACAGTGAGGGGTGTGTCGGTGTGTCACAGTGAGGGGTGAGGGGTGTGTCGGTGTGTCACAGTGAGGGGTGTGGGGTGTGTCGGTGTGTCTCAGTGAGGGGTGTGGGGTGTGTCGGTGTGTCACAGTGAGGGGTGCGGGGTGTGTCGGTGTGTCACAGTGAGGGGGTGTGGGGTGTGTCAGTGTGTCACAGTGAGGGGTGCGGGGTGTGTCAGTGTGTCACAGTGAGGGGGTGTGGGGTGTGTCAGTGTGTCACGGTGAGGGGTGAGGGGTGTGTCGGTGTGTCACAGTGAGGGGTGTGGGGTGTGTCAGTGTGTCACAGTGAGGGGTGTGGGGTGTGTCGGTGTGTCACAGTGTGGTGTGTGTCAGTGTGTCACAGTGAGGGGTGTGGGGTGTGTCGGTGTGTCACAGTGTGGGGTGTGTCAGTGTGTCACAGTGAGGGCTGTGGGGTGTGTCGGTGTGTCACAGTGTGGGGTGTGTCGGTGTGTCACAGTGAGGGGTGTGTGGTGTGTCAGTGTGTCACAGTGAGGGGTGTGGGGTGTGTCGGTGTGTCTCAGTGAGGGGGTGAGGGGTGTGCCGGTGTGTCACAGTGTGGGGTGTGTCAGTGTGTCACAGTGAGGGGGTGTGGGGTGTGTCAGTGTGTCTCAGTGAGGGGGTGAGGGGTGTGTCGGTGTGTCACAGTGAGGGGGTGTGGGGTGTGTCAGTGTGTCACAGTGAGGGGGTATGGGGTGTGTCAGTGTGAGGGGTGTGGGGTGTGCCGGTGTGTCACAGTGAGGGGGTGTGGGGTGTGTCAGTGTGTCTCAGTGAGGGGGTGAGGGGTGTGTCGGTGTGTCACAGTGAGGGGGTGTGGGGTGTGTCAGTGTGTCACAGTGTGGGGTGTGTCGGTGTGTCACAGTGAGGGGTGTGGGGTGTGTCAGTGTGTCTCAGTGAGGGGGTGAGGGGTGTGTCAGTGTGTCTCAGTGAGGGGGTGAGGGGTGTGTCGGTGTGTCTCAGTGAGGGGGTGTGGGGTGTGTCAGTGTGTCACAGTGAGGGGTGTGGGGTGTGTCAGTGTGTCACAGTGTGGGGTGTGTCGGTGTGTCACAGTGAGGGGGTGTGGGGTGTGTCAGTGTGTCACAGTGAGGGGTGTGGGGTGTGTCGGTGTGTCACAGTGAGGGGGTGTGGGGTGTGTCAGTGTGTCACAGTGAGGGGTGTGTCGGTGTGACACAGTGAGGGGGTGAGGGGTGTGTCGGTGTGTCACAGTGAGGGGTGTGGGGTGTGTCAGTGTGTCACAGTGAGGGGGTGTGGGGTGTGTCAGTGTGTCACAGTGAGGGGTGTGGGGTGTGTCGGTGTGTCACAGTGAGGGGGTGTGGGGTGTGTCAGTGTGTCTCAGTGAGGGGGTGAGGGGTGTGTCGGTGTGTCACAGTGAGGGGGTGTGGGGTGTGTCAGTGTGTCACAGTGAGGGGTGTGGGGTGGGTCGGTGTGTCACAGTGAGGGGGTGTGGGGTGTGTCGGTGTGTCACAGTGAGGGATGTGGGTTGTGTCGGTGTGTCACAGTGAGGGGGTGTGGGGTGTGTCAGTGTGTCACAGTGAGGGGGTGTGGGGTGTGTCGGTGTGTCACAGTGAGGGGTGTGGGGTGTGTCAGTGTGTCACAGTGAGGGGTGTGGGGTGTGCCGGTGTGTCACAGTGAGGGGTGTGGGGGGTGCCAGTGTGTCACAGTGAGGGGTGAGGGGTGTGTCAGTGTGTCACAGTGAGGGGTGAGGGGTGTGTCAGTGTGTCTCAGTGAGGGGGTGAGGGGTGTGCCGGTGTGTCACAGTGAGGGGTCAGGGGTGTGTCAGTGTGTCACAGTGAGGGGTGTGGGGGGTGCCAGTGTGTCACAGTGAGGGGTGTGGGGTGTGTCAGTGTGTCACAGTGAGGGGTGAGGGGTGTGTCAGTGTGTCACAGTGAGGGGGTGAGGGGTGTGTCGGTGTGTCACAGTGAGGGGTGAGGGGTGTGTCAGTGTGTCACAGTGAGGGGGTGTGGGGTGTGTCAGTGTGTCACAGTGAGGGGTGAGGGGTGTGTCAGTGTGTCACAGTGAGGGGGTGAGGGGTGTGTCGGTGTGTCTCAGTGAGGGGTCAGGGGTGTGTCAGTGTGTCACAGTGAGGGGGTGAGGGGTGTGTCAGTGTGTCACAGTGAGGGGGTGTGGGGTGTGTCAGTGTGTCACAGTGAGGGGTGAGGGGTGTGTCAGTGTGTCACAGTGAGGGGGTGAGGGGTGTGTCGGTGTGTCTCAGTGAGGGGTCAGGGGTGTGTCAGTGTGTCACAGTGAGGGGTGTGGGGGGTGCCAGTGTGTCACAGTGAGGGGTGAGTGGTGTGTCAGTGTGTCACAGTGAGGGGTGTGGGGTGTGTCAGTGTGTCACAGTGAGGGGTGAGGGGTGTGTCAGTGTGTCACAGTGAGGGGGTGTGGGGTGCGTCAGTGTGTCACAGTGAGGGGTGTGGGGTGTGTCAGTGTGTCACAGTGAGGGGTGAGGGGTGTGTCAGTGTGTCACAGTGAGGGGGTGTGGGGTGCGTCAGTGTGTCACAGTGAGGGGGTGTGGGGTGTGCCGGTGTGTCAAGGTGAGGGGGTGTGGGGTGTGTCAGTGTGTCACAGTGAGGGGTGTGTCAGTGGGAAGAAGGATCGGGTGGTTATCGTGTGATGATGCCCCTCCAGTGGAATACCCTGCCGTCTTGCAGTGTTTCTAATGATCCCTGGAACCCGACGACGTGGTTTGAGTTTGAGTTCGGCACTTTGTGACCGGAGGAGCAGAAGCCATAATTGGAGATCGGCTGGCTCATATCGGATTGCCCCATGGATCGCTCTTTCAGCCCGTTGCCTTAACTTGTCACAACTTGGGGAGTTGCGCTGGATGTCACCATTTGAGAAGTCAGCGTGTTGCAATGTTTGCGTCAGACCCCTCCTCTCACAGATGACCTCATGTTGTGGGAACACCCTCTCTCAGCTGAGTTTGGAGGGGCTGGGGTTTCGCTGGCTGTCCCTGGGCTCGCCCATCAATCAGGAGCCACAGTCTGAGCGCCGGGGCGCGGAGAGCGGCAGCAGCCATGAGACGCACGCCCGCCGCCGCAGTGCCTCTGCCCTGCCTGATCAGTGTGTTGGTGCCCGCAGCCCTTGCCTTCAATCTGGACTCACTCAACCCCACCGTGTTCAGCGGACCCCGGCACAGCTACTTCGGCTTCTCCGTGGAGTTCTTCAGCCCCCACCCTGAAACGTGAGTGGCTCTCGGCAACTTGCGGGGAGTTTGAGCAAACTAGTGAAAAGTTTCTGGGACGTTTTAAGTGGAAAGGGGACGTTTTGTAAACTCTGAACAACGGTGGAGGTAGGGGAATCTTCCAAAGGCGAGGGAGTCAGGAAGCGAGAGGGACGGAGGGGAGAGCGAGCTGTCCCATTTCCTTATGCCGGTAGGATTCAGAGGACGTTCGCCGTGCTGAGTTGGAACGGCCGTTTCTGCTATTAGCCGTTCTAACGGTGTATGTGGCGGGGGTGTGACTGAGATTAGGAGCGCCGTCTGTGGTGGGTTGAGCTGGGGGATGGGGAGGGGACTGAACCCGGGACCCCAGGAGCCGTCCCGGGGCGGAAGCTCGGTGTGTGACAGCCCAGCCCCCATCGTAGGCGGGCTCCCATCTCCCCCGTTCTTGTTTACACACTATTTGCATTTTGCATTACCTGTCCCAACTTACTCTCCGGGACAGAAAACCATTCCCCTACCCTCCTCCCCGCCCCCACCCGTGCGACACAACCAACACCCCAGCACTGGAGGTGTGAGACCCTCCACCCTAGGCCTGTCCCGTGTAGAACTAGGTGTCTGTCCCCACCTATGACCTACACCCACCCCTCCCTCCTACCCACACACCCTGGTCCCCGCCCCCACTCACCCCCCCCCCCCCCCCGCCAGGGCCCGTCACACTGTACCATCAGGCAGTACCCTACAAGAAAAGCTCTCGTCGGGATCACCCTCCGGGAAAGGCAACTTATTTTCCTCAGGCAATTTCCTTCTCCCGCCTTCCCTGAACCAATAAGCAACAGGCAGTCGGTTCCCCATGATGCTGCCCTGATGGGGCTCTCCTTGCTGGCCTCAGTGCCCCGTCGAGGCATCGGTCAAATCCCCCGGTATATTCTCACATGTGCTAAATGACGCTCATTTTCCCACTTGTTTGTAATGGCTCTCGAACACGCCTGCTTCTGCACCGACTGCAGATCAGGGGAGGAGGGTCTTTCATTAACCTCTCATTGGACAGTGGGGAAGGGATGGGGAGTTGGAACCAGAGGGTTAATAGTGCAGCGAGTGTCAATACCCAGTTAGTTGGCAGTGCCTGGCATGATTCGAAGAGACTCGCGTTGGTATGCCATTGAGCCCAACGTCACCCTCGCCATAGGCACAGCTTCTGAACATGTTAAACTTGCAAAGACTGCATGAGAGAGGGGAGGACGTTGGACTGAGTGCCAAGTGGTGACATGACTTCAGCAGAAGTAATGCAAACACTAATATTCAGCTGTGGCCAAGTACTCCAGATGTTGTGTGATTTCCTCAGTGCTTACACTCGATCCCCAGGGCCTGTCAAACATGTGTGTGGCTCGTCTGACGTAACGCTGCAGGATTTCCACTCACTCCACACACTGTCTGCCAGGGAGACCAGGGGGCGGTTTCCTTCAGAAAAGTCTGTCTTTGGCACGGTGTTCCTCCCTCTCAAATTGCCTTTCGGAGAACAAATGCTGAGTCAGCAGCCCGTGGGTGTTGGAGTCGCTCTGAACCACTGCCTCTGTCACAAATACACTGAGGACCCTGGGGACAGTCTGTGCCAGGGAGCAGGACCTGGGCATGTAAGGGTGTACCGTGACTCAGTTGATCAGCAGGCTGTTGAAGAATTGGACCTATTCCGGGCCTGCATATGGCCGATCCAAGACATGCAAGTAACGAGCGGAGGAAAAGGATGAGATTTGCCCACAGTCGGACAATAGCACTGCAGCTTCCAGTTCACAAGTGTCGCCACAAACCATTCCCAGCTGCTGCTGTCACTGGCTCATATCCACTCCTGCAGAGCCACAAGCTTGGCACTGCAAGGCAGAATGTGATGCAGCATGAACCGTGAATAGCAAGAGGCCAGTGGGCATCAGCATTTTGGGGTATAGCAGCTCCAATGTGCCTGTCCTGTCTCTAACAATGCACTGAGGTATTTGAGGGAGAAGTGCCGTACCGACACAGGAAGAACAGAATAGGTAACAAACACCGGGGGACGGTACCGGTGGGGACGGGTCTGTCGCTGTGTAACACCGGGGTACGGTACCGGTGGGGACGGGTCTGTCACTGTCTAACAGCTCGATATAGTACTGGTGGGGTCTGTACTGTGACTGTATAACATTGAGGTACATAACCAGTGGGGAGGGGTCTGTCATTGTATCACACCGGGGTATGGTACCTGCAAGCATAAGTGCTACACCTGTCCCTACACCTCCTCCCTTACCACCATTCAGGCAACACTTCACTTATGAGTCCGCTGGAGTCATCTATTGCATCCGGTGCTCCCGGTGCGGCCTCCTCTACATCAGCGAGACCTGACACAGATTGGGGGACCGCTTCGTCGAGCACCTCCGCTCCATCCACCACAACAGACAGGATCTCTCGGTTGCCACCCTCTTCAACTCTGCTTCACATTCCCATTCGGATATGCCCATACATGGCCTCCTCTACTGCCATGATGTGGCCAAACTCCGGTTGGAGGAACAACACCTCATATACCATCTGGGTAGTCTCCAGCCCCTTGGTATGAACATCGAATTCTCCAACTTCCGGTAATTCCCTCCCTCTCCCTTCCCCCATCCCACTTTCACTCTGTCTCCTCTTCTAGCTGCCTATCACCTCTCTCATGATTCTGCCTTCTTCTGCTGCCCATAGTGCTTTCCCCTTACATTCCTTCTTCACCTCTCCTGCCTATCCCCTCCCTGCCTCCCCTCCCCCACCCCTTGATCTTTCCTCTGATTGGTTTTTCACCTGGCACCTTCCACCCTCCCCCCACCTTCTTTATAGGGCCCCTGCCCCCTCCTTCTTCAGTCCTGACGAAGGGTTTTGGCCCGAAACGTTGACTGCTTGTTTTAACGGATGCTGCCCGACCTGCTGAGTTCCTCCAGCTTGTTGTACGTGTTGCTTTGACCACAGCATCTGCAGTGTACTTTGTGTTTCCTTTCTGTTCACAGTAGTCTGCGTGAGGCCTCACCAGTGCCTTATAAATCCTCAGCATCACATCCCTGCTCTTGTATCCTAGACCTCTAGAAATGAATGCTAACATTGCATTTGCCTTCCTCACCACCGACTCAACCTGCAAGTAAACCTTTAGAGTGTTCTGCACTCCCAAGTTTCTTTGCATCTCAGATTCTTGGATTTTCTCCCTGTTTTGGAAATAGTCTGCACATTTATTTCTACTACGAAGGTGTATGACCGTGCATTTTCCACCAATGTATTTCATTTGCCACTCTGTTATCCATTCTCCTCTTCTGTCAAGTCTGCAGCCTTCCTGTTTCCTCAACATTACCTGCCCCTTCATCAACCTTCATATCGTCTGCAAATTTGGCAACAAAGTAATCTATTCCATCATCTAAATCATTGATATACAGCATAAAAAGAAGTGGTTCTGCTGCATCCCCTTTATCTATCCTACTTGTAATCTTCTCAAAGAATTCCAACAGGTTCGTCAGGCAGGATTATCCCTGAAAAAAACCATGCAGACTTTGTCCTGTGTCACCAAGTACTCCATAGCCTCATCCTTAACAATCTACTCCAACATCTTCCCAACCACTGAGGTCAGGCTAACTGCTCTATAATTTCCCTTCTTCTGCCTTCCTCCTTTCTTCAAAGGTACATGTAATGTCAGAGAAATGTATACAATACACATCCTGAAATGCTTTTTCTTCGTAAACATCCACGAAAACAGAGGAGTGCCCCAAAGAATGAATGACAGCTAAATGTTAGAACCTCAAAAAAATCCCCCCCAGCTCCCCCTCCCTCCCGCACGTAAGCGGCAGTGAGCAATGATCCCCTCTCCCCCCACCAGCAAAAAGAGGTAACGGCACCCGCCACTGAGCACTCAAGCGTGAGCAAAGCAACAGAAAAGACACAGTTACCCCAAGGATTACATCGTTCACCCGACATTCGACATACCACAGTCTCCCTCCCCCTCCTTAATAAGGGAGAAAGGTGTCTCGGTTTTCACAGCAAGCAGGGAGACATAGCAAACGACTTGGGGGTTTACGATGTTAAAAATCTGTAGCGTTGCTTTTTTCGAACTCTGTGCCCATAGATCCCGAGTCTCTGGGCACACAGCTGCAGATATTCCAACTCCCCCGATGACATATGGAACTCCTACACCTTCAATCCGCTTGTCTCCAGAGCCCCGAGATCCTAGGTCTCCAAAGCCAAGCTGAACTCTTAGGTCGAGCCCTTGGTGTGCCGAACAAGAGTGGCTCTGCTCTCAGGATGAGACTTTTCATTCCAGGACGAAGGAGATGTCTTCCTTTTCTAAACAAAGGGGCTTCCCTTCGTCCACCATCAACTCTGCTCTCAAACGCATCTCTCCCATTTCCCGCACATCTGCCCTCACCCCATCCGCCCGCCACCCCACTCGGGATAGGGTTCCCCTTGTCCTTACCTACCACCCCACCAGCCTCCAGGTCCAACGTATAATTCTCCATAACTTCCGCCACCTCCAATGGATTCCAATACCAAACACATTTCCCCCCCCCTCTGCTTTTCGCAGGGATCGCTCCCTACGCGACTCCCTTGTCCACTCGTCCACCCCATCCCTTCCTACCGATCTCCCTCCTGGCACTTATCCTTGTAAACGGAACAAGTGCTACACCTGCCCTTACACTTCCCCCCTCACCACTATTCAGGGCCCCAGACAGTCCTTCCAGGTGAGGCGACACTTCACCTGTGAGTCGGCTGGTGTGGTATACTGCGTCCGGTGCTCCCGGTGTGGCCTTTTATATATTGGTGAGACCCGACGCAGACTGGGAGACCGTTTTGCTGAACACCTACGCTCGGTCCGCCAGAAAAAGCAGGATCTCCCAGTGGCCACACATTTTAATTCCACGTCCCATTCCCATTCTGATAAGTCTATCCATGGCCTCCTCTATTGTCAAAATGAAGCCACACTCAGGTTGGAGGAACAACACCTTATATACCGGCTGGGTAGCCTCCAACCTGATGGTATGGACATTGACTTCTCTAACTTCCGTTAATGCCCCTCCTCCCCTTCTTACCCCATCCCTGACATATTTAGTTGTTTACCTGTTCTCCATCTCCCTCTGGTGCTCCCCCCCCTTTCTTTCTCCTGAGACCTCCCGTCCCATGATCCTTTCCCTTCTCCAGCTCTGTATCACTTTCGCCAATCACCTTTCCAACTCTTAGCTTCATCCCACCCCCTCCGGTCTTCTCCTATCATTTCGCATTTCCCCCTCCCCCTACTACTTTGAAATCTCTTACTATCTTTCCTTTCGGTTAGTCCTGACAAAGGGTCTCGGCCCGAAACGTCGACATCGCTTCTCCCTATAGAAGCTGCCTGGTCTGCTGTGTTCCACCAGCATTTTGTGTGTGTTGTTGTTGGAATGACATTTGCAACTTTCTGGTCCTCTGGCACCATGTCAGAGTCCAGTGGTTTTTGAAAGATCATTGCTAATGCCGCCATAATTCCAACCTACCATTACCTCTTTCAGAACCCTAAGGTGCAGTTTGTCTGGTCCGGGTGACTTAGGTACCTTTATGTCTTTCAGCTTTTTGAGCACCTTCTCCCTTGTAATAGTAACTGCACCCACTTCTCCTCCTCGCACACTTCAACACTTGACACACTGCTCGTGCCTTCCACAGCGAAGACTGATGTGAAATACTCGTTTAGTTCATCAGCCATCTCCTTGTCCCTGTTATTATTTCTCCAGCCTCATTTTCTAGCGGTCCTATATTCACACTCATCTCCTTTGTTTTTTTACATACTTGAAACCGATTTCACTATCCACTTTGATATTGTTTGCTAGCTTTCTTTCATATTTCGTTTTTTCTCTCCTAATGATTCTTTCAGTTGCTCTCTGTTGGGTTTTAAAAGCTTCTCAGTTCTCTATCCTTTTCTATTTTTTACTTTTACATTAGCTGTGACTTCCCTTGTCAACCACAGTTGTACTATTTTGCCATTTGAGTATTTCTTCATTTTTGGAATACATCGATCCTGCACCTTCCTCATTGTCCCCAGAAACTCACACCATTGCTGCTCTGCTGACATCCCTGCCAGCATCTCCTTCCAATTTACTTTGGCCAACTCCCCTCTCATTTCACTGTAATTTCCTATACTCCACTGAAAAACTGCTACCTTACTTTCTCCTTATCAAATTTCAAGTTGAACTCAATCAAATTGTGATCATTACATCCTAAGGGTTGTTTTACCTTAAGCTCCCTAATCACCTCCGGTTCATTACATAACACCCAATCCAGAGGCTCAATGTCAAACTGCTCTAAAAAGCCATCTCTTAGGCATTCAACAAACTCACTCTCTTGAGATCCATTTCCAACCTGATTTTCCCAGTCGACCTGCATGTTGAAATCTCCCATGACTATCATAACATTGGCCTTTTAAAATGTAGACCATAGAATTCTACAGCACACTTCAGGCCCTTCGGCTCAGAATGTATCCTACTCTAGAAACTGCCTAGAGTTTCCCTACCACATAGCCCTCTATTTTTCTAAGCTCAATGTACCTATCTAAGAGTCTTTTAAAAGACGCCTCCACCACCATCTCCAGCAGTGCATTCCATGCACCTACCACTCTCTGTGTGAAAAACTTACCTCCGACATCTCCTCTGTACCTACTTCCAAGCATCTTAAAATAATGCCCCTCGTGCTAGCCATTTCAGCCCTGGGAAAAAGCCTCTGACTATCCACATGATCAATGCCTCTCATCATCTTGTACTCCTCTATCAGGTCACCTGTCATCCTTCGTTTCTCCAAGGAGAAAAGGCTGAGTTCACTCAACCTGTTTTCATAAGGCATGCTCCCCAATCCCAGAAACATCCTTGGAAGTCTCTGTACCGTTTCTATGGTTTCCACATCCTTCCTGTAGTGAGGTGACCAGAACTGAGCACAGTACTCCAAGTGGGGTCTGACCAGGGTCCTGTATAACTGCAACATTACCTCTCGGCTCCTAAATTCAATTCCACGGTTGATGAAGGCCAACACACCATACGCCTTCTTAACACAGTCAACCTGTGCAGCAGCTTTGAGTGTCCTATGGACTCAGACCCCAAGATCCCTCTGATCCTCCACACTGCCAAGAGTCTTATCATTAATACAATATTATGTCAAAAGGCTTTTGACACACCTATTTCCCATTGTAATCTGTGGTCCACATCCCAGCTACTGTCTGGAGGCCTGTTACCTTTGCAGGTTCTTAACTCAACCCACAAGGATAATGTTGTCCTATCACCTGCCTGCCCTTCCTGACAGTTTGACTGCACGCTATCTTTGGGTTTTTTTTACCATCCGTTGTATCCTGAGTCGCTTCACTCTGGTTTCCAACCCCCCTGCCAAATTAGTTTAAAACCTCCCCAACAGCTCTAACAAACCTGCCCACAAGAATATTGGTCCCCCTCAGGTTCAGGTGCAACCTGTCACTTTTGAACAGGTCATACCTCCCCCAGAAGAGATCCCCAACGATCCAAGAACCTGAAGCCCTGCCCCCCCCCCGCACCAGCTTTTCAAACATGCGTTCATCTGCCGAATCATCCTGTTTCTACCCTCACTGGCGTGTGGCCCAGGCAGCAATCCAGAAATGACTACCCTGGAGGTCCTGCTTCTCAGCTTTCTGCCTAGCTCTCTAAAAGCTCTTTTCAGGACTTTTTTGCTTTTCCTTCCTGTATCATTGGTACCAATATGTACCAACACATCTGGCTGCTCTCCCTCTCTCTCCAAAATGTTGTGGACACAATTCAAGACGTCCCTCTCCCTGGCACCTGGGAGGCAACATTCGGGAGTCCCGTTCACATCCACAAAATCTCCTATCTTTTCCTCTTTTCTCTCTCTTCTCTCTTTCCCATTGCACCACGGACCTATGCTCAGTGCCAGGTACCCGGTATCTGAGATACTATCCCCACAACAGTATCCAAAACTGTACACTTGTTATTGAGGGGAATGGCCACAGGGGTGCTCTGCGCTGACAACCTATTCATATTTCCATTTCTCCTGACCGTCACCCAGCTGCCTGCCTCCTGCAACTTTAGGGTGACTACTTCCCTGTAAGTCTGATGGATTATCTGCTCACTCTCCTGTGTACCACCGGGGTACGGTGCCGGTGGGGACGGGTCTGTCACTGTGTAACACCGGGTACGGTACTGGTGGGGACGGGTCTGTCGCTGTGTAACACCGGGGTACGGTACTGGTGGGAACGGGTCTGTCACTGTGTAACGCCGGGGTACCCTGCTGGTGGGGACGGGTCTGTCGCTGTATAACGCCGGGGCACGGTGCTGGTGGGGACAGGTCTGTCACTGTACAACACCGGGGTACGGTACCGGTGGTGACGGGTCTGTCACTGTGTAACACCGGGGTACGGTACCGGTGGGGACGGGTCTGTCACTGTGTAACGCCGGGGTACGGTGCCGGTGGGGACGGGTCTGTCACTGTATAACACCGGGGTACGGTACCGGTGGGGACAGGTCTGTCGCTGTGTAACACCAGGGTACGGTACCGGTGGGGATGGGTCTGTCACTGTAACACCAGGGTACGGTACCGGTGGGGACGGGTCTGTCGCTGTGTAACGCCGGGGTACTGTACCGGTGGGGACAGGTCTGTCACTGTGTAACACCAGGGTACGGTACCGGTGGGGACGGGTCTGTCACTGTCTAACACTATGGTACCGTAAGAGTAGGGACGCATCTGTCTCTGTATAACACCGGGGTAGAATTTCAGTTGCGATGGGGCTGTGGCTGTACAGTACCATGGTAAAGCATCGGGAATGATGTCTTTTTCAATGGCCTGTGAAAATGTCTTTCTCTTCGTCCTGTCCCTTTTTTAAAAAAAGCTGAAGACTTTTCATATGCTTGTTTGCAGAGATGGATAGGTTCTGGATTAGCCAGGGCATCAAAGGGTATGGGGAGAAGGCAGGGGAGTGGGGATGACTGGAAGAATTGGATCAGCCCCTGATTGAATGGCGGAGCAGATTCGATTTGCCGAATGGCCTATTTCTGCTCCTATATTCTGTGGTCTTATTGTCTTCTGAAATCTGTACATTTCACCTGTTTGTCTACTTTTGACTTCGTAAAAAAAATTTCTTGTGAATACGTTCGCAATAGTTGTGCGCTGTTTTTGCAGCTTTGTCGCGATGAATTTGTTTGAAGTATGCGATAACAATCTCAGCTGTCGTTAGCTGTGTTAATCTCCAGTCAATCCACTATGCAAATTTGCAATGCTCTTGATGTCTGTTCTGGGGCATTTAATCTGGGATGAGACTGAGATTATGTCTAAGAAACTAACCATGAAGCATGTTGATTTGCATCCTATGCTCAATGTACGACACTCCCTCCCTTCACCACTGGCCCACATGGACTGTGGCGCGCACTTATCAGACAGACGGGCAGGGCAGGGAGTGTGCCAATTCTATGGGATTCAATTTTACTTATTTCAATGCAAGAGTTCTATTGTATTTATCATTTTTTTAAAATCAATAAAAAAATTGAAAATGAAATGAAGAGTTCTAACACATTGGGCAGATGAACTCAGATTAGTACATGGGACTGAGTTTTGATCCGATTTGTTGTCAAAGACTTACTAGATGGTGTGAATGTCATTTAGTGACTGCAGTGCTTAGTTAAAATGACTATAAATTACAAAAATAACCTGGGAAGTTCAGAAAAATGATGGTGGTGGCAACATGGCTAATAGAGTGACAGGACTGGTAATGTTCTGGGGTACAGGTGCTTCAGGTCGGATAGAGGCAGAGGGAAGGCAGAAGGCATTATGATTAAGGAGAACATAGCAGCAATTATCAGTGATGACTGAGATGATTATCCAGAAATAAGCTGGGGTTGATCATTCTGTGACTGTCCCTTCGACCCCCTCTAGTAGGTAATGGAATGGGAGTTTGAAGAACATAAAATGCTAGGAGATAGTCATGGAAAGGGATGGATCTAGTCCATAATTTCACATTCTAAACTGGGGCTTTCGAAAGTGTGATATCGAGAGTTTAAGATCTGCATGTTCCTGTTAGAGTGAAGGGCAAGGCTAGCAGGAGGAGGAATCCTTCCATGATGAGGGACATTGAGGTTCTGGCCAGGTAAAAGGAAGAGCCATGGGTCAGGTCTAGACATCTGAGATTGAGTGAATAATCAAGTTAGATAAATCTCTCCAGGTTACTCTGGGGAGCGAGGGAAGTAGTTGCTGCACTTTGGATGATCTTTGCGTATTGACTGGCCACAGGAATAGTACCAGAGGATTGGAGGGTGGCAAATGTTACTCCTTTGCTCAAGAAAGAGAGTTTGGATAACTCTAGAAATTACACTCCATGGTACACTTGTACACCTGCTCATTAATACAAATATCTAATCAGCCAATCACGTGGCACTCAATGCATAAAAAGTTGCAGACATGGTCAAGAGGTTCAGTTGTTGTGCAGACCAAACATCAGAATGGGGAAGAAATGTGATCTAAGTGACTTTTACAGTTGGTGACAGATGGGGAGATTTGAGTGAAACTGTTAATCTCCTGAAAATTTCATGCACAACAGTCTCTAGAGTTCACAGAGTATGGTGTGAAAAATCCAGTGAGTGGCAGATCTGTGGATGAAAATACCTTGTTAATGTGAGGAGAATGGCCAGACTGGTTCAAGCTGATGGGAAGGCATCAGTAACTGAAATAACCGCGCGTTACAACAGTGGTTTGCAGAAGAGCATCTCTGAGCGCACAACATGCGAACTTTTGAGTGAATAGACTACTGCAGCAGAAGACCATGAGCATACACTCATTAGCCACTGGGTGTATAGACCAGGTAGTCTTACATCAGTGATGGGCAAATTATTGGAGAAATCCTAACAGACAGGATTTATAAGCATTTGGAGAAGTATAGTCTGATTAGAGATATTCAGCAGGGTTTTGTGAGGGGCAGATCATGCCTCATGAGCCCGATTGAGCTCTGTGAGGATGGGATAAAGCACATTGACGAAGGTAGAGCGGTGGATGTGTTGTATTTGGATTTTAGTTTGACGATGTTCCCCGTGGTAAGCTCACTCAGAAAGTCAGGAGACATGGGATCCAGGGAAACCTAGCTGTGTGGATTCAGAATTGGCTTGCCCACAGAAGGCAGAGGGTGGTTGTAGATGGAGTGTATTCTGTCTGGAGGTTGGTGACCAGTGGTATTCCACAGGGATCTGTTCAGGGAACCCTGCTCTTTGTGATTTTTATAAATGACTTGGATGAGGAAGTGGAAGGTGGGTTAGTAAGTTTGCAATGACACAAAGGTAATTGGTGGTGTGGATAGTGTGGAGGGCTGTCGTAGGTTACAATGGGACATAGACAGGATGCAGAGCTGGGCTGAGAAGTGGTAGATGGAGTACAACCTGGTAAAGTATGAAGTGATTTAGTTTTGAAAGGTGGAAATTTGAAGGCAAAATACAGTGTTAATGGCAAAATTCTTGGCCATGTGGAGGGACAAAGAGATATTGAGGTCCACGTTCAAAGTTTCTGTGCAAGTTGATAGGGTTGTTAAGAAGGCATATGGTGCTTTGGTCTTCATTAGATGGGGATTGAGTTCAAGAGCCGAGAGGTAATGTTGCAGCTCTAAAGCCCTGGTTAGACCACACTTGGAGTATTGTGTTCAGTTCTGGTCACCTCATTGTAAAAGGGTGTGGAAGCTTTAGAAAGGGTGCAGAGGAGATTTACCAAGATGCTGCCTGGATTAGAGCATGTCTTTATGAGGATAGGTTGAGCGAGCTAAGGCGTTTCTCTTTGAAGTGAAGGAGAATGAGAGATCACTTGGTAGGGGTGTACAAGATGATAAGAGGCATAGATTGAGCTGATCGCAAGATTTTTCCCAGGGTGCAAATGGCTAATATGAGGGGGCAAAATATTAAAGTGAATGGAGGGAAGTATGGGGAGTGGGGGGGATGTCAGAGGTAAGTTCTTTTTCACACAGAGTGGCAGGTACGCACTGCAGGGGTGGTTCTAGAGGCAGATACATTAGGGATTCTCAGACAGACATCTGGAAGATGAAAAGAATGGAGGGCTATTTTCAGGGAAATGTTAGACTGATCTTCGAGTAGGTTAAAAGGTCAGCACAATATCATGGGGTGAAGGACCTGTACTGTGCTGTAATGTTTTTTTAAATC
The DNA here is from genome assembly GCF_048418815.1 of Hemitrygon akajei. Lineage (NCBI taxonomy): Eukaryota > Metazoa > Chordata > Chondrichthyes > Myliobatiformes > Dasyatidae > Hemitrygon > Hemitrygon akajei. Next base: position 28,652,677 of record NC_133141.1, on the reverse strand, counting down.
CCTGGAAGGGTATATGGGATGCAGGATTGTACTCAAGAAAAAAATTCAGAAGTATAAAAAGGATACGTGAGATAGCTTTGGTAGAGAAGATGAAGAGAAATCCAGTGTGAATTTACAAATTTAAAAAGGGCAACCAGTGAGAGAAGAGGGCTACTGAATGACCGAAGAGAACACTTTTGTGTGGGAGGGTGAGGTCCTCAATGGCTATTTCTTTCCTCTAGTTTTACAGTGGAGAGATATAAAGACTTTGGAACTTGAGGTGGTTAATGGGGAGGTCTTGGGGATAGTCCACATTATTGCAGAGGAGAAGCTGAATGTCTTGAAGGTTGACAAATTTCTGGGCTATGAGGTGGTGAAGAAGGCTTTTGGCATGCTGAACTTCATCAGCCGGGACATTTGGTTTCTAAGTTAGGTGATTATGTGCAGTTGCTGAGGAAGCACTTGGAGTATTGTGTTCAATTTTAGTCCCTTTGCTGTAGGAAAGAGGTTATTAAACTGAGAAGAGTGCTGAAAAGGTTTACAAGGATGTTGTCAGGACTCCAGGGTCTGAGTTTTAGGGAGAGATTGGACAGGCTTTATTCCATGGAGTGTAGGAGATTGAGAAACGATGTATATAATCAAGAGGGGCGTAGTGAGGTTGAATGCACACAGTCTTTTTCTCAGGGTCAGCAAATTAAGAGCTCGAAGGCATAATTTTAAGGTGACAAGGGAAAGGGTTAACAGGAACTTGCAGGACAACATTTATCACAGAGAGGGTGTTGAGTAAGTGGAAGTGCTTGAGGCAGGTGAAATAACCATTTTAAAAGACATTGGACCAATACATGGATTGGTTTAGAAGGTTATGGGTGAAACTCGGGCAAATAGGACTATCTTGGATGGGCACCTATGTTGGCATGGACCGTTTGGGGCAAATGGTGTTTCTGTGCTACATGACTGTACAGTCAGCCCTCCTAATCCGCGAGTTCTGCATGCGCGAATTTAACCAACCGCGAATCGAGAAAACCTGGAAGTGTTCTTCCAGCACTTGTTGTTCGAGCATGTACAGAATTTTTTTTCTTCTCATTATTCCCTAAACAATGCAGTATTAACAACTATTTTACATAGCATTTACATTGTATCAGGTATTATAAGTAACATAGAGATGATTTAAAGTATATGGGAGGATGCGTGTAGGTTATCGTGGATCGTGATCGAAAAAAACCGGAAGTTCTCTTTACTAAGTAAGTCGGAACAGGTACATCCGGTATTATTTAGCGTCAATCAAATGTTTGTCTTAGTATATAATATATATTTTACCTTTCTATGCATATAAAACACTTAAGAAACGTATGTTTCAATGCCGGGCTCAGGAAATCCATGCCGGATTGATGTGGAGGATCAAAACCCCAAAACCCAATAATTAAACCACTGCGTTGCTTAGTAATAACTGTAGCTTTCATCGGGGCAGAGCCTTTCTGACTTTATCCTTTAAAATTGTTCCGATCGTTGACTGACGTAGCCTAACGCTTTTCCAATGGTGTTTCACCTCTTTCTGATCGCTTTATTACTTCCACCTTATTTTCAATCCTGATCGTGATTATTTTCATGAACAGAAACACTGTGGATTCAGAGCTCCGCCACCGGGTCCTAATGTCCACCGCATTGAGACAGGTTGAATAAGGCTTGGGGTTCTGCTGGGTCCTAAGGTCCACCGCATTGAGACAGGTTGAATAAGGGACTTGAGCATCCGCGAATTTTGGTATCCGCAAGGGGTCCCAGAACCAATCCCTCGCGGATAAGGAGGGCCGACTGTACTTACTAAATGCATTGCAGAAACTGCACTGTGAGCACCTCCGTAATCCACCACCTCTCCCACCCAACAGGATAAGGGCAGTAGGTGCAGGGAAGACTACCAGCTGCAGGTTCCCTCCAACTCACACCCCTTCCTGACTTGTAAATATTTCTCCATTCCTTCACCGTCACAGCGGGAGCACCTTCACCACAGAAGGACTGTGCGGTACAAGAAGGCCGTTCATCCCCCACCTTCTCAAGGGGCAATAAGTGCTGGCCTTGACAAAGATGCACACATCCAGAAAATGAATGGAAAAATAAAAACAATTTTAAAGTACCAATAAATTATTCTATGTGACATATTATTAAAAGTCTGCATCATTGATAGGATTTTGATTGGAAGAAATGCTGGACAAAATCGACACCTCTATATTGCTGACGAGGTCACGAGGGGGCTGCTACGGTGCTGATCCAGGTTGTGAAGGTGCTGGCGCTCACCTGCAAGCCAGGCCCAGCCGCTGGTGACACCGCCACTTAGTGGCTGATACCAAAAACTGCAACCAAGGTGAGAAGGCATCAGTGTCCAACGTCTGAAATAACCTCTCTGCGAGGCAGAAGGGTTTCGTTGCTCACCTTGTCAATTGGCACTGGTACTCCCATTGGAAAATATCCTCTGGTTAGAATTTCACTGTCAGGAATGGAAATTCCAGGGCATAATGTTGTAATTTACAAAAATAAGTGAATTAATTTTGGACAGGCTAAATCTGATCTTCCATTGTTGCTGTGAATTACTACAATGGGAAAGGCAACACTCATTAGTTCAGCCTTGGCAGAAATATCCAAAAACACTGCAAACCAGGGAGCTAACCTATTCATATACAAATTGGCGTTGTTTAATACATGACAGCGAACAGTAGAATTATACTGAACAACCGAAGACACACAAAATGCTGAAGTATCTAAGTAAGTCAGGTGGCATTCATGGGTGAAAATAAACAGTCGACGTTTCGGGCCGAGCCCCTTCATCAGAACTGCAAAGGAAGGTGGAGGAAGCCAGAATAAGGTGGGGGAGAGGAAGGAGTACAAGCTTGCAAGTGATAGATGAGAACAGGTGAGGGGATGGAGTGAGAAGCTGGGAGGTGATGGGTGGAAGACGTTAAGGTCTGAAGTAGAAGGAAGCTGATAGGAGAGGGGAGTGGACCATGGGAGAACGGGAAGGTGGAAGGACACTAGATGGAAGTGATGGCTGATGAGGAGAAGAGAAGGCGTGAGAGGGGAACAAGAATGGATAATGAAAAAGAAATAAGGGGGGAAGGGAGAAATTACTGGAAGTTAGAGAAATCAATGTTCGTGCCATCAGGTTGGAGGCTGCCCAGATGAAATATGAGGTGTTGCTCCTCCAAACTGGGAGTGTGGTCTCCTCATGGCTTGAGGAGGACATGGACGGACCTGTCAGAATGGGAACAGGATGTTGAATTGAAATGAGTGGCCACTGAGAAATCCTACCTTTAGTGGTGCACAGAGTGAAGATGCTTAATGAAGCATTCCCCCACTCTACATCGGGTCTCACCAATGCAGAGGAGACTGCACTGAGTGCACCGGACACAGTAGATGACCCCAATAAACTCACAGATGAAGTGTCTCCTCACCTGCAAGGAATGCAGGGGCCCTGAATGGTGGTGAGGGACGAGATGTAGGGGCAGAGGTAGCACTTGTTCTGCTTGCCGAAGGTTAATTAGACCTGTGGATTCCACTTTCACAACATGACTTCATTTGTCTTCTTTTCCCAGGGATGTGTGTTTGGAGCTTTTGTTGGTAGCCCCTGCCCAACACTCCTCCGTTCACTCCTGAGCTTGGTTAACCTGTCAACCTTAGCTTTAAATAAACCCATGACTTGGCCTCCACAGCTGTCTGTGGCAACGAATTCCACAGATTCACCACCCTCTGGCTAGAGAGATCCCTCCTCATCTCGGTTCTGAAGCGACATTTTCGCAGGCTCTTCTGAAGGGGACGGGTCTGTCAGTGTCTAACAGCGGGGGACGGTACCGGTGGGGACGGGTCCGTCACTGTGTGACACCGGGGGACGGTACCGGTGGGGACGGGTCCGTCACTGTGTGACACCGGGGTACGGTACCAGTGGGGACGGGTCCGTCGCTGTGTAACACCGGGGTACGGTACCGGTGGGGACGGGTCTGTCAGTGTCTAACACCGGGGGACGGTACCGGTGGGGACGGGTCCGTCACTGTGTGACACCGGGGTACGGTACCGGTGGGGACGGGTCCGTCGCTGTGTAACACCGGGGTACGGTACCGGTGGGGACGGGTCTGTCGCTGTGTAACACCGGGGTACGGTACCGGTGGGACGCATCATGTTCTCTGTCTCTTGGCCTGCTTGGTTCGGGGATTCCAAAGGGTATTTGAGAGCTGTGTACCTCTCCCTCAAGCCTGTTCTAAACTGCAGCTTGTCTGACATTCATTTTGGTTTTGCCTTGCCCTTTGCCTGTTTGTCTTGGAACATGCTTACGTTACCTCATTGCGTTGTGTCATGAGCCCTGTGTTGAGGACCCTGTGGCCGGACACTGCCAGCTCCTCACACTCGGTGTGGGTGGTGTGGTTTCTGGCTGAGGTTGAACTCCCGTGTGTGTGGCGGCTGCCCTGCGTACTGCCTTGTCTCAGAGCTGGCTGCCCTCGACTCAGTGACGCACACGGGGGGTGATAGTGAAGCAGTTGTTGGTGAGGGTGGTTTCTTCGCTTGCCAGGTGTGGTGGAGTGAGGGGTCGGGGAATGTGTAATGGCGCTCAAATGCGGGTTGAAGGTGAAAGGTCCGAGAGATTTAAATTTTGGTTACTGCGGAGCCAAGGCAGGAAGTTGTGTAGGAAGTTGGGGGGGGGGGGATGCAGAGGAGCTGTGGGGAGAGGCTGTTGGCTAAAGCCCCCCCATCCAATCTGAACAGAAGCCAAAATGATGTTAATACAAACACAATCAATTTTGGAATCTTTCAGAATGTCATTGAAGGTAAATTGAAAGGGATTTAATTGAGTTGCAGCTCTAGTTATTGCAAAAAAATTCTTGAATCCCTTGTTTAGCCCACGTGCCTGTCGTAAGACTGAAGGCTCTCATTGTCCATGGCTTGGCTTGGCTCATTCTGCACAGTATGGCAGTGAAGTATGGGAACAGTTTAAATTACTTGCTCTCCTCAGCTTTGATGTCATGTGGTATGGGAATTTGTTTTGAAGACCTTGTCACAAATAGTCAAACTTGTCCAAGCAAACAGCGATCAAAGAACTAACGAGCTGTCGGGATGTTGGCAACGACTTGCTACTGACTGTTACAATCACCTTCTGACATCCTGTGGTCAGAACATCCCCAAATAAAACGGTGTTGCAGAGGGAAAAGGGCCATTTGAGGGACTGGGCTTCACTCTGCAATGCTGAGCTTTCTACATTTTGCATTTACTTAGCACCTTCAATGTCACAAAATTCAAGTACCTCAGAGGATCAAATGATACATTTGGCCTGAGCCAGACGAGGATTTATGGGGGCAGTTGATCAAATATTTGCTCAGTGAAGCACAGAGTAGGGGATGTACCCGAGTCAGGGTCCCAGGCACTGAAGGCACTGCTGCAGGACTAGGGGATGGGATGATGCAGAGGTAGGCAATGGGAGGGGTGGGGAGAGAGGTGAACAGAGATGAAGTTAGATGGATGTAGACAACTTTTGGTTAGTGGGAAAGCTGTGGATTTGGACCCCGCCGCTCTCCAGGAATCCTGCCACATTCCAGTGCAGCACTGGGATGTCCAAGGCTGGGTCCTCCTGATGAAATGGAGGCCTTGTCTGCCCTTGGCAGTGCTGTGCACACGAAGTGGGTGAAATGTGCACATAGATAGCCCGAGACAGCCGGTGGCCCGGCGCCAATCGGTTTGCATTCGCAGTGTGCAGGAGCCAGGATGGGCCAGAGATTCTGCACAACATTCTCAGCCCAAAGCGTCGACTGTTTGCTGCCCTCCATAGATGCTGAGTACCTCCGGCGTTTTGTGTGTGTTGCTCAAGGTGGCAGTGCCAGGGGCGTACCTGGTGGAGGAGCTTCCTCCGATCACGCTCACTCTTGCCTCCTCCCCCTTACTCTCACCCACCCCTCGCTCTCACTCCCGTCAGGCTCTGCCAGGATATCCAAGCATTACACACAGGCTGTTCCACCATGATGGCCGTTTTACAGTCCCACATCGTGTGTTCACCTCGTGCCCCTGTTTCTAATCACTGAAGAGTAAGGGTAGGTGCCATGCAGCTGAGTTAGAACGTAGAAATTTACAGTACATTACAGGCCCTTCAGCCCACAATGTTGTACTGACCATGTAACCTACTCTAGAAGCTGCCTAGAATTTCCCTAGCACAGAGCCCTCTATTTTTCTAAGCTCCATGTACCTATCTAAGAGTCTCTTAAAAGACCCTATTGTATCTGTCTCCACCACTGTTGCTGGCAGTGCATCTCATGGACTCACCACTCTCTGTGTGAAAAACTTACCCCTGACATCTCCTCTGTACCTACTTCCAAGCACCTTAAAACTGTGCCCCCTCATGTCAGTCATTTCAGCCCTGGGGAAAAAGCCTCTGACTATCCACACAATCAATGCCTCTCATCATCTTGTACTCCTCTATCAGGTCACCTCTCATCCTTCGTTTCTCCAAGGAGAAAAGGCTGAGTTCACCCAACCTGTTTTCATAAGGCATGCTCCCCAATCCCAGAAACATCCTTGTAAATCTCCTTTGCACCCTTTCTATAGTTTCCACTTCCTTCCTGTAGTGAGGCGACCAGAACTGAGCACAGTACTCCCAAGTCGGGTCTGACCAGGGTCCTATATAGCTGCAACATTACCTCTTGGCTCCTAAATTCAATTCCACGGTTGATGAAGGCCAACACACCGTATGCCTTCTTAACAACACAGTCAACCTGTGTAGCAGCTTTGAGTGTCCTATGGACTCAGACCCCAAGATCCCTCTGATCCCCCACACTGTCAAGAGTTTTACCATTAATACCATATAGGAGCAATGTGGATTGGATGGTGTGTCGCTGACACTCCCTCTGCTGTCAAATCGTCTGTATATGTTTCATTAGTCCAAGCTGATCTCCCCTCTGGATGAGTGTATTGCCAGCAGTTTATGAGGTCATCAGCCCCTGCCAGACCAAAGGTGAAAACTGTTGCTTTTTCTCTCTGTGCTGTTAATGCTGTGGTCAGCTACAGTGACTCACCTAAATTCTTTATCTGAAGTTCTGGCGGTGGTGGTGAGGAGGTGAGGCTGCCGCCCCTTTCTGTTGCCTGACCGGATTGCATCGAAGAGGAGAGTGGGTGACTGTCACAGTATGTGCTTCTTCTGTTGTCAGCTGGTCGGAGTGTGCCCCTGACTCTTGGCTTCTGACCCTAATGCCAATCCATTCACTTCTACCTATACGTCCCTCAGCATGAATCGGGGACTGCGAGACTGGTAGCAAACTGCGAGCGTTATGCTGTTGGGTCACGTGCTGGTGGGTTTGACGTCGCAGATCGCCAGGGTCTGTCGAGCTGCGTTGTTGGAAGGATTTGAAAGACACCATGTGTCTCCTAGGCCAGTATTTCTATCTCGGCCAACAGATGATTGAATTGGTTTTCAGAACATGGCAACTTCCTGTCTGTTCAAAGGCTACCCATTTCCCCAGTTCCAAACACCAGTGCGCGGCGCTCTGAATTTCTGCCAGTCGGTCCACTTCAAGCTTTCGTCTCTGGTTACTGCCACTTTGCTCTGGGCTGCTCGTTCCAGCCCCAGCCTCCTCCCTGAACAAAAACCTTCGTGAGGTCGTTGTCTGCTTAACAGGCAAGCAGCTCCGTGGCAGCTTCAGTAATAATTCAGTAGACGATGTTGATCATTATCTGTGGTCGACCATGCAACCATTCAAACCATGTCTGCTGCTGTCAGCCTTCTCATTAGAGCCCTGTTTTGCCTGGGGGAATCTCCTCTCTCTTTGAAGCCTTATCATCTGGGATGGTTTGATATACAATGACTCACTCTTTCACAATATGCAATGACTCACTCTCTCATCGTGTGGCCACTCGAGCCTGCTTTGTGGCTGACCCAGTCTCGGCCTCCCTCACTCCCCACTCCCCTCAACATCCTCGCCCAAGTGTCGAGTTCCACTTGGCTCCAGTCAGCATCTCCTCCTGCTGAGCCTCTTCATACATTGACCCCTCACCCCAGCCAACAACCCAGTGAATCCTCTCAGCATGGTCTCCATCCTTCCTGAAACAAGGATATTCCAGGTATGGTCTCACCCATCCTATTACATTGCAACAAAACCTTACTACTTCTAAACTCCATTCCCCTGGCAAGAGACAGACACTGCAGATGCCCATCTGACAGACAAACACCCTGCAGCTTGGTCTCCTCGTTCCCCTGGGAATCTTCCGAGATGACCGGTGGTGCTGCTGTGAGGGGTCCACACAGCAACTGGGTGGCAGCCAACAGCCGAGGGACAGGATGTGGGTTGTGATGTTTATCCAACTCCAGAGACCCAGCGACGGCCCAGGAGACTCCCACGGCCATGCCGAGCGGCTTGGGGCAGGAAACTAGGGCCGATTTTGTTCCCCTGGAAGTTCAGGAAACTACAGCCCTAATCACGGTACCCGGGAGAGTGGGCTGTCTGTGGTTCTGCCTCAATTACTGTGGATGTTTACGTCTACGCCGGCTCCGCGTCCCAAACACGGACTGAGCTTCTCCGGTCCTGGCCGGGCAGGAGTGGTGACGGGGCTGGGGTGCGTAGCTGCTGCTGTGGGACAGGACACATGTGAAAGGGTTAACGGTGACATTGACAGTAACAGGGCAGCAAGAGGGGGCACAGACAGGGAGAGTCTGTGGCTGAAGGTGGAGGAGAAACGCTCCAGATCAAAGGTTTCTCCAGCACAGTGCCAGACAGAGACACTGAGCAATCACAGAACCCACGGTCTGTGCCAGCAGCTTTAGTTGCTGCTAATTCAACTCTAATTGAGTCTTGTTATGCCTGTGCTTGTGATATGATCATTCTGCAGACAATCTGCACTGGGTCCTGCCAGCCCTGACTGTGGTGAACTAGATATACCTGTCTGACTGCTCCTGTGGCTCCTCCCACAGACCCCTGTATAAAGGCGACTGTGGGCTGCTGCTCTCCCTCATTTTCCCCAGGATGTAGTGTTGTTTATTCTTCCAGTCAATAAAAGCCGATATCTCACTTCCTAAGTCTCAGCGTGAGTTATTGATGGTGCATCACTGACAGCATTCTGTCCGAAGGATTCCAGGTGCTGATCTGTCCGCAGGCAGTTCCACAGACGGCCCAGCTTGGCCTTGGGGTTGTGCAGTGAGGTTAGTTGCCGGGCATTCCCTAAGGAAAGCCCGGCTCTCCAAGCTTTCCTTGCTGAACCCTTCCACCTCGCATCCTGTGTATGATCACCGAGTCCACTTCAGTCCTCCTGTCCGAAGTTTTCTGATGTCAGTGCTTGTCGATGGGTGCTGCTCGTGCTGGGTCGAGGGAGCGGGCGTGGAAGTGAGTCCACTGGGTCCACACGGATCTGCAGCCATGTGCTCCGCAAGCCTGGAGCTTATCCTGTGATTGGTGTCAGGCCAATAAACACCCACCCACCTTCCTCTTCAGTCCCAGAGTTTGGATCAGAGTCAGAATCAGGTTTATTATCATTAACATATGTTGTTTTCCGGCAGTGGTACAGTGCAAGGCATAAAGTATACTATAAATTATAACAAAAAATTTAAATAAGCAGGTCAAAAGAGAGCAAATTAGTTGAGGTAGTGTTCATGGGTTCCGCGTCCATTCAGAAATCTGATGGCAGAGGGGAAGAAGCTGTTTCTAAAACGTTGTGTGTGTGTCTTCAGGCTGCTGTTCCTCCTCCCTGATGTTAGCAACGGGAAAAGGACATGCTCTGGGTGGTTAGGGTCTTTAATAATGGAGTGTGGCAGGGAGGGAAACGAGTAATGTGGGGGTAGGGCGGAGGAAGCAGACCCAGGGATCCACAGAAAGGATGCCCTGGCTGGCTAAATTACAAAGCACTTCAATATGATAATTATAGGGAGACTATCTGTGTGGGTTGAGACCTGGGTTCAGTGCTGACCTCGAGTGCTTTGATCAAGCGGGTTTTCCCCAGTTTCCTCCCACATCCCAAAGGGTGGGTTGATAGGCCATTGAAAATAGCCTCCTTGTGTGTGGGTGAGTGGTAGACACCTGGGGGAGCTGATGGGAATGAGGGGGGATAATGTGGATGGATGGGTTGAAGGGCCTGTTTCTGTGCTGGATGACTTTCATATAGTGGGGGAGGGGGCAAAACATGCAGGGTTTTCTCAATGGAAGTGCTGCCGGGGAGGAGGGGGTCATTGTAGGCATTGGTAGTTTGCCCACAGTTAGAAGACATGATGGATTTTGGTCCTTGTCAATAGATAGTACATCAAAGCACACAATGAAAAGCATTGTTCTGAGTTAAGAACCAGCACCCCTAAGGATCTGCCGAGGGTAGCCTGCAAGTGCCGTCACACATTCCTGCACCAACTTAGCATCATACCCACAATGCTCAGCAGGACAACGCAAGCAACAACAAAAACAAAACAAGCCCCTCCTACTCACACTCCCTCCCACTCCAGTCCTTGGCCTTGGCCTTGGACTCCCAGACTTGCAGACATCAAACCTCTGACCTCTGGACTCGCCGATCCAGGAGCTTTGACCTTCGGGCTTCTACCTGCGGACTCTCCAGTCGGTGACTTTGACCTTTAGCTTTGTCCTCTGGACTTCGCCAGCCTCAGGGTGGCGACCCCAGGAATCGCCGATCACAGGACTTTGGCTCTGGGCTTCGAGCTCAGGACTCATCGACCACAGGTTTAACCTTTGGTCTCGACTTTGGGATTCGCCTGGTGACCAGTGGTGGTGGGTAGTCACCACGCCTCATGACCCCCACCTGTACAAACCTCTGACTCTGGAATCACCAACTTGGATCGTTAGTTTCTGTCCCGCCGACCCACCCACCCTCTGGGATTCTGAAGCTGCAGAGTACTCCAACATCGACTCTGAATACCAGCTCTGGCCTCTGACTCTTCAATTACTGACCCTCAATCCTGTACCTAAACTCTACCCTGACTCCTATCTCCCCATACTCCCCAAAAACATCTCTACAAGCCTGTGAAACAACTGGCTGAGCCTTGATCTCGACAGACGTTGCAGCTTGGCCCCACCTTGACTGGAAGATTGAACCCAATACACCTTCTCACTAGTCAAGAAGACACAGCAGCATCTACTTTTTGTGAGGACATTGAGGCATGCAAAGCTCTCTGCCCCCATTCTCTCAGCTTTCTACAGGAGCACCGTGGAGTCTGACTGCAGCATTGTGTAGTATAGGAGGACTGCAAAACTTTATAGATAGTTAAAACCACCAAGAGGATCACCAGCATCTTCCCCCCCCACCCTGTTTGTGATACTTAACGTGAAGACAAAGAAGGTTACGTGGATGATGTCAGCAATGGGAGACTGCAGTGACAGGAAGTTGGACTGGGGTGCAGCAGCGATGTTACCATGGTCCCAGTGCCAACCTCAGTGTCCATGCTACTGCCTTCAACCGTGTCGGAACCTGGTGCTTTTGCAATCCAAAGGTTCTTCGGAAGTCAAGACTTGTTGCTTACAGCCGTGTTATTCAGTGTTACAAAAGCAAAGAAGTGTCAAGAGAAACAAAGGAAGGAAGAGATGAAAAGGTAGTTGTGGTCAGCTCATATCTGACTAGAGATATATATATATAAATGATTATATAAAAATAGGGGTAAAATTAGGAAGTTCAAACTACAATAAAAATAATTCAACAAGTTTGTGGGTTTTAAGTCTTCTGCAGTCAATTTCTGATCCAGGACAGTGGCGGAGATTTGTTTGAGCCCACTAACCCCTTGCACGCCGCTGAAAGCACAAGTAAGGCCATTGTCAATCCTGAGGTGAGGAAAATTCTTCCTCCTAGCTGTATTGAAGCTGACCTTTTTCCTCATTCCATTTCGTTGCTGGTGTGGAAGGAGCATGTTGACAGTTTAGATTGCTGCATGGTGAGGCAGGGGTTGAAGGTCCTCAACTAGGGTCCATCAAACTCCCTCTAGTATCTGGTTGTCGTGGATCAAAGGTCCGCGCGTGCAGTCGGAAGGTAAGGACTGTGAGAGCCGTGGTTTCTGAGCCATATTCCTCTCTCTTGCCGAGAGCATTTGGGCCAGGAGATGACTGTAGGTCCTAACAAGCCTCTTATCTCGGGGACTATTAGGCTTGATTCTTGGAGACTTTCCAATTGCAGGAAGCCTGGGGAGTGACCTTATTTCATTGGGAATTGGTTCAGTGTGGTAGCCGAGAGAGAGGACTGAGCATTGCTAATTTGCCATATCATCTCTTTCTTTGCCTTGTAGTCTTAATACTTCAATTACTGTGCAGGACAGACATTTTGCTTCATGGGATCTCTGCTCCTAAAAGGCTGGGCCGGGTTGCTCACATTTGGTTCATCCGCTTGCCACTTGCAGCACATTCTGCTGTGTTTGAGGCTTGGCTGGCTGTCGTATCTTGCCCACCATAGGTTCAGGAGGCTTGCTCTGCAGTGGAGAAGTGTGTGTTATATGTCTAGATACCCTCACACTGGCAAACATGGGCAGCTGCCATCTTCTCAGCGAGGCAGCGAACAGCTCAACTCGGGCTTTCAATCTACCCACCCAGCATACTGCCTTCTCCAAAAGCTCTCCTCTGGAAAGTGCAATAGGGCTATTAAAACATAAACTTCACGCCATTTTAGAAGTTTCTTCCCCCAGGCAACTAATCTGATTATCCATTCTAGTTAGCCTCCCCCTCCCCCTCCATTACCTCAGTCACTCCACTGCACTGCAGATTACTGTTTACAATGCTGTTTACATTGTAACTACATGCTGGTATTTATGTATCTATGCACATTTATTCCATATCCGTACTTCAATCATTCTTTAATCTGTATAATTGTTGAATGTTGTCACTTTTGGGTGCTCATCACACCAACACACCGCAGCAAATTCCTAATACATGTTAAATGTATTTGGCAGATAAAGTTAATCCTTCGTTGATCCTTTGTTAACTACCTGAAGTAAATTAGACAGATTTTCATCTGGGGTAGGCTCGTGCTTGGGCCGTTAAAAAGCAAAAAACTGCAATTGGAACGCAGCAGGCCAGGCAGCATCTATAGGGACAAAGGGTCTCGGCCCAAAATGTCGACAGCGCTTCTGGCCTGCTGCGTTCCACCAGCATTTTGTGTGTGTTGCTTGAATTTCCAGCATCTGCAGATTTCCTCGTGTTTGCTTTTCAAAAACTGCAATTGCTGGAAATCTGAAATAAGAACAGAATGCAGGAAAGTCTCAGTAGATCAGACAGTATCCATGAGGGAGGAACAGATTTAATGTTTCAATTCCAACAAAGGGTTAAAGACTTGAAACATTACCTGTTTTTCTCTCCCTACAGGTGTTGTCTGGCCTACTGAGTGTTTCCAGCATTTTCTAGAACAATTAATACCTTCCGCATTTCTTTCCTTCACTGAACGTGCTCTGCCCCTCGTACCGTTTTGGACTTTTACAGGCTGGAAGGATGGAGCCAGTGGAAGACCTCAGGGATCAGTTCTTGGCTCACAATATTCTCTGACTTGTATTACTGATTTGCAGAAAAGTGGGCAGAGTGTATCTAAGTTTTCTGAGGGCACAACAAAAAAGTGGAAAGGATGTTGTGTTGGGGATATTTGGGCTCCAGAACAGAATATAGATCGGTTGGGTGATTGGGTGGAAACTTGGTAATGGAGCTTTTTGTGGGAAGTGTAAGATCATGCACGTTGGCAAGAGGAATCTAAAGGCGATTTATTATTTAAATGAAGAGAATGCAAATGAGTTGGACCTAGATATCCCAATGCATGAGTCACAAAAGGCAGGATCTCTGTTGTGTATTGGTGAGATCCCACTTGGAGTATTGTGTGCATTTCTGGTCACCCAGCTATTGGAAGAATTAAATTAAATTCGAAAGGGTACAGAGAAGTTTCACAAGGACTGGAGGACTTGAGTTATAAGGAGAGGCTGGACAGTATGAGACTGTTTTGCCTGGAGTGAAGAGACTGAGAGAAGTTGTAGAAGTTTATAAAATCATGAGCCAATGGTCACAGCCTTCCAACCAGAGTAGGGAATCTAAAACTAGAGGACATGGTTTAAGGTGAGAGGGGAAAGATTTAAAGGGGACTCAAGGGTCAAGCATTTCACACAGAGAGTGTTGGAAGGAGATACCAGAGGAAGTGGCAGAGGGGGGGACCATTGCAATATTAAGAAAGACATTTGGACGGGTACATGGATAGGAAAGGATAGAGTCATGAAGCTATACCCTTCAGTCCAGCCCGTCCATGCAGTTTAGAGAGAAATGGGCTAAACAGAGGCAAATGGGAATAGCACTAGCTCAGGAAGGCACCTTGGTTGGCATGGACCAGTTGGGCCGAAGGGCCTGATGTGTCCATGTTGTATAACTCTATGACTCTAAGTACAGAGTGTCGGTGGGACCACACTCGGAGTACTGTGCACACTTGTGGTCTCCTCATTTAAGAAAGGATGTACTGGCATTGGAGCCAGTCCAAAAGGAATTTACCTGGCTAATTCCTGAGATGAGATGGTTGTCTAGCCAACAACAGCTGAAGAAGTTAAATCTATGTTATTTGAGGATTAGAAAAATGAGGGGTAATCTTGTTGAGACCTAAGGGAACATGACAGGGGAGATGTGGAGCTGTTGAGCTATTGCTGAGGACTCCACTCTTTGTGAGGGCGATCACTTAAAACTGAGGCACGTAGGAGGATGGTGAATCCCTGGAACGCTCTAACCTGGAGCGGTGTGCAGACCAGATCCCTGGGAGCATTTAAAGAGGAAGATCACCTTGGAAAGAACGGTAGTGATGGGGAACTGGCACAGGAGACAAGATGAAGCCTGGGGCAGGTCAGCCATCATCATGTTGAGTGGTGGGGTAAGCTTGAGGGGCCGAGTGGCTATTTCCTTGTGTTCTGTGTCTTGCTTGTTGCCACGGTGATGGAAGCGCTCCATCGGACTCGAGCTGTGGAGACGCTCTGTTGTGGACCATTCTGAGAGCGTTGTGCTGAGTGTGAGCTTTGGGTTTCTCTGTTCGTTTACTGCTCATTTGGTCAACTGGAGCCAAATCTTCAGCCAGCACCGACAACAGGGCTGCCATCAGCAGCCTTGTTCCTAACGTTCTCCATGTTTGTATTTCAGGCCAGTTGTTCTGATTGGAGCTCCCAAAGCCAATACCAGCCAGCCAAACATTACGGAAAGTGGGGCAGTCTACTCGTGTTCCTGGGGCCTGAACGACACAGACTGCCAGCAGATTCCTTTTGATCTAACAGGTAGAGTTTGTTGAACTCAGTACTCTGTACCTAAGCCCTTTTGTTCTGTCTCTTGCTCTTAAATAAATGGGAAAAAATGGTTGGCTTGGAGGCTACAAGTGGCAGGAAGTGTCTGCTGAAATTCCTGAATGCTGGAGCGTTTGTTGATTCTTTGATTCCAAGAGTCTGTTGACTGTTATTTTCTGGTGGGTATCCAGGCTCCAATGCTTATCCTTCGCGGTTGGCAATGACTACTCCATTGGTTGTGGAATTGATGGGTTTGTACAAAATTAATAACTTTGTGGCCACGTTTGCGGATGATACAAAAATCAGTTGACAGGCAGATGGTGTTGATGAAGCAGGGAGTCTACAGAAGGACTTGGACAGATCAGAAGAGTCTTTGGTAGAAGGAATAAAGGTATTGACTATTTTATAAACAGAGAGAAAATTCAGAAATTGGAGGTGCAAAGGGACTTGGGCAAACTAGAACAGGATTCCCTAAATGTTAACTTGCAAGTTAGTTGGTGTTAAGGCAGGCAAATGCGATGTTAGCATTCATTTCGAGAGGACTAGGATATAAAAGCAAGGACGTAATGCTGAGGTTTTATAAGGCACTAGTCAGAACTGCATTTGGAACATTGTGAACAGTTGTGGGTTGGCATTGGCGAAGGTCCAGTGGGGGTTCACAAGAACAATTAACATATGAAGAATGATTGATGGCTCTGGAGTTTAGAAGAATGAGGGGTAGGGGGATCTCACTGAAACCTATTACTTCTGCTCTGTCTTCAGATTCACTTTCTGACGCCTCTGTCTCCTTTCTTGATCTATTTACATCTGTATACTGACAGACTGTATACTGATATCTGTCATAGATCTACTGACTCATAGCCATTTGCAACTATTCCCACCCTGTCACTTGTAAAAATGTTATTTCCTTTTCTCAGTTCCTCAGTCTCCACTGCATCTGTTCTCAGGATCAGGCTTTCTATTCCTGAACATTAGAGATGTCCTCCTCCTTCAAAGAGCGGGGTTTCCATTCCTCCAACATTGATGCTGCCCTCACCCACTTCTCCATTTCCCAGACACCCACCCTCGCCCATCTTCCCATTGCCTTAACAGGGGTAAAGTTCATCTTGTCCTTACCCATCATCCCATGAGCTTCCGTATCCATCACATCATTCTCCGCAAATTCTGGCATCTTCAACAAGATCTGACCACCAAACAAATTTTTACCTCTCCCCCACCCCCACAATTCTCTGCATTCTGCAGGGCAGGGGTCTCTCCTCCATGATTCCCTTGTCCATTTGTTCCTCCCCACTAATCTCTCTCCTAGCACTTATCCGTGCAAGCAGAAGTGCCATCCCTGCTCATTCACCTCCTGCCTCACCTCCACTCAGGGCCCCAAACGTCTAGGTGAGGCAACATCTCACCTGCAGATCTGTTGGGGTCATCTACTGTATCTGGTGTTCCAGATGCTGTCTCCTCCATATCCGTGTGACCCGACGTCGATTGGGGGACCGCTTTGTCGAACACCTTCGCTCCATCTGCAACAAGCAGGACTTCCTGGTGGTGAACCATTTTAATTCCAATCCCCATTTCCATTCCAACATGCCAGTCCATGGCCTCCGCTGCCAAGATGACTTCACTCTCAGGTTCCCAGTCTGAGAAGCCCCAACCTGATGGCGTGAACATCGATTTCTGTAACCTGGTAATTTCTCCCGCCTCCCCCTTCTCTCTTCTTCCACTCTCCATCCTGAGTTCCCTCACATCTCTTCTCCTTACTCTTCTATCACCACCTTCTGGTGTCCCTCCTCCTCCCCTTTCTTGAATGGTCCACTCTTCTCTCCTGTCAGCGTCCCGATGAAGGGTCTCAGCCCAAAACTTCAACTTCTTATTCCTTCCCAAGGATGCTGCCTGACCTCCAGGAGGAGTTTCTTTGAGGGTGGTGAATCTGTGGAATTAATTGCCGCAGATGGCTGTGAAGGCAAAGTCATTGAGTGTATTTAAAGCTGAGGTCGATAGGTTCTTGATTAGTCAGGGTGTCAAAGGTTACAGAGAAAGCAGGAGAAAGGGGTTGAGGGGGATTAATCCTGTTTTATGGTCTTATCTGAGGTTCAACTCAAGGATATGGGACTGGAGTTACATGTAGGTCAGGCCAAGTGGGAATAGTATGCAGGTTTTAACCCTGGAGGGACCGAAAGCTGAAATAAAAGCAGACAATACACACACGTGAAAGGAAGTGGGTTTTTTGGGGGGGGAATGCCAGAATAAAAAGGTGAAGGGAGGGGAATGAGGACTAGATTCTCATCAGAGGTGTCCTCCTCCTTCAACGAATGAGATTTCTGCTGCCCTCACCTGTACCTCCTCCATTTTCCCACACATCCGTAGTCACCACATCTTCCTGCCACCTTAACTTAAGAGTTCCTCTTGTCCTCACCTACGTCCCATGAGCCTCTGCAACTTCTGCCATCTTCAATGGAATCTTATTACCATACACATCCTTACCCTGCCCCCCCCATTATCTGCTTTCCAGGAGGATCGCTCCCTCGATGATTCCCCTGTCCATTTGTCCCTCCCCACTAATCTGCCCCCTGACACATATCCCTGCAAGTGACAGAAATGCTACCTCTGCCCATTCACCTCCTTCCTCACCTCTATTCAGGGCCCCAACCAGTTCTTCAAGGTGAGGCAACACTTCACCTGCGAATCTGGTGCCCCTGATGCGGTCTCCTCTACGTTGGCGAGAGCCAGTGTAAGTTTGGGGATCGCTTTGTCGAGCAGCTCTGCTCCAGCTGGCAGAAGTAGAAGTTCCCGGTGGCCAAGCATTTTAATTCCCATCCGCATTTCCGTTCCGATGATGAGGACACTCTTGGGTTGGAAGACCAACACCTTATATTCTGTCTAAGTAGCCTGCAAATTGATGGCGTGAACATTCATTTCTCCTTCCAGTAATTTTTTTCCCTCCTGCTTCCCTCTTCTATCTCCCACTCTGGCCTCTTACCTCTTTACCTCACCTGCCTATCACCCCTCCTCCTTCCCTTTCTCCCATGGTCCACTCTTCTCTCCTATCAGATTCCTTCCTCTCCAGCCCTTTACCTTTCCCACCCACCTGGCTTCACCTATCACCTTCCAGCTTGTCCTCCTTCCCCTCCCCCCCCTCACCTTTTTATCCTGGTGTCTTCCCCCTTCTTTTCCAGCCCTGATGAAGGGTCTCGGGCCAAAACGTCGACTGTTTCTTCAATTCCATGCATGCTGAGTTCCTCCAGTTTTTATTGTGTGTTACTCTGGATTTCCAGCATCTGCAGAATCTCGTGCTTAAAGTCATGTAACGTTTCAGGTCTGAGGAGGTGTCTTGAACCTCAGAAACAAGCTCTGTTTCTCTCCCCACTGATGTATGGCAGATACCCCTCCCCAACACAGGCATGCTTGATTTCTGTTTCAGAACTTCTTGTGGCTGAGGTTCCACACCACCCCCACCCCCTTCACAATGTTCCTTTTGCTTCTGTGGCTCTAGTCTCTGCGAGTGGCCAGTCATCTCTGAAGCACTCACAAAGACTGCTGGGAGGTTTCCGACCAGTTTCTCCCTCCACAGACGCAGCCTGGCCCGCTGAGTGTTCTGATTCATTTCAGGTGCCCAGCATCTGGTTCTGCTTTTCTTTCACTGAAGCTCGACCCAGTAATTTTTAATTAAAACTCTGAGTGTTTTTTCCCTGCCAGCAGAACATAGTGCTGGTGGCAAACTGTATTAAATGACTACTTAGTATGTGACAGAATCCAAGCTCCAGTTGGATGGGTGAGGGGTTAAGGGGCTGGTCTTGTTGCTAGGAGATGAGCTGTGGTGAAGAAGTGAATTGCTATGTTCACTTTTTCAAAAAAAACATAAGAAACAGGCTCAGAGCTTGTGTTTGGTCTACACGCTTTGCTGACAAACCACTGCATGTTTTAATTCCCTGCAGGCAGGTTCTTTTTGCCTCTGAAAAAATAAATTATTGCAACATGTGGTAGAGTGATATGAAAACCAAATGGGAATTCTCTTGTAGTGGGTCTTTGTGCTAACTCAGGAAAATATGTGGATGCGAGCCAAGACACTTTCACACAGTAGTTGTGCAGCAAGAAAAGCTTTGCCTCCCATTGCTCGACCAAATGATTTTTGTTATGTATGAGGAATTTAACTGGAGCTCTAAGAATCACATTGAAGAGAAAATGTTCACGTCTGGGATGAAGTTGCAAGGAGTCGTCATTTGAGTGTTCAGAAAGCGCCAGAGTTGACAGCAAAGCTTGGCCTAGCCACAGAGGTGATGTGAGCCTCCTTCCTCGCAGGCACTTGGCTGCCCTGATGCTATTTTTTTTTGCTGTGCTGGGTGTGAAGTGGAAGAGATTGGCTGTAGGAGAGGCTGGGTTGCGTTCACTGGAGCTGAAGGTCCAGCCTCTTGCGTCAGTCCAGTAGCCCTGTTTCAGGGATGGGTTATGATTGTTGTCTGTGCCCTCGTGTGAAGGACGAGAAGGCGGAAAGCGATGCCATGGTTTTCCAAATGCTCACAAATTTTCTCCCTATGGCTTCTCTACCAGTGACGTGAGACTCACCGGTCTATAGCTTCCAGGATTTTCCCTTGTTCTCTTGAACAATGAAACAACATTAGTACTCGTCAGTCCTCTAGGATTTTGCCTGTGGCTGGAGAGGACATGAAAACAATGGTCAAGGCCCCAGCAATCTCATCTCTTGCCTCTCTCAGTAATCTGGGGTATATCCCATCAGGCTCTGGGGGTGTCAAAATCTCAAGCATTCTATTAGTATGTTAAGAATAAGAGGGTGGTCTGGGAGAGAATAGGTCCACTCAAAGATCAGCATGGCTGTCTGTGTGTGGAACCAAAGGAAATGGCTGAGATTTTTAATGAATATTTCTCTTCAGTTTTCACTGTGGAGAAAACAATAAGTTAAAGAAATGGGAGAAAGGAGTGGTGATGTCTTGGACCACACACGAATTAGCAGGGTGGAGAGGTATTGGAGGCTTTGAAGTGTATTAAGATTGGTGAATCCCCTGGGCCTGACCTAGTGCATTCTCCAACCTTGTGGGAAGCTAAGGAAAAATTTGTGGAGACACTTGGATAGATTTCTGCTTCATCTCTGGCTACAGGTGAGGTTCCAGAGGACTGGAGAGTGACTAATGTGGTACCGTGGTTTAAAAAGGGTATCAAAATCAAGCCAAGAAACTGCAGGCCATGAGTCTGACATCAGTGGTGGATACATTGTTGGAGGGGTTTCTGAGGGACAGGATATTTGGAGAGTCCAGGTCTGATTTTGGACAGTCAGCACGACTTTGTGTGGGGGAAGTCGTGTCTGATAAACCTCTTAGAATTTTCTGGGGCGGTAATTAAAAGAGTAGCTGAGGGTAGGGCAGACTAGTCTGGGAGATTAGATCACATGGGATCCAAGGGCAGATATCAGATTGGATTCATAATTGTCTCAGTGGAGGGAAGCAGAGGGTGATGGGTGATGGTCGTTCCTCGGACCGGAGGCCTCTGTCCAGTGGTGGCCCACAGGGGTCGGTGCTGGGACCTTTGTTTGTGATACTATATTTAGAAACAAATAGGTGGTGTTGGGAGATCAAACCAGGCTAAAGGATTATAGAGTGGATGGCAGGACCCTGGCAGTGTCATGGTACAGAGGGATCTAGGAGTACAAGTGCATCATTCACTGAAAGCAACATCACAGGCAGGCAGGCAGACAGAGTGCTGCAGAAGGTGTGTGACATGCTGGACTTCATCAGTCAGGGCACTGAGTTCAGGAGTTGGGAAGTTGTGTTGCAGTTATAAGTGAGGCCACACGTGGAGAATTGTGTACAGTTTGAGTCACCCTGTCATAGGAAAGATGTCACGCAACTAAAAGGATTGCAGAAAAGATTTACCAGGATGTTGCCTCGACCTGGGGGTCTGAGTTACAAGGACTGGCTGTGTAGACCAGGAATTTACATCTTTCCTGGAACGTAGGAGATTGCGGAGAGAACTGGTAGAGGTATATAAGATCACAAGGGGCACAGACAGGGTAGAAACACACAGTCTTTCTCCCGGGGAGCAAGAGAGCGCAGGTTGAAGATCAGAGATGGGAGATATAAAAGGTACACGAGGGCAGCTGCTTTACACGAAGAGTGGGCATATTTGGACCAAGCTGCCAGTGGTTGAGGTGGGCACATCAGCAATATTTAAAAACCATTTTGATAAATATATGCATTGGAGAAGTTTAGAGGCCCATGGGCCAAACATGGACAACACAGTCAACATTGGTGTGCTGGGCTGAAGGTTCTGTTTCTGTGCTGTTTGGCTCTGTGACTCAAAACGCTCTAGCAAATTAGCTGCTCTCACTGTCTTACTCATTTATAACCTTGTCCACATCCTCGTGTTCAAGCACATGTCCCCTCCTTTATGATTGAGTTGTCCTACCCTCTCCTTCACTAGCCTCTTGCTCTTGATATAGGGAGAGCTGGCCAATGGCTGGTCAGGGGAAGTTCTCCAGTTCCCCTGTTGGCCGGGAAGGGCAATAGTCATTCTTTGTGACTCTCAAATTGTCCCCCCACCCACCCCGGGGCCACCTCATCTAGGAACCTTTCTGCTCCTTCCCAGCTCCGACTACGCCTGCCCCCCTCCACCCAGACACTTCACCATTCCCTGTTACCCCACGTCTGGCACAATTGCAGTCCCTGGTTGAATAACCCAGTGGATTCAAAGTCAAATTTATTATCAGAGTACGTACATATCACCACATACAAACCTGAGATTCTTTTTCTGCGGGCATACTTAGCAAATCTATAGAACAGAAACTAAACTGTAAACATCAGGAACTATAAACTGTAAACAAAATGTAAATGCAGAAGTAAATAAACAACAATAAATAACGAACATGAAATAACAAGATAAAAGAATGTTTAAATGAGTGTAGCTATCCCCTTTTGTTCAAGAGCCTGATGGTTGAGGGGTAGTAACTGTTCTTGAACCTGCTGGTCCGAGTCCTGAGGCACCTGTACCATCTACCTGATGGCAGCAGTGAGAAAAGAGCAAGGCCTGGGTGGTGAGGATCTTTGATGCTGGATGCTGCTTTCCTATAGCATTGTTTCATGTAGATGTGCTCAATAGTTGGGAGGGCTTTACCCATGATGTACTGGGCCGAATCCACTCAAATTGAGCGGGATTTTCCACTCAAAGGCATCGGTGTTCCCACACCAGGCCGCAATGCAGCCAGTCAGCACACTTCCCACCACACATCTATAGACGTTTGCCAAGCCTTTCGATGACATGCTGAACCTCTGCAGACTCACGAGGAAGTAGAGGTGTTGTTGTGCTTTCTTCACAATTATATATCTATGATGGGCCTAGGATAGATCCTCTGAGATAGTGATACCCAGGAATTTAAAGTCACTGACCCTCTCCACCTCTGATCCTCCAATGATTACTGGCTCATGGATCTCTGGTTTCCTTCTCCTGAAGTCTACAATCAGCTCCTTGGTCTAATTGACATTGAGTGAGAGGTTGTTGTTATTACACCACTCAGCCAAGTTTTCGTTCTCCGGCAGATTCCAGAGGAAGGCTGCATTTGGTGATCTCAGGGAATGGATTGTCTGTGTAGCATCACTGCACTGCCCACTGGTACAGCTCGGCCATCCTCCACACACCACACCCAAATCAGGAGCCCTCACTTCTACATGACAGAAACAGAAATTTTAACACCAAGCCACAAGCAGATATTTAGCCTGTTGAACTGAAGCTTGCACTAAGGGAGAGCTCATAAGGAACTCCAAAGGATGAGAAAGGTGCAGACAGGATTGGCCGGGTAGTGGACGGACACATGGCGGGTGTGTGTGTGTGTGTGTGTGTGTGTGTGTGTGTGTGTGTGTGTGTGTGTGTGTGTGTGTGTGTGTGTGTGTGTGTGTGTGTGTGTGTGTGTGTGTGTGTGTGTGTGTAAGGGGTGTGAGGCTGGAAGACTGGGATGGGTCATATCTGTGGAAGCAGCCCCCTGGGATGAAAGCACACATGAAGAGTCATACTGGGAGAACTGGCGGGAGCTGTCAGATCCTGCAGTACCAGAGACAGGCTGGGGAGGTTTCTGCAGCTAAAGAGCTGAGACTGGGTGGGTTGGGTCCCGGTACCGGGGGGAGGTGGGGTGGGTGGATCAGGCAATCCTAGGTGTGGGTACAGATGGAATCTGGCAGTAGAAGGGTGTGTTTCCGCCTCAGGCAGTTACCAGCAGACGGTCAAAGTGGTGATGGGGCAGCAGACTGAGTTCATGAGGGTGGTCACAGCAGGAAACATCAGCTCATCCATCCTGGATGTCAGGCGAGACGATGTGAGTGGGGGTTGATGTGGGAACTAGCATTGTGCTTTTTGATGAGTCACCAAGTGTAAGTGAGAGAAAGGAGGGGCCAAGGGCAGGCCCTCACAGGCCCCTGGACACATCTGCTATCAGGCTTGGTACCTTCTATCCTCAGTGTGTGGCTGAGCTGGTAGACACTGGCTTTGTGCTCTCCAAGGTGTAGTGCGTCTGATTCAAACGGAGGAGATGTCTTGACAGAGCCGGAAACATACAGTGAACTGCATCATTTGTGTTAACAAGCAACACACCTGAGTGTGTGCTGGGGCAGCCCGCAAGTACCTCCACACATTCTGGTGCCAACAGAGCATACCCACAATGCTCGGCAGAGCAACACAGAACACAGCAAGCAACAAAACAATAGCAGCAAAACAAGGGCCTTTCCTCTCTCCCACTCACATACAGAGTCCTTTAACTGCAGAACAGACCTCCAGCGAACTCGGACTTGCAGATGTTGGGCTTTGACTTCCCCAGCAGATTTGCAGACCTTGCTCTGGCCAATGGGCCTCAATTTTTGGACTTCGGATTCAACCCTTGGTCTTCGATCCTTGGCATTGATCCTCAGACTTGCGATGACAGGACCCCGAAAATTAGGCCTTGAACTCTGGTCTCACAGATTGGCAAACCTGGGGGGTTGTGGTCATTGGAACTCTGACTCTGGAACCCACCAACGACCTGCTGGCCCGTCGTCCACTTTCTGCAAATTTGACATCCAATCACAGGTGTTCCACGTCCATTTCACTGGCCTTCAAACATGGAGCAGAGACTTTGATTCCAGTCTGAACTCTAATTCCCCCGCCTCTCCCCTAAATCCTAACCTGACACCTAACTCCCTTCTGTCTCCAAAACCATCCTTAAGAACCTAAAAAAAAAATTAAAATATAATTGAATCTGACATCTGATTTAATGGAGGTCACAGCTCAGCACCATCTTATTCAAAGTTGGAAGTACATTTATTATCAAAGTATGTATAAATTATACGACCTTGAGATTCATCTGCTTACAGGCAGCCACAAAACAAAGAAACCCAAAAACAAGCCTTATATATATGAAAGAAAGACAATCTAACACCCAATGTACAGAGAATAAAAACTTCATGTCTATAAGAAAATAAAAGAATAACCCATGAAAAGACCATTGGGCACCCAATGTGTAATGGGGAAAAACACAACATGCAAACAGTAACAGCAACAAAGAGTGTTTCTGAACTGAAGTCTGCAGTAGAGTCCCATAGTTCAAAGTAAACGTCGTGGAGCAGTGATCCCTCACCTTGGGCCCCGACACCCTGCCCTTTCTGACACCTTGACCCTTTCAATCTGGCCTGGTTTGGATTAACTCTCCATCTTGGATTAAATACGTTTGGAATGAATTCGTTGGAATTTGATGATTTCTTTACTTCCTGAGCCCGGACCTGTTGATCATCCTGAGGGTAAACTTGGACCGTGTGGTGGATTTTTTTACATGACATATTTTTGTAGGCATTATATGCCCTGAAAGGTGAAATATTCCACTGCACTGTACAACACTTTAATGCCACGTGTAATAGAATGTTCCAGAACAGAGGACTTTTTGTTTGGAATACGCCCAAAAGATGCCTCCGGAATCATGAGTACCCTTACACAGGCAGGCCACTGGGTGTGGCAGCGACATCAAACCGTGAAACGTGGACGTCTTACTTGTGATTTATCAGCCCGGCTGAGGGTTGGCGATCCTGTGGCAACATGCCATCCTCACGGCTGTCAGCTTCCTTGGCCTCTCATGAGAGCAA
Source organism: Hemitrygon akajei (assembly GCF_048418815.1). NCBI lineage: Eukaryota > Metazoa > Chordata > Chondrichthyes > Myliobatiformes > Dasyatidae > Hemitrygon > Hemitrygon akajei. Next base: position 28,627,384 of record NC_133141.1, on the reverse strand, counting down.
CTGCGTGATTTCAAAGATATCTCACGAAGGTGGTGACCACTCGTTTATTGCACAGGGAACGCGAGGGTGGGAGCTTGCCTGCAGTTGCCTCTCAAGCATCGTCATGGCACCAGAAGGGGGCTGTGCGGGGGGAAGTTGGTGCTTATTTTTACTCTGGGCCTTCTGCTGATCTTTGATCCTGTTTCCGACGCACATTGTCAGTTGGACTGGGGAGAGGAGGTGATGTCATCCTCCTCTCTGTCAGTCGTTGGGTAGACAGGAAAGCGAGGATCCTGGCCTGGCTGCTGTCTATTCTGTGCTTTAATTGTTCTTGTTCTGTTTGTTTCCTTCTCTGAATGAAAACACTGACTGCGTTCCTCCACGTAGTCGCTGACACCTGACCTTTGCTTCAAAAGCAGCCGAGTGGTGTCGGATCGTGTGTTCTGCACCCTCACCATGTGTGACACTTGGGTGGGAGGGGGTGAGAATGGGGAACAAAGCAAGTGCAGTGGCCGTGTGGAGGGGAGGGATGATTCAACACAGATGACGGAAAAGAATAACATTCCCCTTTCCCAGGAAAGAATGGAGGTTTTGTTGGCAATGTAAGGCAGATGCTTGGTTTGGATTTCACTAGGCCGCAGAGGAAGATCAATGGGGCTGCTGATGGATGAAGACTGAAGGTGGAGATAGAGGAGGGCGGTGAATGTCACAGCTCACTGGCCAGCCTTGGCACGCGGCAGGGCACAAGGCAGTTTGGCACCAGGCTGCCTGATTCAGACGGTGCCAGTTCTGGCCCAAGTGTCACATGCAGAGAGGCATGAGGCTGGGAAACAGCTGGCAGAGAAAAAGTAAACAGTGTTAGTGCTCCAAACACTGGGAATTAATGTAGAAAGAAGCAAAAAGAAAGCTGAACATTTGTGCAGGGGCCTTGTGCCCCCTGAGGTCAGAATGCTTCATCTTGTTTACAACGATTGCAAACATAGCCCTGTAAATCTGGCCTTTGGGTTTCTGGTTGAGCAGTGAACGTTGGCTCAACTTTCTGCCCACCTGTGTCTTACATCAGATTAACCAGCCCTGCACGATGGGGCAGCTCCCTCATCTGGGCGTGGGTGAATCTGCTTGGACTATGACAGTCAGTCTCTGAGATTCAGAATTTGGAGCCAAAGCTGCCTTTGTCAGCCCAGAGCCTGAAGGCTCAGTAATCATGCATTCACAGCGCACACCATTATTATTGTTCTGATGAAACATCTCGGCCTGAAACATCAACTGTTTATTCCCTTCCTTAGATGCTGCCTGACCTGCTGAGTTCCTCCAGTATTTCGTCTGTGTTGCTTAAGATTTCCAGCATCTGCAGAATCTCTTGTGATTATTATTGTCAGGAATGACTCCCACTCCAAGCTTCCAGGCCGGTAATTCTATAGTAAGGGACCTTCTTCCTTAGATAGATAGATCGATACTTCATTGATCCCAAAGGAAATTACAGTGTCACTGCAGCATTACAAGTGCACAGACATAGAAAGAATTTTAAAAAAGTACCTTAAAAATAAGATGTACAAGACTTATGAGTCAAAGATTACAAGATTTCCAAGTTCAAACTGATAAGATGGTAGTGCAAGAATTCCCATAATATTATACAGTAGTGGGTGCACGTTGACACTGTCCAGATAAGCAGTGATGGTGGTATAAATGGGCCAAAGTGTGCAATAGCAGGGTGTGGTAAACAGAGTTTAGACAGAGCTTCAGTAAACAGAGATTAATAACAGTCTAACAGGAGGAGGTGACCACTTCCCTGGCTATAGGTTGACTCATTATAGAGTCTAATGGCCGAAGGTGAGAATGACCTCATGTAGCGCTCTTTGGAGCAGCGCAGTTGTCTTAGTCTCTTACGAAAAGTGCTCCTCTGTTCAGCCAAGGTGATAGATGGATTGATTTTTTAGATAGATTATTACATTGATCTTGGAGTAGGTTAAATGGTCCGCACAGCTCTTGGACTGAAAGGTCCGTACTGTGCTGTAAAGTTCCATGTTCTATTCAGACACAGAGTCAGTCCTACAGTTGGGGAATGTTCTCAAAGACCAAATCCATTCCTTACTATGGTCTCAGTCTATTCTTCCTTCTCTCTATTTCTACCTCTTACGAATCCAGTTTCCCTGTTTCATCCCCTCCAGTTTTGCCCCATGGTGTGAGAAGGGAGACCGCTGGTCCCAGTGTTCCCGTTGGGTGGACACACGGTCACAGAGAGAAGTATGAGAAATGTAATTCGACTTGCCGCAGGTTGTGTTTGGGGCCGTGCATGAGCTTTGGACTGCTGTTCATGCTCTTGTGAAGAGGTTCCAGTTGGACAGGGTGTTGGTGAGGCTGCACCTGGAGTATTGTGCAGGATAGGGGGTGGGCAGCCATTGCACACGAGGTTTGTAAAAATTCCTTCAGTCAGAGGGTAGTGAATCTCTGGAATTTTGTGGGCGCTGGAGGCTGGATCATTGGATAAAATTAAGGTGGAGATTGGGAAATATTTTAAAGATCAAGGAACTGAGGGTCATGATGAGGAGTCATGGTCACACTGAATGGTAGGGCAGGCTTGAGGGGTCGAATGGCCACCTCCGGGCTCCTATTTTCTTGTGCTAAGAAATCTTGTGGTAAAGATATCTGCTGGAGAAACTCAGTCCTGATGCAGGGTTTCAACAAAAAACGTAGATAATTCCCTTCTCTCCATAGATGCTGCTCAACCTGCTGGTTCCTCCAGCAGCTTGTTTGCTGGTCCTGTTCCCAGTATTCTGGTGCCTGCAGTGACAATCATAAAAAGTCTACGTTGAAACTGGAACCACCACAGATAAAGAATGGTAGTTTGCCCCCCAGGTGCCAGGGTCTGGGATGTTTCTGACCGCGTCTAAGAAATCCTGCAGTGGGAAGGTGAACAGCCAGAGGTTGTGGTACATATTGGTACCAACGACATAGGTAGAAAAAGGGAGGAGGTCCTGAAAACAGACTACAGGGGATTAGGAAGGAAGTTGAGAAGCAGGACCACAAAGGTAGTAATCTCAGGATTACTGCCTGTGCCACGCGACAGTGAGTATAGGAATAGAGTGAGATGGGGGATAAATGCATGACTGAGGGATTGGAGCAGGGGGAAGGGATTCAGATTTCTGGATCATTGGGCCCTCTTTTGGGGCAGGTGTGACCTGGACAAAAAGAACGGGTTGCACTTGAATCCCAGGGGGACCAATATTCTGGGAGGTTTACTAAGGCAATTGGGGAGAGTTTAAACTAGAATTGCTGGGGGGTGGGAACCGATCTGAAGAGAAGGAGGGAGAGGTGGTTGGCTCACAAATAGTGAAAGCTTGGAGACAGTGCGAGAGGGAGGACAGGCAGGTGACAGAGAAGGGACGCGCTCAGACTGATGGTTTGAGATGTGTCTATTTTAATGCAAGAAGCATCATGAACAAAGCAGATGAACTTAGAGCGTGGCTCAGTACTTGGAGCTATGATGTTGTGGCCATTTCAGAGACTTGGATGGTTCAGGGGCAGGAATGGTTACTTAGAGTGCCAGGCTTTAGATGTTTCAGAAAGGACAGGGAGGGAGGCAAAAGAGGTGGGGGTGTGGCACTGTTGATCAGAGACAGTGTCACGGCTGCAGAAAAGGAGGAAGACATGGAGGGATTGTCTACGGAGTCTCTATGGGTGGAAGTTAGGAACAGGAATTGGGTGTTTTTTATAGATCACTCAATTGTAACAGGGACATCGAGGAGCAAATAGGGAGACAGACTTTGGAAAGATGTAATAATAACAGGGTTGTCATGGTGAGTAATTTTAATTTCCCAAATATTGATTGGCACCTCCCTACAGCAAGGGGTTTAGATGGGGTGGAGTTTGTTAGGTGTGTTCAAGAAGGTTTCCTGACACAATATGTAGATAAGCTTACAAGAAGAGAGGCTATACTTGATCTGGTATTGGAAAATGAACCTGGTCAAATGTCAGGTATCTCAGTGGGAAAGCATTTTGAAGATAGTGATCGTAATTCTATCTCCTTTACCATAGCATTGGAGAGGGATAGGATCAGGCAAGTTAGGAAAGCATTTAATTGGAGTAAGGGGAAATATGAAGCTATCAGGCAGGAACTTGGAAGCATAAATTGGGAACAGATGTTAGGGAAATGTACGGCAGAATTGTGGCAAATGTTCAGGGAATGTTTGCGTGGAGTTCTGCATAGGTATGTTACAATGAGACAGGGCAAGGATGGTAGGGTACAGGAACCATGGTGTACAAAGGCTGTTGAAAATCTAGTCAAGAAGAAAAGAAAAGCTTATGAAAGGTTTAAAAAAAACTCGGTAATGATAGAGATCTAGGAAATTATAAGGCTAGCAGGAAGGAGCTTAAGAATGAAATTAGGAGAGCCAGAAGGGGCCATGAGAAGGCCTTGGCAGACAGGATTAAGGAAATCCCCAAGGCATTCTACAAGTATGTGAAGAGCAAGAGGATAAGACATGAAAGAATAGAACTAATCAAGTATGACAGTGGAAAAGTGTGTATGGAACCGGAGGAGATAGCAGAGGTACTTAATGAATACTTTGCTTCAGTATTCACTATGGAAAAGGATCTTGGTGATTGTAGGGATGACTTGCAGCGGACTGAAAAGCTTGAGCATTTAGATATTAAGAAAGAGGATGTGCTGGAGTGTTTGGAAAGCATCAAGTTGGATAAGTCACTGGGACCGGACAAGATGTACCCCAGGCTACTGTGGGAGGCGAGGGAGGAGATTGCTGAGGCTCTGGCGATGATCTTTGCATCATCAGTGGGGACAGGAGAGGTTCCAGAGGATTGGAGGGTTGCGGATGTTGTTCCCTTATTCAAGAAAGGGAGTAGAGATATCCCAGGAAATTATAGACCAGTGAGTCTTAATTTAGTGGTTGGTAAGTTGATGGAGAAGATCCTGAGAGGCAGGATTTATGAACATTTGGAGAGGTATAATACGATTAGGAATAGTCAGCATGGCTTTGTCAAGAGCAGGTCGTGCCTTACCAGCCTGATTGAATTTTTTGAGGATGTGACTAAACACATTGATGAAGGAAGAGCAGTAGATGTAGTGTATATGGATTTCAGCAAGGCATTTGATAAGGTACCCCATGCAAGGCTTACTGAGAAAGTAAGGAGGCATGGGATCCAAGGGGACATTGCTTTGTGGATCCAGAACTGACTTGCCCACAGAAGGCAAAGAGTGGTTGTAGACGGGTCATATTCTGCATGGTGGTCGGTGACCAGTGGAGTGCCTCAGGGATCTGTTCTGGGTCCCCTTCTCTTCGTGATCTTTATAAATGACCTGGATGAGGAAGTTGAGGGATGGGTTAGTAAATTTGCTGATGACACAAAGATTGGGGGTGTTGTGGATAGTGTGGAGGGCTGTCAGAGGCTACAGCGGGACGTCGATAGGATGCAAAACTGGGCTGAGAAGTGGCAGATGGAGTTCAACCCAGATAAGTGTGAGGTGGTTCATTTTGGTTGGTCAAATATGATGGTGGAATATAGTATTAATGGTAAGACTCTTGGCAGTGTGGAGGATCAGAGGGATCTTGGGGTGCTAGTCCATTGAACTCTCAAAGCTGCTGCGCAGGTTGACTCTGTGGTTAAGAAGGCATACGGTGCATTGGCCTTCATCAATTGTGGAATTGAATTTAGGATCGGAGAGGTAATGTTACAGCTATATAGGACCCTGGTTAGACCCCACTTCGAGTACCGTGCTCAGTTCTGATCACCTCACTACAGGAAGGATGTGGAAACCATAGAAAGGGTGCAGAGGAGAATTACAAGGATGTTGCCTGGATTGGGGAGCATGTCTTATGAGAACAGGTTGAGTGAACTCGGCCTTTTTTCCTTGGAGTGACGGAGGATGAGAGGTGACCTGATAGAGGTGTACAAGATGATGAGAGGCATTGATCGTGTGGATAGTCGGAGGCTTTTTCCCAGGGCTGAAATGGCTAACATGAAAGGGCACAGTTTTAAGGTGCTTGGCAGTGGGTACAGAGGAGATGTCAGGGGTAAGTTTTTTACGCAGAGAGTGGTGAGTGCGTGGAATAGGCTGCTTGCAACGGTGGTGGAGGTGGATACAATAGGGTCTTTTAAGGGACTTCTGGATAGGTACATGGAGCTTAGAAAAATAGAGGGCTATGGGTAACCCTGGGTAATTTTCAGCACAGCGTTGTGGACCAAAGGACCTGTATTGTGCTGTAGTTTTTCTATGTTTCTAAAGTCTTCAGCCATTAAGCCTCAGGAATGCAGTGAAATGGTGCTAGCTTAGAGGGGATCTTGGTCAGCATTGACCAGTTTCCATGCTGACTTATTCCATGAACGGGAGTCTCTGGTTCAGAGCTGACCTGGTGGCTTGGTTGTGTTTAAGGTGGTATAAACCATATTGAGGAAAGGCTCTCCTGCATTGCTGAGCCATCCAGTTCCACACTGACTGAGTGTGGCCTTGGATTCAGTCAGAAAGTGAGTCCACACTTCTGGAGCTGTGGTTGATCAGTGGGCTCAACTTTGGAGTGTCTGTGCCATTTATAATTCTATAAATGTTTATCATATCCCCTCTTGGAGACCAGACCCCTAACTGAAGCACTCTGTCCCACACAACGCCTGGTGAATCTCCTCACCCTCTTCATTGCATTCTTGTGCCATACACAACACTCCATTTGCAGCTGAATCAGCCTTTTCTAAAAGTGCAACAAATATGTGCCCTGATCCATGAAAACAAGCATTTTATAAGAAAGACCTAGATGGAGTGGATGTGGAGAGGGTGTTTCTGATAGTGGGAGAGTCCAGGACTAGAGGGCACAGACTCAGAATACAAGGGCATCCCTTTAGAACAGAAATGAGGAAAAATTTCTTTAGCCAGAGATGGTAAATCTGTGGAATTCATTGTCACAGATGACTGTGGAGACCAAGTTGTTGGGTATATTTAAAGTGGAGGTTGATCGGTTCTTGATTAGTAAGGGTGTTAAAGGTTATGGGGAGAAGGCAGGAGAATGGGGTTGAGAGGGAAAATAAATCAGCCATGATTGAATGGAGGAGCAGACTCGATGGGCTGAATGGCCTAATTCTGCTCCTATGTCTCCTGAACTAATGGTCTTGTGTGCCAGTGATCACGGCGATATTTAAGTGGCTGCAGGTTGTTAGTAATTGCTGGCTAATGATTTGCTTGTGAGAACTTATCAGTGAGGTCAGTCGGGAGTAGCTGGTGTTCTATGAACAGTGTGTTTCTCAGGAAAATAGGAGACATTTACTTTTGGTGTAAATATCAATGGAGACAGAAATCCTAGTGGTTCTCAGAGAAATCAAACCAAACATCCCATGATCATCGTAAATGGAGAGGAACAAGGTCAGAACTCCGTGTTTATAGGACAGTTTCTGAAAGCGGGAGTATACATTTTGTAGAGAGGTTTGTAGGTTTGCTTTCATAAACTAGCTGACATCAGGAATCCCGCAGATATTCTAAAGGCATTGAAGCATTGTGAAATGTGGGCACTGTTGTAACAGCCAAGTTGTGTGCAGAAAGTTCCAACAAAGAGCAGTGTGATTCTGACCCAGCTAATCTGTTCTGGGGGTGTTGAATATCACTGAGCCCCACAGCTCTTCAGATGAGCTCCAAGCGATGTTTAACACCAAGCTGAGAGCTAGGCAGATTCTGAAGATGCATCGCCCCTTCAGTGGAGCATCTGCCTGGATTACTTTGGGGATTTCAAAGTACAAAGTTCAAAGCAAATTTTATTATCAAAGTACGTAGATGTCACCACATACAACCTGGGATTATTTTCCTGTGAGCATACTGTATAAATTTGTAAAACAGGATCGATGAAAGATCAACAAGAGTGCAGAAGACAACAAACTGTGCAAATGCAAACATAAATAAATAACGAGATCATGAGATAAAGAGTCCTTAAAGTGAGAACATTGGTTGTAGGAACATTTCGATGATGGGGTAAATAAGTATAGTTATCCCCTTCTGTTTGTGAGCCTGATGGTTGAGGGGTAGTAACTGTTCTTGCACCTGGTGGTGAGAGTTCTGATTAAAAATCTCAAACTGATTGAAAAACCTAAAGTGAGCATCAGTTGTGAAGAGCGTGAGACCCAGCTTGCACTGACCAGTGCTGGATGTATTTTAATCCTTGTATTTTTAGGCAATCTAATTCCTACACCTTGCACTGCTCCATTTAACTTGGATAATATCTCTACTCTAATATCTTGGGCCAATTTATTTTGATTCCTTCAGCTATGGTTATTACTAAGCCTTAGAAATACTTGAAAATTGTCACTCTACACTAGATCTTGTGTTGCAAAGGATTCAATCCTAACAATTTCAATGGCATAGTGTATAGATATATGAACTCTTGACAGTACACCACTGCTCCATGCTTAACACTGACCAAATTGCTTGCCATCATAGTTGTGAAATCTTAAAAATTGTTTGCTCAACAACCACTGTAAACCTCATTTACTTTCTCTGAGCTTCTAGTGATTTACAAATTTGCAGATGGTCACAGCAGTGACTGGGGAGGAGTGAGTTACAAAATTTTTCAACCAAAATGCATATTTAAGTTGAGTTGCTTCCCTGAGCAAATTTCAGGTTGTTATTTTCATGGCTTAAATAACTGTTGTCCAAATTAAAGAAGAAAATGGCATGTTAAATGTTGGCTTATGTTGCAACGCTAATGTTGAGTGGGACCTATTCTGGACTGATGGACTTTCTGGGGAGCCTTCCAGTCCCAACAACTCATTGGATGGGAACTGACTGTGGGCCCAGTGCTTTCTGTCACTGGCCGGAGGGAATTACTGCGTGACCCAGCCTAACCCAAATCCCTTGTCACCTTTCCTCCACTCGGATGCTTTGGATCACCCCTCACAGATAATGGGCTGCTGTTCTTTTCAGAAGCTAGCTTTTTGCATGTTTCTGCTTTGCCAGAGGACCAAAGTCAATCCCTGGTGAGACACCTTCTTCCCTACCTTCAGGTTTGGTGGAAGTGACATGCTTCACACTTTAACCAGTGTTTCCAACCCTTGACGATTTACAAACACTCCCTTGAAGGCATGTCACCTTTCCAGAGGCAGGACACCCCACTAGAAGAACAGACCACTTGCAATACGTCATTCCCTTGCGTTCCTGTGTAGTTATACATGTGTGATGTCAAGTCGGGACTGGATTTTTCAATCGAAGTATAATGTTCATGTATCCATGAAAGATCTTTGATCTGAAAAATCCAATCGAACCACTCAAACATTAAATTAATAAAAGGCCAATGGCATTCTGGTTATCCTTCAGCTCTTCAGCAGTCATGTGCTACAATGATACCATGGTCTTGATAACACTCAGTCTCCATTCTTCATCCACGTAAGGTCCAGGAATGAATCATAAAATAGTTTCAGCACAGCAGAAGGCCATTCATCCTATTGAGTTTCTGCTGGCGCTCTGTGGATTCTCCCAACCGTCCCATTTCCCCTACTTGTTCCTCACCCCGTACAAATAATTCCCTCCGGTGCCGATCCAGTTGAAGGCCCTGACTGACCCTGTCTCCACCCCCACAGACACTGAGTCCCAGATCATCACCACTCTCTGGGTGAAGAGGTTTTCCTCACCATTCCCCCGTATCTTCAGTACAAAACTCCACCCCTACAGACACCGAGTCCCAGATCATCACCACTCTCTGGGTGAAGAGGTTTTCCTCACCGTTCCCCCGTATCTTCAGTACAAAACTCCACCCCTACAGACACTGAGTCCCAGATCGTCACCACTCTCTGGGTGAAGAGGTTTTCCTCACCGTTCCCCCGTATCTTCAGTACAAAACTCCACCCCTACAGACACTGAGTCCCAGATCGTCACCGCTCTCTGGGTGAAGAGGTTTTCCTCACCGTTCCCCCGTATCTTCAGTACAAAACTCCACCCCTACAGACACTGAGTCCCAGATCGTCACCGCTCTCTGGGTGAAGAGGTTTTCCCTCACCGTTCCCCCCCGTATCTTCAGTACAAAACTCCACCCCCCACAGACACTGAGTCCCAGATCATCACGCTATCTGGGTGAAGAGGTTTTCCTCACCGTTCCCCCGTATCTTCAGTACAAAACTCCACCCCCCACAGACACTGAGTCCCAGATCATCACCGCTCTCTGGGTGAAGAGGTTTTCCTCACCGTTCCCCCGTATCTTCAGTACAAAACTCCACCCCTACAGACACTGAGTCCCAGATCATCACCACTCTCTGGGTGAAGAGGTTTTCCCTCACCGTTCCCCCCCGTATCTTCAGTACAAAACTCCACCCCTACAGACACTGAGTCCCAGACCGCTCTCTCTGGGTGAAGAGGTTTTCCTCACCGTTCCCCCGTATCTTCAGTACAAAACTCCACCCCTACAGACACCGAGTCTCAGATTGTCACCACTCTCTGGGTGAAGAGGTTTTCCTCACCGTTCCCCCGTATCTTCAGTACAAAACTCCACCCCCCACAGACACTGAGTCCCAGATCATCACCGCTCTCTGGGTGAAGAGGTTTTCCTCACCGTTCCCCTGTATCTTCAGTACAAAACTCTACCCCCACAGACACTGAGTCCCAGATCATCACCACTCTCTGGGTGAAGAGGTTTTCCTCACCGTTCCCCCGTATCTTCAGTACAAAACTCCACCCCTACAGACACCGAGTCTCAGATCGTCACCACTCTCTGGGTGAAGAGGTTTCCCTCACCGTTCCCCCGTATCTTCAGTACAAAACTCCACCCCTACAGACATTGAGTCACAGATCATCACCACTCTCTGGGTGAAGAGGTTTTCCTCACCGTTCCCCCCCCCCCCCCCCCCGTATCTTTAGAACAAAATGCTAATTTGGTGTCCCCAGTCTTTGACCTCTCCACCAATGGGAACATCACCCCCCCATAACCCCATCTGAATCCCTCATGACCTTGCCCACCTCCACAACATCTCCCCTCAACCTCCTTTACTCCAGGGGGAACAAGCCCAGCTTCTCCAGTCTAACCCTACAGCTGGGACCCCTTGTCCCCAGAACCATTCCAGTAGATCGTTTCTGCCTCTTTCTGGCATCCTCACATCCTTCCTAAAGTGTGGTGACCAGAAATGGACGCAGTCCTCCAGTTGTGTGCGAGTCAGTGTTTGTCCAGGTTCTACATCAGGTTCTCTGTCCGAATCCCAGGATCACAAACACTTCACCGACCACTCTCCCAACACACCTGGCCACTTCCAAACACTGACGTTCATGTACACCCGGGTCTCTCTGTTCCCACACCCTTCAGCACTGTGCTACTGGGTCCATGGTGTCTCTCCTTGTTCTTTCTGCCAAAGTGTTTCACTTCTCACTTCTCTGCATTAAATTCCATCTGCCTCCTGTTTGCCCATTCTGCCAGCCTCACTGTTCCTCACCTGGAACAGACAGTCACTCCCCTCCTTACAGACCATCGCACTTCCAACCATGGGTCGTCAGCAGGTTCGGACATTTTACCCTGTACACTCGTCTCGAGGTCATGAATATGTGTAAAATCCAGTGGTCCCAGCACTGACCCCTGGAGACATAATGAGGTGAGGAAATCCCCAGCTGGGGAGAGATTTGGGGACTCAGTCACAGAGTCTCCTGTTCCTTCCATCGATATCACGTTAACAGCGACCAATGTACTGTATTTCAAAATATTAATTGCTGAAGGAAACCACTGATCTTCATTGGAATGAATCAATGTGCCAACTGTTTCATTGCCTTCCAAGGAAAGTTGTGGTACACTTGCTCCTGTTTTATTCTAAATGGTGGCTGTGTTTTGCTTCCAGGTAACCGTCTGTACAACGAGTATGAAGAACTGGAGCTGAAGTCCAGCCAGTGGTTTGGAGCAACGATCCGATCACGCAATCACACTGTCCTGGTGAGTTGTCCAGCCTTCCTGTGACACGCAGCAGCATTGGCATTCCCGTGGATCGGACCATTGGGACTTGGTGCGCTCAATTTATCTGGAATTGACATGTCTGCACCTGGATATGTGTGGATATGCACTCGGACTTGGAATATGGGAACGGGGCAGTTGTTAGCCCTTATTCTAAGAATGATGTGCTGGCATTTGAGAGGGTCCAGAGGATGTTCATGAGAATTATCCTGGGAATGAAAGAGTTAATGTATGAAGCGTGTTTGATGGCTCCGGGCCTGTACTCGCTGGAGTTTAGAAGAATGAGAGGGGATCTCATTGAAACCTTCTGAATATTGAAAGGTCTGGATAGACTGGACGTGGAGATGATGTTTCCTAGAGTGGGGGAGTCGAGGACTAGAGCGCACAGCCTCAGAATACAAGGACATCCCTTTAGAACAGAGATGAAGAATTTCTTCAGCCAGAAGGTGGTGAATCTGGGTATCTACAGTACTGGTGGACATAGTCTATTGCTGTATAACAGTAACGGTGGAGATGGGTCTGTCTCTGTATAGCACCATGGTACAGTACAAGTGGGGACTTTTGTTATTTACTAATACGAGGGTACTGGTACCGGTGGGGGCGGGTCTGTCGCTGTGTAACACCGGGGTACGGTACCGGTGGGGGCGGGTCTGTCGCTGTGTAACACCGGGGTACGGTACCGGTGGGGGGCGGGTCTGTCGCTGTGTAACGCCGGGGTACGGTACCGGTGGGGACGGGTCTGTCGCTGTGTAACGCCGGGGTACGGTACCGGTGGGGGCGGGTCTGTCACTGTGTAACGCCGGGGTACGGTACCGGTGGGGACGGGTCTGTCACTGTGTAACGCCGGGGTACGGTACCGGTGGGGACGGGTCTGTCACTGTGTAACACCGGGGTACGGTACCGGTGGGGACGGGTCTGTCACTGTGTAACACCGGGGTACGGTACCGGTGGGGACGGGTCTGTCACTGGGGTACGGTACCGGTGGGGACGGGTCTGTCACTGTATAACACCGGGGTACGGTACCGGTGGGGGACGGGTCTGTCACTGTATAACACTGGGGTACGGTACCGGTGTGGACGGGTCTGTCACTGTGTAACACCGGGGTACGGTATCGGTGGGGACGGGTCTGTCACTGGGGTACGGTACCGGTGGGGATGGGTCTGTCACTGTATAACACCGGGGTACGGTACCGGTGGAGACGGGTCTGTCACTGTATAACACTGGGGTACGGTACCAGTGGGGACGGGTCTGTCACTGGGGTACGGTACCGTTGGGGACGGGTCTGTCACTGTGTAACACCGGGGTACGGTACCAGTGGGGACGGGTCTGTCACTGGGGTACGGTACCGTTGGGGACGGGTCTGTCACTGTATAACACCGGGGTATGGTACCGGTGGGGACGGGTCTGTCACTGTATAACACTGGGGTACGGTAACGGTGAGGACGGGTCTGTCACTGTGTAACACCGGGGTACGGTACCGGTGGAGACGGGTCTGTCACTGTATAACACCGGGGTACGGTACCGGTGAGGACGGGTCTGTCACTGTGTAACACCGGGGTACGGTACCAGTGGGGACGGGCTGTCACTGGGGTACGGTACCGGTGGGGAGGGGTCTGTCACTGTATAACACCGGGGTACGGTACCGGTGGGGACGGGTCTGTCACTGTGTAACACCGGGGTACGGTACCGGTGGGGACGGGTCTGTCACTGTCTAACACCGGGGGTACGGTACCGGTGGGGATGGGTCTGTCGCTGTGTAACACCGGGGTACGGTACCGGTGGGGACGGGTCTGTCACTGTGTAACACCGGGGTACGGTACCGGTGGGGACAGGTCTGTCACTGGGGTACGGTACCGGTGGGGACGGGTCTGTCACTGTGTAACACCGGGCTACGGTACCGGTGGGGAGGGGTCTGTCACTGTGTAACACCGGGGTACGGTACCGGTGGGGATGGGTCTGTCACTGTATAACACCGGGGTACGGTACCGGTGGGGACGGGTCTGTCGCTGTGTAACACCGGGGTACGGTACCGGTGGGGACGGGTCTGTCACTGTATAACACCGGGGTACGGTGCCGGTGGGGACGGGTCTGTCGCTGTGTAACACCGGGGTACGGTACCGGTGGGGACAGGTCTGTCACTGGGGTACGGTACCGGTGGGGACGGGTCTGTCACTGTATAACACCGGGGTACGGTACCGGTGGGGACGGGTCTGTCGCTGTGTAACACCGGGGTACGGTGCCGGTGGGGACGGGTCTGTCGCTGTGTAACACCGGGGTACGGTACCGGTGGGGACAGGTCTGTCACTGGGGTACGGTACCGGTGGGGACGGGTCTCATTGCAAACTTTTTGACACCAGTTTGTGATTGATTTTGTCGAGCATTTCAGCAGACTAATTGAAGGGATGTAGTGTCACGTGAATCATGTTAACTCTGGCTCACTCCATCTGTTTGCATCGCTGATGCATTCCTGTGTGAGTTGGCTTCACATTGTGTGCTGCAGTAAATCGCTGTTGGAGTCATCATCTGCCTTCCATTTGGAGGCGGCAGCAGGAGCCCCTTTGTTCTGTTTTCCCTGTTTGAGGAATTCCCTGTTTTCCCTGCGTGTGTGTAGATAGATAGATAGATAGATACTTTATTCATCCCCATGGGGAAATTCAACTTTTTTTCCAATGTCCCATACACTTGTTGTAGCAAAACTAATTACATACAATACTTAACTCAGTAAAAAATATGATATGCATCTAAATCACTATCTCAAAAAGCATTAATAATAGCTTTTAAAGAGTTCTTAAGTCCTGGCGGTAGAATTGTAAAGCCTAATGGCATTGGGGAGTATTGACCTCTTCATCCTGTCTGAGGAGCATTGCATCGATAGTAACCTGTCGCTGAAACTGCTTCTCTGTCTCTGGATGGTGCTATGTAGAGGATGTTCAGAGTTATCCATAATTGACCGTAGCCTACTCAGCGCCCTTCGCTCAGCTACCGATGTTAAACTCTCCAGTACTTTGCCCACGATAGAGCCCGCCTTCCTTACCAGCTTATTAAGACGTGAGGCGTCCCTCTTCTTAATGCTTCCTCCCCAACACGCCACCACAAAGAAGAGGGCGCTCTCCACAACTGACCTATAGAACATCTTCAGCATCTCACTACAGACATTGAATGACGCCAACCTTCTTAGGAAGTACAGTCGACTCTGTGCCTTCCTGCACAAGGCATCTGTGTTGGCAGTCCAGTCTAGCTTCTCGTCTAACTGTACTCCCAGATACTTGTAGGTCTTAACCTGCTCCACCCATTCTCCATTAATGATCACTGGCTCCATATGAGGCCTAGATCTCCTAAAGTCCACCACCATCTCCTTGGTCTTGGTGATATTGAGACGCAGGTAGTTTGAGTTGCACCATATCACAAAGTCCTGTATCAGTTTCCTATACTCCTCCTCCTGTCCATTCCTGACACACCCCACTATGGCCGTGTCATCAGTGAACTTCTGCACATGGCAGGACTCCGAGTTATATTGGAAGTCTGATGTGTACAGGGTGAACAGGACTGGAGAGAGTACGGTTCCCTGCGGCGCTCCTGTGCTGCTGACCACCGTGTCAGACCTACAGTCTCCCAACCGCACATACTGAGGTCTATCTGTCAAGTAGTCCACTATCCAATCCACCATGTGTGTGATTTTTTTTTAATGAGGTGAGGGCTGCCTGCACCGTGCGCTTCTTCCTGCCGGCTCTAATCTCTCTCAGTTTCATCTGCCTGCACAGGTGCTCTCAGTGAGGTCACTCAGGCCAGCTTCCGTAATGCCATCCACGAACCCTGTTCTTGTCTGATTCCCCTCTTCCTCGATACCTTTCCTGTCCAAAAGTCCATCAGTTTCCTTCTGTAGTGACCCTGCACACTTTCCTTTGCAGTCACATCTTTGCCATAATGTGTGGTGACAGAACTGTATAGAGTGTTTCATGTGCAGCCTAGTCAGCAGTTTATTAAAGTACAACAAATATTATGGGCTGACCCATGAAAATGAGCATGTCTTGTGAAATCGTGAACATGGAGAGGATGCGTCCATTCCAGGACCGTAGCAGAAGGGCATCCCTTCAGAACCGAGATGAGGAGGAATTTCTTTAGCCAGAGGGTGGTGAATCTGTGGAATTCATTGCCACAGACTGCTGTGGAGGATAAGTCATTGGGTATATTTAAAGCAGAGGTTGATTTGGTATTGATTAGTTACGGTGTCAAGGATGATGGGGAGAAGGCAGAATTGGGAGGAGAGGAAAATTAAATCAGCCACGGTGCCGGTGGGGACGGGTCTGTCGCTGCGTAACACCGGGGTACGGTACCGGTGGGGACGGGTCTGTCGCTGCGTAACACCGGGGTACGGTACCGGTGGGGACGGGTCTGTCGCTGTATAACACCGGGGTACGGTACCAGTGGGGACGGGTCTGTCACTGTGTAACACCGGGGTACGGTACCAAGATCAGAGCAGAGCAGAGCAGACTCAATGAGAAAATGGCCTAATTCTGCTCGGATGTGTTATGGACTAATCGTTGACTCTCTGTGAGGACTGGATTCCAGAGTCCCCGCCTTTGAGGATATGTTGTGAGCAGGCTCCTTCCTGTGCTGTGTGCTATGTAAGTGACATCTACTTCATTGATGAAATGATGATATACCTATCTACCGGGCTTTCACGTCTTCAAATGCCATTGGTTTCTGCAACTTCCCTGTGGTGTTGGTGTTCATTGATTCTGTTTACCTCCCATACCCCGAGAGCGTGAATTCATGTCCCAGCTCGTGTAACGCTTGCCTCTCCTACATCCTGCTTCAATCATTCCTCCAGCAGCAGCCAGGCCCTCCAGCTGCCTGGACCGAGCTCTGCTAAATCATCTTTCCTTCCTTCAGTCTGTCATTTCTCCTTTCACACAGAGTCGTACAGCACAGAAACAGGCCCTTTGGCCCAACTCATCCGTGATAACTAGGGTGCCCTATATGTGGTCTCATTTGCCTGCGTTTGATCATATCCTTATAAACCTTTCCAATCCAAGTACCTTTCATCGCCATCTCCCTGTCGGACAAACAATCTTTTAAATGTTTTTATTGTACCTGCCTCAACCACTTTCTCTGGAAGCTTGTTCCATATGCTGACCGTGTTCTGCATTTTTTTTTAAGAAAAATTGTCTCTCAGGCTCCTGGTAAACCTGCAAAATTTTATAGTCAGTGTCCTGACTGATGAAGGCCAGCATGCCAAGTGCCACTTTCACCAACCTGTCCACCTGTGACTCCACTTTCAGGAAAACATGTACACCTTCCCTTTTCTCTTAATATATTTATAAAATCTCTTTGGATTCTCCTTCCAAAGCCATTTCATGTTTCCTTTTTGCCCTCCTGATTCCATTCTTGACTACACTTCAGCATCCCCTATACTCCCTCTGGGATTCGCTTGATCCCAGCTGCCTACTACTTTTCCCTGACCAGGACCTCAACGTCCTTCGTCACCCAGGGATCCCTACTCCTGCCAACCTTGGCCTTTGCTCTAACAGGAACATGTGGATCTCGATCAATGTCCCCTCTAATTTGTAATGACCAGTGTGTGCAAAAATCTTGTGCTGTGCAATCTTTTGCCCAGTGACAACAGCATGTGTGCACTGAATTTATAAAGAGATGTATTCATTGCATAGCAGGCCTGTAGCAGGTAATGAAGGATTTTCTCACTGGAGCTTTTACACATAGCCCATAGGTGATTTGTTTGTTTAATGGCGCTTTAAAAAGTCAAGCTTCTAAATATCACTCCACTTCTTCCTATTTGCAAATTCTCCAGCAACTTTTGCATCACAACAATACATGCAGGTAACACCAGTTTCTGTATTGTACATAAATAGTTCTCGTAGCTGCACATTCCTGACCTTGAGCTTTTGGTGTAGCAGTTTCTACTGTTTCATTAAGCCATTCCGCTTTCAATGAGCTAGCAGTTCTTTTGCGCTTCACACCCTCTGCTTCTTTTGAATTCGACATAGTGAATCAATAATTTCTTCAATAAAAACAGTACCAATAAGCCAGTTTTCAAATCTGCAGACAAATCAGTGCAAGCTCCACGTTGTCAACACTGTCCACATCAGAAACCAGAAGAGGAAATGTGATTGTGCACGCTTGTGAAATGTACTTAACATGCCAACGAGGTAAAGGGTGACAACCTTTCGTGCGAGTTTAAATTCCTTTGTGTGCTAGTAGCAAAAGATGTGTATTGTTCACTTATGCATATCGCCAAATGTCCCTTTACCCACTAACAACCTTCTTCAGTCAACTTCTGCAAGTTTAACTGGCTGCAGTTTAAAACTTTAACTTGTGGACCGGGTCTGTTCCTTTCCTTAAATAAGTTAAATCTAATAGAACAACCATCAGTGGCCTCAAAGTGCCCCTCCCCCACTGACACCTCAGTCACTTGCCCTGATGTTTTACCCAAAAGCAGGTTGAGCTCTGCCCTCTCCATAGTCATGCCTTTGAAAGCAGCCCAAACAGAACGCAACCATGCTAAGTGCCACACCACCTCCCTCATCGCCCTTCGGGGTCCTGAATAGTCTTTGCCGGTGAGGAAATCCTTTGCGTGTGAATCCGAACTGCTGAATTCCTCCAGCATTTTGTGTGCGTTGTTCCAGAATGCCAGCATTTGCAGGATCTCTTGTGCATCCAGGGCCCTCTATGGATTTCCTGAGGAAACCTTCCTGAACACAGGGAACAAATTCTTCCCCGTCTCAGCCCTTAGCACTATGGAGCCCCCACTCTATATTAGGAAAGTTAAAAAATTCCCTATTATGACAACTCAATTATTCTTACAATTTTGCACAGTCTCCCTACATGTTTATTCCTGTTGTCTGTTCGGGACCCTATGGTACAATGCCAACAATGTGATCACCCCCTTTTTGTTTCTCTGGATGATCCTTCAGTAGTCATCTCTGACTACATCTGTGACATGCTCCTTAATCATTCCCCTTAATTTAATCTCTGACTAAAGCCGTGATATTCCCCTTAATCAACTCATCCTCCTCCTCTCTTCCCTCCACCTCTGTCCTACCCATAGCACCTGCACTTTGGAACGTTAAACTACCAGTCCTATCCCTCCTTTAGCCCTGCGTCCGTAATGGCTGTACTACCTAGTCCTATGTAGCTGTCCATGCCCTGAGTTCATCCACCTTTCCTGTCAGAGATTTGCATTGAAATAAATGTAGTTGAAACCCACAGACTCCTGCCCCCTAGTCTATGAGGGGCCAATGGAGGAGAGTATATGGGGGAATGTCAGAGGTAAGTTTTTTGTGCAGAGTGGAGGGTGCTGGTAGAAGCAGGTATTAAACCTGATTCTGATATGTTAGGGGCATTTAATAAACTCTTTCAGTGCAAATCAAAACTCTTAGGCACATATATAAAGCCTGGGTGCCTAAGATTTTTGCACAGTACTGTATTTGTCAATGTGGAGGAGAGAGGGAGTTGTGAATCTGGTGGGAGCAAAGGATGTTGGGAATGGCGAGGGTGGAGCACCCTGGGAAGGGTGGGGGACAGGTGGCAGAGAAGGAGTATTGTGCAAAGGTCTTAGGCATCCAGGCTGTATATATATGTGTGCCTAAGGCTTTTGCACAGTATTGTAAGCCACTTCTTTTGACCTAGTACTGTCTTTACCATCTCTTAATAGTCTCGGTCGGTCCACTTTTCTTGTAACTTGTGAACTATGTATTCTGTATATGTTAGACATAAGTTGTTTACCAACACACAGCTTTAGTGTAGCTTCCCAATCTACGATGGCCAACTTGCACCTCATGCCTTCATGCTTTGCTTTTAAGACCTTGGTTTTAAGCTCCCTCTCCCTGTCTCCCTTCCCGCTCTCAGTCCACAATAGAGACCCATATCAGAATCAGGTTTATCATCACTCACATATGTCATGAAATTTTTTGTTGCAGCAGTACAGTGTAAAACATAAAATTACTCCAGTACTGGACAAGTACCTCAAGCATCCTAGCTTTGTACAGGTGCCTAAGCCTTTTGCACAGTATTATAGACCAGCAAATGGATGATAGTAAAATAGAGGGCTATGTAGGAGGAATTGAGGTTAAAAAGTCAGCACAACATTGTGGGCTGAAGACTGTGCTGTTATGTTCTATGTTTTATTTAACTTGCTGTCGCTGACTTCTGCATTACTTTCCAGCCTCTAAATTGCCTGATACTTCAGATTCCCATACTACCCTCACCAACCCCCCCCCCCATTGTAAGAGAGGCCCAACACAGGCTAAAGTCAGGCTGGGTCCAAATCCAGTGGTTGAAGTCTCCCCATCTGTGGTGTGCCAGGAGATGTATCAGAGAGGGGCGGTTTGCGTTCACTTTATTTTTGAGCGTTGTGATTTGTCAGGTTTGAAGAGAGCCAGTATTTGCTGGGGCCGTGTGGGGAGGCTGGAGGCTTTGTGATGTGCCTCCGGTGAACGAACCGGGTGGGTAAAGTTCAGCCCTCGGCCTATCTTGTCACTGCATCGCCCCCTGGACTCGGTGGAATTCCTGCGAGGAAGCATGAGTCTGACTCTTCTCTTTCTATTTTCCTCAGGCCTGTGCCCCTCGTTACATATGGAAAGGATATCAACAGGACCACGAATTGGTGGGGACCTGCTACCTCTCCACAGGCAACTTCAGCTACATAGTGGAGTACGCGCCATGTCGAACGAGTAGGTGCTGCCTCGTATAAACGATCCGACACAGTGGTCCTTCAGTTCCCTCTCCGGTGTCCTGGATGCCCCTTATCCCTTGACTGCCCTCAGTGGGTGGTGACACTTCTATTGTCCCATCATGGGGTTTGATTCCTCTCTTTGCCTGCATCCCAGGGCATTTGGGCCAATTTTTGGTCCCCCTGACCCATCTTTGATAGAAAGCAGCATTCGATGGTGTAGTTGTGCCTGTTACACACTGGCTCCAAGTTTCAGACCCACCTCAGGGAAAGTGTGATGGAGCGAGGGCACAGGATATCCTACCCTCCCTGATAAGTTCTGCTAATGTACAGGATAGGCTGAGTAATGACTCATTTTCCATCCCATCTTGTGTGGTTGATGCTTCACCAAAGCACAAATCATGAAGCTCTTGTTGCAAGCATCCTCTCATTAGAGTATTCTCCTTTTACATCGGCCTCCCAGTGCTCCAGGCATAGTGATACTTCTGAGGTTTAGGCATTAGCTTTGTGACTGATGTAATTGGACTGCCTCTATTTCCACAGATTGGCATTCGATTTCAGGCCAGGGATTCTGCCAGGCTGGTTTCAGTGCCGACCTAACAGAGGTAAGAACCTTGGGATTCTGCAAACAGCCATCCCGGACTGTGTATGGGTATCAAAGTGGCACTGCCTGCCACCCGAAATGCCACCTTGCCTTCCTTATTGAGAGTCAGTGAGGTGTCGTTTCTGTGACCAAACTCCACCGGGGAGCCCCAGTTGCCATGGCAATGGGACCAGATGGTTCATTTTCAGGGCAGAGGGCACAATTTAATGCCATTCTTCACAGACTTTTTAAAGTTTGAGGCACTGGGACACTAGACCCCACCTCCCTCAGTATGCTTGGGGGCTCTGTGCTTCTCAAGAATTGGATCTTCGTGGGTTCCCTCGCACTTTGTAGAGGTCTCCAGGGCTAGACATGGAGCTGGCAGAGTCCGATGCTTCAATGTACCAGCATGGCCTGTGGTCGACTGAGGAAAGTGCTTCTACCCTTCTGTTTGCTTCTGAGGACTTAGACTGTTGACATCAGGTATCTCAGGGCACTGGAGATCCCAGCAACACTGTCTCTGCCAAATCTGGTGGAAGGAGAGGTGTCAGACCCCACACCTCCTGCCCACCTGTGGGAGAGTTTGCAGGTCCCACATCAGCCTCATCAGAACCCATGAAACTGGAGTCAGTTTCTATCTCGAGGGACTGACGGAGAAGGTGGTTGGTGTCTGCGTTTGTAGTGAGGGGGACGGGTGGTCACATAAACAGAGCTGATGGCTCTGTTGTATCAGGGTATGAGCCTGTTCACTAATGCCAACTGTCTGTGTCCTTACAGAGTGGCCGGGTGGTGCTCGGTGGGCCAGGCAGTTTCTACTGGCAAGGTAAGGCATGTCCCTGACAGGAGTGTGGATGTAGTGGAGCTGGGCATGGATAGGCTCTGTATCCAGGACTCAACACCACAGCTGGTTATCCTCTCTCCCGCTCTCCCACTCTGTCTGCATTCTGTATGTGTATCTCTGTCTCTGCCTCTCTCTTTCTCTCTCTGTCTCTCCTCTCCTCTCTCTCCTCTCTTCTCTCCTATTCTTTCTCTCTTGTTCTCACTGTCTCTCAAGTTCCCTCACATTCAAATGTTCATTTTCTGGGATATCTCCACTGCTTCGAGTGATTTCACATCACTCCAGTGCCCTGCGTTTCCTTGTCCTCTCTCGGTGTACGCTGCAGCTCACTGTGTCCCTGGGATAAAACCTTCTCACAATCCTCAGTCCCCAATCCGTAGCCTTTATCAACCAGACTGTTCACAAACACTATCTTGTGTCCATTTCAACACCGCGATTGCTTGTTTCACTACCCTCCTGACCCCACCCAGTCTCAGCTCTGCAGAAACCCTCACCCAACCCATGTTACCACAGTATTTCACAATTTCCGGCCAGAACAACTGTCAATACCAAGTTTTTTCCTCCCACCTGCCAAGGAAGCGTCTCCATGGGAGCAGGAGTGGCTCATCCAGCTCTGTTCATTCAGGACAGCCATACCTACTGCCCCACATCTGACTCTCTTCAGTCACCGCCCTCTCCCCCTCCTGCCTCACTCACCCCTGACCCCTCCTGAACCAACCCCCTTGTCCCAGGCATCCTCTTGTCAGATTCTCCTTGGAACATCTCCCTGCTGGGGGTTGGGAGGGGGAGATGGTGAGACGTCCGATCCCTGAGGGTCAGTGGGCGGGTGGGCTGGGGAGGACTTTGGGATCCGGCTTTTCTCTCGGCTCCGCTCTGATTGGTTTCTGTGTTGGTTTCTCAGGCCAGCTGGTCTCTGCCTACATCAAGGATGTGGTTCAACCCAATGCTGACCTCAGCTATATTCAGTTCACGGATGGGGAGATGCGTACTGATACGTCTCCGACCTTCTTTGACGACAGTTACCTCGGTGAGTGGGACCTGTCGTGTTTAGCCCCAACAGCCGACTGTTCAAAGGGACAGCTTCTGCGTGCTGGCTGCAATGGTACCTGTACTCCAGCTGCGTGGGAGGTTGGAGAAATCACTAAGGATAAAGATTAAGGATTAGCTTTACTTGTCACAAGCGTGTGAGAGGCCAGGCTGAAAGAAGTCCTGTAAAATAGTGCTACGGGATCGTCTGCACAGTAAACAGCAGCTTCTTCCCCTCTGCCAACAGATTTCTGAATGGTCCATGAACACTACCACACTATTCATCTTTTGCTTTTTAAAAAAATTGTAACTTCTGGTAATTTGTTATCCCTGCACTGTGCTGCTGCCATAAGACATTTCACAACTTCTGCTGCTCGAGATTGTGATTCTATGAGCGCACGTTCTCTGGGACTGCAGCGGTTCAAGTTGGGGTAGGCAATGAATGCTGACCTTGACAGGATGGTCAGATCTAATTGGAGGAAAGTATTTGGGTTGGATGTCAGAGGTTAGTTTTTTACACAGAGTGGTGGGTGTGTAGTATGCCCTGTCAAGGATGGTGGTAGAGGCAGATAGATTAGGGGTATTTAAGAGACTCTTAGATAGGCACATGGATGATAGAAAAATGGAGGTCAATGTAGGAAGGAAGGGTTAGATTGATCTTGGAGTAGATTATAAGGTTGGCACAGCATTGTGGGCCGAAAGTCCCCTACTGTGCTGCATTGTTCTATTTTCTATGCACAGTAGATCTGGGAAAAGCTGGATGGACCTCAGCTTTGGGTTCCAGGCCATGATCCACAGTTCCAAACAGGGCCACTGCCGGCCGGAGTGCTCGCCTTCCTTGGACTCATTGAGGTCTCAGTAAGGAGACTTGCAAGCTGGACCCAGTTCTCCCCATTTCCTTCCCTCTTCTGTCGTGCTAAGCTGTTTCCTTTCTCTTTCAAAGGTTATTCTGTGGCTGTTGGAGAGTTCACTGGAGATTCCACTGAAGGTAAGATTTGCATGCACTGCAGTCGCGAGAGTGTTCCAGCTTGTTTCGTGGAATTTCTCCTGCATGTCGGGCATTGCAGAGCAACTGAGACAACTTGTCAGCTGAGAAAAAAATCACTGGCATTCACTGCCTATTCTTACTTTACCCCTGGAAGGTGCCAAAGGGCTTTTTCCTTAAACTGTCAGGGGCAGAGCCCCTGCCTCACAACCTCAGAGATCCGGGTTCAATCCTGACCCTTGGTGCTGTCTGTGTGGAATCTGCATGCTCTCCCCATGACTGTGGGTTTCTCCCTATGTCCCAAAGACACATGGTGTTGGTGGGTTAATTGTCACTATAAATTACCCCCTGTTAGTGGGTGAGGGTTAGAATCTGGGGGGAGTTGACAGGTATGTGGGGAGAATGAAATGAGATTGGTGTAAATGGGTGGTTGATGGCTGGCACAGACTCAATGGGCCGAAGGACCTGTTTCCGTATTATATCTCTCTACGGCTATGTTGCAGTCTCTGGTGAGTCTGCACAGAAAAAACTGTGTGGAAAACGATGTGAGGAAGGGTGGGAAGGAGGGGACAGTGAGGTGGTCATGGGGACAGAGGGCTGTTGGGCTGAGGGAAAGGGGCAGCAGTGGGGATGGGGATGCTGTGAAGGGGAGGGGTTGGAGAGAGAGGGTGAGCAGGTAGGAGGAGGGGATGAGAAGACTTCAGCAGGACCAAGATGTGGAACTAGATTGACAGTGTGTCTGTTCTCGTTGGCAGATTATGTCACCGGGGTACCACGCGGGACGCATTCCATTGGATATGTAAGCACTGATCAACGGCATATGACAATAGCAGTCAGACACTTGGGTTAGAAGTCCACCCTCACGTAAACCTCATTACGGGAAACCTGCTAGCCCGTCAAAATCGGCCCTCACGCACACAGCAGCCTCTCGCGCCGAGGGAGGAACATACTCCTGTGGGTTCCTGCACGACGATGACCCCGGGGCCCCATGCTGGAGGAGCCGCAGTTGCATCCCCAGCACCGACGGTCATTTCCATAGCCCTACATGATTTAGCCTGTCAGCTTGAGTGGCATTTTGCAGGTGTGACTCCGCTGCCACACCCACTGAGCTGTTTTCCTTGCCTGCGTCCAATTCCTCTCCCTTCTGAAAGAGCCTGTGTATTTCCCTCAGTTGCATCGGCTCTGGAAACATGAACCAGGTTGAAGCACTTCGGCGCGTCAGTGATGCGATGAGCAGAGGGAGGTGGGACTGTTTGCTCCCTCCCTGTTTTCCCAGAACACCCCCCCCCCCCCACCTTGCCCTGGTGGGCCTTTACAGCCTTTTGGCTCAAACTGCACTGAATGAAAATTGAAAGGCACGGCCACCTTGGTGGGAGGTCTGGAGACATCTGACAGCTCAGAACATCCCTTGAGGAGGGGCTGGGATGGAGCCGTCGTTGCCCCTCAGTGCAGCTGAGAGTGTCTTACTGCACTGGAGCCCGTCCTGGAATGGGACCCTTGCCCTGTTTATTTCTATTCCACCCGAGGTTATGTGTTTGATTCACCTCTGCTCTGATCTCTCCAACAGGTCACCATTTTAAATGGGACAAATATGAAAGCTTTATTCAACTTATCCGGTGACCAAGTAAGTTTCTCTGTCCCTCGGCTGTGTTTCTTATTGACCGCCACCATTCTGGAGACGCGAGTCCTGAGTTGTTCAGGGCCTGACCAATACTTCCCAACAGGGCTAAGGGACTAAGCTAGCAAGAGCCCAGTGTGTCTAGAGTCGCTGGCTTTGATCTGTGGTTAACACTAAGTGGACTGATCCTGGGCTGGGGAGCCTTTGTCTCCGGGACAGGGGCCAGTTTATTTGCTCCCGTGACCTAGTGGCCCTAGTGTGTGCTAATGGGGTGATCAGAAAAAAAAACTTAATAATAATAATAATAAATAAATAAATAAGCAAAAATTATCAAGAGCATGTGAGATGAAGAGACATTAAAAGTGAGTCCATAGTTTGTGGGAAGAGTTCAGTGATAGGGTGAGTGAAGTTGAGAGCCACAGGTTATTCCCTGTGGTTGAGGGAGCCTGACTCGTCTGTGATCAAGCCAGCCCTTGTTGCTTAGGCTTTCGCCCAGCCAGAGTGATTTCAGGGCTGTGGGTGCAAGCTAGCCCGAAAAGGAGTGAGTTCCTGTTTGGAATTGGAACCAAGGATACTCCACCCACCGAGGTCACATTTGCCTGCCCCTCCTCTGCCTTGAGCACCACCTTCATTCACAGTGCTGGACTGTGACCAGGAGCCTTTGGAAATTACCCGGGCATCGCTCCACATAGAAATTGTAAAGAGGAGGGACCCTCCTGGAAAAAATGAGCTATGCTTCCACACACAGGCTCACTCTCACTCTCTCCCCCTCACACTCACTCACTCTCTCCCCCTCTCTCTCAGTTCCTCTCTCACTGTCCCCTCACTCTGTCCCTGCTCCCTCTCACTCTTCCCCATTCCCTCTCACTCTCTTCCCCCTCACTCTCACTCTCTTCCCTCTCACTCTCACTCTCTTCCCTCTCACTCTCATTCTCTTCCCCCTCACTCTCTCACTCTCTTCCCCACTCACTCTCTCACTCTCTTCCCCTCACTCTCTCACTCTCTTCCCCTCACTTGCTCACTCTCTTCCCCCTCACTCTCACTCTCTTCCCCCTCACTCTCACTCTCTTCCCCCTCACTCTCTCACTCTCTTCCCCACTCACTCTCTCACTCTCTTCCCCACTCACTCTCTCACTCTCTTCCCCACTCACTCTCTCACTCTTTCCCCCCCACTCGCTCTCTCACTCTCACACTGTAATTCAATGAAACACTGAGAGGTCTCTCCTTAATTTCTTCCAGATGGCCTCATACTTTGGATACACTGTGGCAGTGACTGACATCAACAGTGATGGGTGAGTTATCCCAGCCAGTGAGGAGGAGCCTGGCACTGTGCTAAGCCAGTCAGCTCCTACAATCAGCATTTCGTAGGAAGTGATTGTTAAAATATGCCAAATGTGATTTCCTCTTTTAATTGCTTGTGCATGTGTCATCGTGTTCTGCAGAATCGTTCAAGGAGAAACCAGGCAGGAAGATGCTCACAGCCCTTTTCAATTAAAGCTGAACTCCCGTGTGTTGGAGTAATGTTTCCGGGCCAACACGCAGACTCCTCATTTCATTGTTCATCTCCCACCTCCTCTCTCCTAGTTAAATATCATACAGGGGCCTGTAAAACCAAACTTCTCACCCATTTGACCCTCTCCCTGTTTTCCCAGAGCCCAAACCCTGACACAGAGCAAAGTGTCCCAGTGAGCGGTCGGAAAGCGCCTCGGTTTGAGATCTTGCTGTGTAGGCAGCCAAGCTGGTGGGAAAGCAGCTGGCTGTGATTTTATCGCTGACTTCATTGGGGAGCGAGTTCAGGGTGGAGGCAATTTCCGCTTCTGCCTCGGGGGCTGTGGTGGGTGCTGAGCCAGACTGAAGCCTTTGTCTGCAGTGCACTGGGGAAGATGGGCCAGCCTTTGGTTGGCAGGCTGGAAGACCCCAGTCTTGGCTGTCTTGTCACTGCCCGCTCCTTACAGGCTGCAAACTGTTGCAGTGGAAGCGAAAAAAAAATAACAAAGCTGTGTTTCCCCTTCCATGAGGCTCTTCTGAATGGTTTCCTTCACTGTTTCAAGATGTTCTGGCAGGGATTCAGTGGGCCTGGGGTGCTGGAACTGGAATTCAGATCTTGCCTGGGGCCAGTGCTTGTCATCTCAGATTGTGGTTTCTTGCAGGGTTGGAGGTCAGGGGCTGCCAGCACCAATTTTCATCTGTCTCTGAGGCATGGGCCAAGTGGGCAGCTGGCCGGTCATCCCACTGATGCTGACTCAGGCTCTCTGGAGCTTTGCCTTGCACTCAGTTTGTTGCATGGCATCTAAACACAGTGCTGATTTTACAGGCTGGACGATGTTCTTGTGGGTGCACCGATGTTCATGGAGCGAGACTCCAGGGGGAGGCTGCAGGAGGTTGGACGAGTCTACGTCTATCTGCAGACTGGCCTGCTGGAATTTGGCGTCACTCAGAACCTGACGGGCAAGGACACCTACGGACGATACGGGACCTCTGTGGCAGTGCTAGGGGACCTGGATCAAGACGGATTCAATGGTATGCAGAGCTTGCTTCTCCTTGCAGTGAGAGCATTTCTAGGTCTCTGTTCCATGACCTTGATTGGTTTAAAGGGTAATCATTCACACCTCCTGCATGGAGGTGAATAAATAAATCATTTGCTAAATAGATTGGCTGAGATTTGGTCGCCACAATCTCTCTGAAAGGAGGACATTGGAGTGGAGCAGCTCTGGAATTGTGCCTCTGAAGGCCCTGGATGGCAGTGGTTTGGGAAAGGTGGATTTAACCCGTTGAGGGGGAGGATGGTTGGCATTTAATTTGCAATGGGCAGCACCTTTTAAAGCAAAGGGCGGAGTAAATGCTTGCACGAAACAGAGAGAGATGAAATGTAAATGATGGGACTCTCAACAGAACAGAAGGATCTTGGGGTCCAAGTGCACAGTTCCTTGAAAATGGCCGCATAGGTTGGTAGTCGTGAGGAAGGTGTTTGCACTGAGTTCAAGAGCAAGGTAGTCAGGTTACAGATATAAAACTTCTGCCAGGCTGAACTTAAGGTATTATGCGTAGTACTGGTTGTCCCATTACAGGAAGGGTGTGGGGGCTTTGGAGAGGGAGCAGAGGAGACTCACCAGGATGTGTCTGGATTAGAGAGCATGAGCTACAAGGAGAGGCTGGACAAACTTGGATTGTTTTCTCTGGAGCTTCAGAGGGTGAGGGGAGACCTGATGAAGGTTTATAAAATTATAAGAGGTATATATAGGATAGCCAGTCATACTGTCAAAGGTAGAGATGTCTAATCTAGAGGGCGTACATTTAAGGTGAGGGGGGAGCGTTCAAAGGAGATGGGTGGGGCATGTTTTTACAGTGTTGGATGCCTAGAATATGCTGCCGTGGGTGGTGGTGGAGGCAGATACTATGGAGGCATTTGAGATGCTCTTAGACAAACATGTGCAGGCAAAAGTGGTTTAGTTTAATTTGGCATCACATTTGACATAGTCATGGTGAGCTGAAGGGCCTGTTCCACGAACATCGATTTCTTCAACTTCTCCCTCCTCCTCCTCCTTCTCTCTTTTTCCATTCCCAATTCTGAGTTCCCCTTTACCCCTTCTCTTCTCTCCTGCTCATCATCTCCTCCGGTTCCCCTCCTTCTTCCCCTTCTCCCATGGTCCACTCTCCTCTCCTATCAGATTCCTTCTTCTCCAGCCCTTTGCCTTGTCCACCCGACACCTCCCAGCTTCTCCACCTTCTTATTCTGGCTTCTTCCTCCTTCCTCTCCGATTTTGAAGAAGGGTCTCAGCTCGAAACGCCGACTCTTTATTCCTCTCTGTGGATGTTACCTGACCTGCTGAGTTCCTCCAGCATTTTGTGTGTGTTTAGATGGGACTTCAGACTGACCCTGATCTTCTGCCTACAGATGTGGCAGTTGGAGCCCCATACGCTGGGGACCAGGGCCTGGTCTACATCTACAACGGGCAATCCGATGGCCTCAACAGCACTCCTTCCCAGATCCTGGTGGGACAGTGGGCAGCCACCGCCAAGATGCCAGCAAGCTTCGGCTTTGCCATCCGTGGAGCAACAGACTTGGATATGAACGGGTACCCAGGTATTACACAGCACTGTAGTGTGTGGGCACCAAATTGCTCCTTCCATTAGTGTAATCCACCCAAGAGAAGGTCGAAACAGGTCTTCTTAATGATTCCAGTCTTGCAGCTTTTCCTCTGTGTGCCTATCCTTCCTCTCGCACGCAGATACACGGTTCACATCCTGCATTCCGCTTTCATTCTCTGTGCCGTGCAGTGATGAGGGCGGGAGGGGAAAGCCGTTTCTTCAGTAGGTGGAGGTGGAGCATGTTACAAACAAGAGGGCCATTGAGGATTGATGTCAACAAGCCCTGCCCCAAACCGAGGGCTGGGAATCCGTTCCCTGTAGAACAATTTTTTCCCGACCACGATGGAGGAAATTTTCCGGTTGTGCATTAAGGGAACAACTGCAGACTGAGTTCAATCGAATTTTAAGCCTCAAATGTCTCAGTGCAAGTGGGAATCAGTGGGTGAGGGAGTGAGCTACAGGACCTGCCCGTATCTGGGTAGTGCAAGTGACAAAGAAGGCAGAGCTGCTGCGACATTTGCAGGAGCAGTCCATTTCCTGGGCAAGTCCAGCCCTCATCCCAGAGGTAACATGGAATTACGCCCCGTCTATCACACAGACACAGGCCATTGGGCCCTAACAGATCAGCTGCTTGCCCTTCAGGACACCTCCCTGTTGACTTCCTCCTCACGCTCCCATGTCATTTACCTGAGCCACTCTCCATGGGACTGGGTACCACAGACTCATTGCTCACTGGTTAAAGAATTTCACCTGAGTTCCTAGGTAACGATGTTCATGTCATTGTGTTTCACCGTCCTGACATGGGCCCAGCCAGTGAAAACTCTAGTCATGCCTTCACTGTTCGTGTTCCCAGAAAAAAGGGCCCCTAGCTCTTCACTCTTCCCTTCCCCGTTTAGCTCTCAGCCATGTCAATGTCTCTGCACGTTCTCCAGTGTCTCAATTTGACTTTTGTAGAGCAGAGATGAGTTGTGCGCAGTGCAGTGTGTGTTCTAACCGAGCATCAGGATTTAACATTGTTACTTCCCATTTGTCATGTACTAGAGGTAAATCTTTTTATGGCTGTTTTAATCTGTGGAGCTACTTTGTGCAACTAGTGTACATCCACAGTACAGAAACAGGCCATTTAGCCCACCATCTTCATGCTGACCGTCAGCTACCCACCTACACCAATCCCAATGCCCAGCAGTTGGCGCTCCCTTCTCTGCCTTGGTGGTTCAAGTGCTCGTCTCGATGGATTTTAAATGTACAGGTGGTGGCTCCACCACCACCTCAGACAGTGTGTGCCTCAATCCAATCCTACTCCTCTGGGGGAAAAATATTCTTTCTTGCACCCTTCTACATTAAAGTCAAAGCCATTGGTTTTGGACAGTTGTAATGGGGAAAAGTAGCACCATCGTCCTCCCCACTTGTTCATGTTATTCTTGAAACCAAGACCCCTCCCTCCCCATTCTCATAAAACCTCTACGTATCCACTTCAGTATTTCTTTGGATTGTAAACTCTCCTCCTCCCGCCCACTTTATGGGGGAGTAGCAGAATAGACGTCATCGTTGACGTAGTTCCCTGCATTATACTTGTGCTTCTGGTATTCTGGGTCACCTAGCACAGAAACAGGCCCTTTGGCCCATTGAGTCCATACTGACAATCAGCCTGCACGTCTTTGGGATGTGGGGGGTAACCAGAGTGCCTGGGGGAAGCCCACATGGTCACAGGGAGAGTGGTGCTCTCTGTTCAGCGCTTGCACGATGGTCAGGGTGAAACTAGCAACACTGTAGTGTCCTTCCCCTTCTCATCTGGAAACAGCAACTGAGCTGTCACCACCTGGCCACCTTTGAGCCGTGTTTCCATTATTGTTATAACTCACGCTCCTGTATCCTGGTTTAACCCCGGACTGCCTGTAGTGAAGTGTAAACACTAAAGTGGGCTGACCCTTCGTAGTTCCGTTCTGTTCAGTTACATTTCTGTTTTTCAGATGTAATTGTGGGGGCGTTTGGTGTTGATCGGGCTGTGGTTTACAGGTAAGAACGTGCAGATGGCCTGCTCAGTATATTTGCTATAGATTGCTGCGTTGTGTCGATATCAGCTCGAGGTGTGACCCTGTGCACGGTCTGGCTTCCTGACACAGGTTTTCTCTTGCTCATCTAGAGAAGGTGGAAGTGTCTGACTGCCAGGCAAGCTCCTCTGCCCCACAACATGGCTCCCTTCCTCTTTCCCCAACTTGGTGAACAGAACCAGTCCAGCTCCTGTCAGAGATGTTCCTCGCTCCCGCTGTCCAGCACCACGCACCCACTGCTCTGCCAGGCAACTGTGCAGGTCAGCACTGAATCTGGTTCTGGCTTACAACTGAGATGAGTCTGGGTGAGGTGTGTGTGCGACAGGTGGAGGAGATCTCCTTCCATTCCCTCTGAGGAAAGCGGCAGCAACATCAGGGAGCCATGGGCTGCCTTTGCTCTTGGCCGTCAGGCCCCTCACCCACTGCACTGCCATCTCCCTCCTCTCAAACTCCCAGGCTAGCTTGGGAACGAGTCATAGCCTTACAGACCCCAAATCTCTCCAGGTCTCTGCTTGACACAGGGACCTTGCATTGGGATGGAAATTGCTGCTTGTTTAGCATCAACGTGTCTCCTTTCTGAACAACCCCTTGGGTCTCTGGTCCAAATGTCTCCAGGATTTGGGGCCTTGCTGCTTTTGTCCTGTCAGGTGCCAGGGAATAGGACTTCCTCATTTACATGAGGAAGGTTTCTTGTCCCTAGGGAGTGGGTTTGCTAAGCATCCTACTGGTATATGTAAGCAAAATGTGTTGTGATGAGTTCCTGTCAATTCTCATCATGTCAGCAAACCCATGTTGTTTCAGGATTGTCAAGCTTGCTCATCATTGCCATAGCAACCATTTCAGGAACTAATGCTCTTGTCTCTTGGTCCAGGGCCAGGCCTATTGTGCGTGCAAGTGCCACGCTGAAAGTGTCGCCTTCTGTCTTCAACCCAGAGGAGAAGGCCTGCACAGTGAACAACACTGATGTCACATGGTACGTGTAGTTTTCAGCCAGTCCCAATGGTATATCCCCTGTAGAGCTGAATGGCCATCGAATGGTACAGTATGCAAAAGGCCCTGTGGCCCACTGTGTGCATACTGACCTTTCCTTGCCCATCCACACTCATCCCATTTGCCCACATGCTATTCTTGTTCTAATTCTACGACCGCGTCTTCGAACTGTGTATTATCAAGTAGAATTCTTTTGCTCTTCTCCTTGGAGTTTGGAGATGCCACAAAGCGAGAGATGTGGCAGGGATCAGCAGCAGCTTGGAATGGTCCTGAGGCTAGTGAATGTGACCTTGACCGTCATGGTTGAAACTTCCAATGTACGCTTGAGTCCGTAACAGGAGATCACGGGCCTCAGAGTACACTGGAGTGGGAAACTGCTCTCACTGGTGGGGGTGTTGTGGTCAGAGAATGAAGACTGACATGAGGTCAGAGGTTTGTACGCAGTGTGTGGTTGGGACCTGGAACGTGCTCCTCAGGATGCAGTGGGGGCAGATTCCACTGTGACCTTCTGGAGGGGAGTGGAGAGATGGATGGTTAGGAAAGGTTTGCATGGGGGAGTTGGGAAAAACTCATGAGTTGCTCTGCTGGAGAGCCAGTGCGAGCAGAATGGGCTGAATGGTCTGTGGTGCTGTAACCATTCCACCTCCCAGAAGGCTGTACTGCAGTTGACGTTTCCCATGCCTGTAACAAAAGCTGCCAGGTCAGGGTAATCTAATAAGTTCCTGAGCAGGTCACGAGGTTGATCATCTTCCAGAGTGGCTGAACAAGTGAATTCCAGAGGCAGGGTTCTTGGCTGCTGCAGGTCTGACAAGGAATTGCAGTGCTTCGGTCTGCAAGCCGCTTTTCCCGGTTGGGGGGAGCACACTTCGGGCCCGCTCTTGGCTGCAGCGTCAGGTGGGCAGGGCTGGGGTAGGGAGAGTACCCTGGCTTCTGGGAACACACAACTCCCTTCATACTACATCTGCCCACCACCCATCTCCATCTCTGCTATCAGGCTGTCTGCTCTTTTCTCAGCCAGCAGTGTGGGGTGGGATCTGTCAGCTCCCTCCCTCCCATTCACGGATCCTGAAACCACGGCCTCCCAGTTCTGCCGCTGGACATTTCAGCCTCCCTCTGGGACACGTGGAGTAATTCTCAT
Organism: Hemitrygon akajei; assembly: GCF_048418815.1. Taxonomy (NCBI): domain Eukaryota; kingdom Metazoa; phylum Chordata; class Chondrichthyes; order Myliobatiformes; family Dasyatidae; genus Hemitrygon; species Hemitrygon akajei. The sequence continues at coordinate 28,593,492 of NC_133141.1, read as the reverse complement.
CAGCTGTCCTGTCTCCAACTTGGCTGGGCTCCCACTGCCTGCAGGCAGCTGGATGGCCTCCTGCTCCAGCTCCATGTCCTGTCAGGCAGGAGAGTGCTAGCAGGGCCTGTCCTCTTCTCAGCCAACCTCCTCCTCCCAGCCTGGCCAGGGGGCTGGAGCCTGCTCCCTAGGCCCCTAGGATAACATTACTCTGCAGGCTCGAGAATGAGCCATGGCTTAAAGCCCAGCACTGACCGAGGTTGAGAATATATCAGGGTACTCTGTCCCTTTAACTCTCACACTCCTGAATGCGTACAGGTCAGTGCGCAGCTGACGAATGCAGTGAGAAGCAATCCTGGAGCAAGTTGGGAGCTGCTGAGGGCCTGCCTGCCAGTGCTACTCCGGGATGGGCCGCCAGAAGTGCTTGTGTATAATATCACCACTCTCTTCTCTCACGCAGCATCAACGTCAGCTTCTGCCTGAGTGCGTCTGGGAAACACGTGCCAGACTCGATCGGTGAGTGTGACGGCCGTGTCACGGTGATGTACCTAAACAGGACAGGCTGACAGAGAGGGGCGAGTGGCCGTGTCAAACGCAGGGGTGGTGAGCTGAGGGAAGGGAGAGGGTTCAGATCCAGTGGGGCTGCTCTTGGATGAGAGGTTGGAGAATCCTTCCTCTTTCAACACTGAAGACACCCAGTAAAGCCTGTCCCACAACATGGCCGATCACTTGTCCAGCTGTCTGTATGACTGTACCTCCAGAGCAAGCTGGTGGGACTGTTCAGCTTGTGTGAGTATCATGGTAACAATTCCCTTCTTTGCCCCCTGGGCCAGGGTGGTGTGTGAGGGTCACATTCCCTAACAGTGGGACCTCTGCTGAGCCCACAGAGACCGGAAGCCATCGCATGCATTAGATCCGATGCACAGTGAGTTGGCCCTTGATAAGGGGGACGTTGTAGGGCAAGAGGGCAGGGATTCTCGGAGGGCAGGTGGCATTAGTAGTGAGGAAGGAAGTGATCACTGAGTCACCAGGCTCACACATTGACCAAAGTAGATCCAGCTGCAGACTGGAGCAGAGAGCAGTCAGCCGTGTCACCAACCCTGACATTCTCTCTTCTCTCCCTCCCATCGGGCAGAAGATACAAAAGCCCGAAAGCACATTCCACCAGGCCCAAGGACAGTTTCTCTCTCACTGTCAATAGAGACTTTTGAACGGTCCCCTAGTACAATGAGATAGACTCTTGGCCTCACAGTCTATCTTGCTATGATTTTGCACTTGATCATTTATCTGCACTGCACGCTCTCTGTAACTGTGACACTTTATTCTGCATTCTGTTATTGTTTTACCTTGTTCTACCTCAATGCCCTGTGATTCATTGATCTAATCTGTATGAACAGTATGCAAGACAAGTTTTTCACTGTATCTCAGTACAGGTGACAATAATAACCAATACCAATGCCACACAGGAACACGAGAAAATAGGAACAGGGAGAGGCAGGGGCAGTAAATTCCAGAGATGCACCCCCCTCTGACAGAAGAAAATTCTGCAAACCTCAGTTTTCACTTATTTTGTAAAGACATCCCCTTATTTGTGGCTCTCCCACTGCTAGAAACATCTCAATGTCTACCCTGTCAAGTCCCCTGAGGATTTTATAAGTTTGAATAAGGTAATTCTTCGAAACTCCAGGGAATATAGTCCCATATTGCCTGTCCTTTGCTAGGACAACCTTTCTCATCCCAGGAATGATCCTGGTGAAGCTCCTTTGGACTGCCTCCAATGCTCCCATGTCCTATTTTAGATGAGGGGATCAAAACAGCGTGCAGCCTCACCAACAAAGGCCGACAAGCCACTCTCTTGTCAGACTTGCCTGCTAACTTCTTGTGACTTGTGCACTAGAACACCAAGATCCCTCCGCACGTCACTCACTTGCAGTCTCTCTACGTTTAGATAATAATCTGCCCTTTGTTTCCCCTCACTGAAATGCATGACCTCTTGTTAAACTCTGTTTGTCAGTCATTTGCCCACTCACCCAGTCTGTCAGAATTACAATGTTCTCATTAAAACATGCCCTTCAATCTACTTTTGTATCATTGACAAATTTGGAAACATTACATTTTGTTCCCTCCACTGGGTCATTATGTAAATTACCTTAGGCAAAGAACCGATTCCTGAGGAACTCCATTAGTTATGTCCCTCCAGTCCAGTCTAAAGAGAACCCATTTATTCCAACCCTCTACTTTCCACATGAGGCCAGTTTTCAATCCATTTTAACACACTCCAACACCTTGGGCTCTTAAGTAATGCACCAGTCTTTTATGTGTTTCCATGTCAAATGCCTTTTGGAAATCTAGGTATGCTACATCTACAGGTTCCCCTCTATCAGCTCTCCTTGTCACACCCTCGAACAATTCAAACAAATTTACTTATACCATATTGACAGGTTTGATTAAACTCAGCTTTTCTAAGTGATTAGTTATTTCTTCTTGTTGCCTCTAGCCTCTTGCCAACAATAGATGTTAAATTAACTGGCTTGTAGTTCACCGCCTTCAGATTTCTTTTAAGCAAGAGAATCCAAATCAGAATCAGGTTTATTATCACTGATATGTTGTGAAATCTGTTTTTTTTGCAGCAGCACAGTGCTATAAAAATTCTATAAATTACAATGAGAAATAAATACGTATATTCATGCGTATTTTATAGCTTTCAGTGGCCACTTTATTAGGTACAGGAGCGGAACCTGGTGTAGCCCATTAACTTCAAGGCTTGACGGGTTATGCATTCAGAGATGCTTTTCTGCATGCCACTGCTGTAATACGCGCCTATCTGAGTTACTGTCACCTTCCTGTCAGTCTGAACCAGCCTGGCTGTTCTCCTCTGACCTCTCTCATTATCAGGCTGCAGAACTGACACTCGCTGGACGTTTTTTTGTTTTTCGCACCATTCTCTGTAAACTCTAGAGACTGTCGTGCGTGAAAATCCCAGGAGATCAGCAGTTTCTGAGATACTCAAACCACCCTGTCTGGTACCAACATTTTTTAACCAATGGCTTCACTATCTCTGCAGTTGTCACTTCCTTTAAATCTTTGGGTGCAGTCCATTAGGTCCTGGCAACTTGTCCACCTTTATCCCCCAAGTTTCTCTGACATGTCATCTCTTGTGTTGGGATTTCTACAGGTTCCTCCCTGTTATTTGAAATGAGCCCATCTGTTATCTTGTGGGTATTTGCAGTGAAGGCCAGCGCAAATATTGATTTAACATAGCTCCCATTTCTTTCATTCCTGTTATTAATTTACTAGTCTCATTTTCCTGAGTTCCCTCACCTACCTTGGCTGTCTTCTTATTTGTGTGTCCACAGACAATCTTACTCTTTATTTTGATGTTGCATGCGATTTTTCTCTGAAAATGTATTTTCTCCCTTATCAATTTCTAGTCATTTGCTGCTGGATTTTAAAGTGTTCCCATCCTCTGGTCTCCCACCAGTCCTTGCCACTCTATATGCCTGCTTTTCAATTTAACAATGGAGACCAAGTCTAATGTTAACCACAGATGGTGCCTCTCTGTCGTGGAATCCCTCTGTCTAATTCGGATAAATTCCTGCTGAGTGTTATGGAGCAGCTGTGTGAATATCCGCCACTGTTCATTCACTGACCCATCTCTAAGCTTATTTTTTCAGTCCACCATAAACAGTTCCACCTTCATGACATTACAATTGTCCTTATTTATGTTGGAGACACTCTGGGTTTGGTCCTGTGGTGTTGGTCTTCAAACTTTATCTGGTATTCTATCAGGTTGTGATCATTCCTTCCTTGGGGATATTTAACCACAAGATCTCATAGTAGCCCATCCTCCTTATAAATAACCAAAATCTAAAATAGTCTGTCACTGGGTAGGTTCTGTAACTTACTGACCTGAGAAGCAATTCCTGACGTAGTCCACAAATTCTTCTCCAATATCTTATGACTTCCCCACCTCTAACCTCTTCCTTCCCTGTCTCCACACCAGCCTCCCACCCTGCCCTGTACTCCCTGTACTCTCACATCCGGCCTACCCAGATACCTACATTCTCACTCTCTTTACCATACCTTATGCATTCCTCTGTCCCTACCCTGCACTCTCTCCCCCCCCTCTGTCTCCCTCTGTCCCCCTCTCTCCACTTCCCCCCACTCTCCACTTCCCTCCACTCTCCCTCCCCCCTTCCCCCCCTTCTCTCACCCTCTCCCTCCTTCCCCCTCTGCACCCACTCCTCCTCCCCCTCCTCCACCCCTCTCCTCCCCCATCTTTCCCCCTCTCCTCCAACCCCCTCTACCCCCTTTCTTCACTTCCCTCCTTTCACTCGAACACCATCTCTGATTGTTGGTTTTCACTCTGCAGGTTTTAAGGTGGAGTTGCAATTGGACAAACTGAAGCAGAAGGGTGCCATAAAGCGAGTGCTGTTTCTCCATTCCCAGGAGCCTTTGTATCAGGACAACATCACCATCATCAATGGGCAGGCAGAGATCTGCCGAGACCTGAAGGTCTATCTCCTTGTAAGTGCTGGTTTCTGCTCCGCACTCACTTATGGTCACGGTTCCTGCAACAGCAACAGGCACGGGAGCCTTGCCGGTCTATTCCTGTTAATCCGAATGACAGTCTGTTCTAATTCCAACTCTGAGTCCATGATACCCTGGCAGCAGCCCTTACCCAGTCTGAAGTTCTTAAGAGTTTCTTATTTTGATTCAAAACCTTTTGGTCATCTGCTTGTGGTCTGGCGATTTGAGTGGCCTCTGTCAATGCTGCAGTCCCTCTGGTGCCCACGCCCCTCAGCACGGATCTGACTGCATCCCCGGGCAACTTGTTACAAGCTCAGGACCTGCTCGCATTGGGTCCGATATGTACACTTCACCAGGATTCTGCATCGTTTTGGTGACCGCATTCTGATTTCAGAGCTGTGGGGAGTTGCACAGTGGCTAGAAGCACTACATCACCGTTCCAGAGAACTGGGTTCGAGCCCGGCCTCTGATGCTGCCCGTGCGGAGTTTGCACGTTCTCCCTGTGAGATCGTCGGCTCCCGTTTCCTCCCACGTGCTAATGGCATGTGGGTTGGAGGGTTGATTGGCTGCTATAATGGTGTGTGGGTGAGGGGTAGAATCAGGGAGGGATTTGATGGAAACACGGGGAGAATAAAGTGGGATCAGTGTAGATGGGTGGTTGATGGCCAGCATAGACTCAGTGGGCCAAAGGGCCTGTTTCCATGCTGAATGACAAAGAGTTCATGACTATTTCCAGTTTTGAAGTTGAAGATCAACTTGAATTTCTCACCAGTGAAATTTATAACCTGTTGTTCATCGGCAGGAAGAACATAAATTTCGAGATAAACTCTCACTGATACACATAGGACTGAACTTCAGTCTGGATCCCAGAAACCCCACTGATGACCACGGACTGCAGCCAATCCTCAGCTACTCGACAAGTGACTCCCTGGTACAAAAGGTATGTCCTTCCCCCTCAGCGAGGTTTGGGTGAATGGGATTATGCTGAGTTTAAAGTGAGGTTCAACCATCCTTTGTCATCTTGGCACCATCTGTAATGAGTATTATTAAAGCAACAAGTCACAAGGGTTGACATAGAGCACCTCAGCATGGTACAGATCCTTCTTCCCATGATGTTGTTAACCTACTCAAAGATCAATCTAACCCTTCCCTCTGCGATTCAGGAACAGCTTCTTCCCCTCTGCCATCCCATCCCTAAATGGACATTGAAGCTTTGGACACTACCTCACTTTTTTTTTAATATACAGTATTTCCTGTTTTTGCACATTTAAAAAATCTATTCAATACATGTAATTGACTTACTTGTTTATTTATTATTATGTTTTTTTTAACTGCAGCTGCTACGTTACCAAATTTCATGTCACATGCCGGTGATAATAAATCTGATTCTGATTCTGACATAGCCCTCCAGTATTCTATCATCCATATCTATCATCTTCCCTCTAAAATGTCCCTAATGTATCTGCCTCTACCACCACCTCTCACAGTGCATTCCATGCACCTACCACTCTCTGTGTTTTTAAAAAATCTCACCTCTGACATCCCCCCTATGGTTTCCTCCAGTCACTTTAAAATTATGCCTCCTTGTATTAGCCATTTCCACTCCGGGGGAAAGAGTCTCTGGCTATCTACTCTATCTATGTCTCTTATCATCTTGTACTCTATCAAGTCACCTCTCATCCTCCTTCGCTCCAAAGAGCCCAAACTTGCTCAATCTATCCTCATAAGACATGTTCTCCAATCCAGGCATCATCCTGATAAATTTCCTCTGCACCGTCTCTAAAGCTTCCACATTCTTCCTATAATGAGAAAGAACAGAGGTCATACACAGCAAGGCAAGGTGTAAAAAGGGGAAGGGGACTTTAAATTCCTGGGTGTCACTATCTCAGAGAACCTGTCCTGGACCCTCTTAACTCCAGGTGTGAAAAAGCCCCCAAAGTTGAGAGAACTGTAACTACATTACATAGCAGCTCTTGAATTCGATCCGTCTAATGAAGGCCAACACACCCTATCAACTTGCATGGCATCTTTGAGGGATCTATGGATGTGGGCCCCAAGATCCCTGATATCCTCCACACTGCTAAGAATCCTATCATTAACCCTGTATTCTGCTTTCAAATTCAACCTTCCAAAGTGAATCACTTCACACTTTTCTGGGTTGAACTCCATCTGCCTTTTCTCAGCCTAGCTCTGCATCCTGAAACTGTCTTGTAATCTACACTATCCACAACACCATCAACCTTTGTGTCATCTGCAAACTTACTAGCCCACCCTCCCATATCCTCATCCAAGTCATTTATGAAAATCACAAAGAGCAGGGATCCCAGTACAGATCCCTGCGGAACACCACTGGTCACTGACCTCCAGGCAGAATACGCTCCATCTACAACCGCCCTCTGCCTTCTGTGGACAAGCAAATTCTGAATCCACACAGACAAGTTTCACTGGATCCCCTGCCTCCTGATTTTCTGAATGAACCATGGGGAATCTCATCAAACATATTACTAAAATCCATATACACCACATCCACTGCTCTACCTTCATCAATTTGTTTTTGTTACTTCCTCAAAGAATTCAATCAGGCTCATGAGGCATGCTGACTCTCCCTAATCAGACTATGTTTCTTCAAATGCTCGTACATCCTGTCTCTAAGAATCCTCTCCAATAGTTTGCCCAGTACTGACCTAAGGCTCACTGGTCTATAATTCCCAGGATTATCTCTGCTCTCTTTCTTGAACAAAGGAATAACATTTGCCACCCTCCAGTCATCAGGCACTACTCCTGTGGTCAGTGAGGATGCAAAGGTCATTGCCCAACGTGCAGCAATTTCTTCCCTCACTTCCTGTAGTATCCTGGGGTATATCCTGTCTGGCCTCGGGGATTCTCGTTTTTTTTCAAAAGTTCCAGCACATCCTTTTTCTTAACGTTGACATGTTCCAGCATATCAGCCTGTTTTACGCTGTCCTCTCATTCGTCAAGGTCCCTCTCACTGGTGAAACCTGAAGCAACATAGTCATTAATTATCTCCCCTACCTCCTCTGACTCAAGGAACATGTTTGTTCTTCTATCCCTGATCAGTCCTACCCTTACTCTAGTCATCCTCCAGGTCTTCACATATGTGTAGGACAACTTGGTTAGGGTTAAGTTGAGCCCCATCACCCCTACTGACAGTAGCTCGCCAGAGTCCCCTGTCCTGGGCTGGTCTTTCACGCTGTCTCCAGGTATAGCCCTTTTTCTTTGTGTATCCTTCCTCTCTCATGGACGAGGCCTTTAGAGCTTCTGCTGGTGTTTCTGTAACACTGGGTTTTTACAGGATGAGGTTGCTAGTCCCAGGCCCAACCCTCTGCCTTTTGCAGCCGTGCTTGGAACAGTTCATGCTGGAGTTAGAGCACCTTGCCAAGGACACCTCATCCCCTTCTAGCTCTTCTGTCTATTCTTCAGCTCTTTCCTGAATGCCATTTAACTCTCTAAAGCCCTGCTTGATCCTTGCTTCCTAAACCTTAAGTAAGTTTCTTTCTTCCTCTTGACTAAATGGTCCATCTCTCTTGTTAACCGTGGTTTCTTCACCCTACCATCCTTTCCCTGTCTCAATGGGCCAGACCATCCAGAAGCCTACGCAAGTGCTTCATTTTGCACCTTTCCAAAATCTGCCCCCTGATCTATTCCTCAGGGTCTCTCTTGCTATTGGGGGGGAGGGTCTGTAGAATACTCCCAATGGAGTGCTAGCCCCCTTTCTGTTTCTGACTTCCGCTCACACTGACCCTGTGAATAATCCCTTCATGACATTCTCCCTTTCTACAGCTATGAAACTATTCCTGATTAACAATGCCCCACCTCTTTTCCCACCCTCCCTGTATTTTTTGAAACATTCTAAAGCCTGGAACATCGAGCAGCCATTCCTGCCCTTGTGACAGCCACGTCTCCATAATGTCATAGTTCCATTTACCAGATCCCTTGTTCCCTTGTTCTAGATACTTCCTGCATTAAATAGACACACTTCAATCCATCCCACTGACTGCAATTTTACCCTGTCAACTGCCTCTCCTTCCTCAGTCTCTCTACACACAACATCTACCTGTACACCAACAGCCCCATTCTCTGACCCACCACTCTGGCTCCCATCCCCCTGCCAAACTAGGTCATACCTACCCCAGAAGAAATCCCAATGATCTAGAAATCTGAAACCCTTTCCCCTACACCAGTTCCTCAGCCATGCATTCATCTGCCAAATCATCCTCTTCTTACCCTCACTGTGTCATAGCACAGGCAGCAATCCAGGGATCACTACCTTTTCAGCTTTCTACCTAGCTCCCAATGTTATTTCTTCCGAACCTCATCCTTTTTCCGACTTAAGTCATCGGCTCTATAATGTTACCATAAAATCTGGCTACTCACTCCCCCCCTTTAGAACGTCATGGAACCAATCTGAGACATTCCTGACCCTGGCACCTGGGAGGCAACATATCTTCTGAGAGTCTCTGTCACGTCCACAGAATCTCCTGTCTGTTCCCCTAACTATTGAATCCTCTATCACGATTGCACTCCTCTCCTACCCCATTCCTTCTGAACCTTCTGCATCTCTATCTCCCTCTCCTCTCCCTCTCTCTCCCTATTTATAAATCTCTCTCTGTCTCCCTCTATCTCCACAAGCACTACCTGACCTGCTGAGTGTTTCCAGCATTCTGTTCTGGCTCAGCCCCTGTCTGAGGGTGTTCTGGACAGTGCCCGGCCCAGTGGATGGGGAGCCTCTGCTTTATCTGAAACCAGTCCCAAATGGAGCAGGAACTGGGCAGAGTTTTCACTCTTTCAACACACCAAATAACGTCTTTCTTTTGTGGATTTTAATCAGGCCCAGATTCAGCTCGACTGTGGGGAGGACAACATCTGTGTTCCAGACCTGCATCTCTCCGTACAGGGGTAAGCAAATCTTTTACAAGGCGAATGCGTTCATTGCAGACATGGCCAGAGGAATAAAAAGTTGGCAAGCACAGCAAATCTTTCTGAGAAATGAGACAGTGATCCCAGCGTGGTAGAACTCAGGACTGTGTTTGAGGGTGGATACCTAGGGTCCTGAAGCAGTGCCCCCACACCGGTGTCTGGAGTCGATGGGGTTGGTAGGTCAGTGGAGAAACAACGGCAGGTATTTAAACAGCTGGTTCATAACACTGAGCAGAGATTAATCAGACCACAGGGGAAAGAGGAACCATCTATGGTTAACAAAGAAAGCCAAGAGAAATATTAAATCAAAGACCAGAGCATACAATGTGACAAGGGCTAGTTGTGATCAGTGGGCTGGGAATTTTACAAGGGTTTATAGAGTAATACAGCATAAAATGTACCAAGGTAGTGTAGTGGATAACACAATCGCTTTACAGCACCAGTGATCACTGATTGGAGTTCTATTCCCACTGCTGTCTCCTCTAAAGAGTTTGTATGTTCTCCCCGTAATCATGTGAGTTTCCTCTGGGTGTCCCAGTTTCCTCCCACAGTCCAAAGACGTAGGGGTTAGGGTTAAGGAGCTCTTGATACTGGAAGTGTGGTGACACTTTTGGGCTATGCCAGCACACCCCTAGACTGTGTTGTCTGCTCATCTAGATGCCTCTTAAACGTGAGAGTCCCAACTTCCACCACACAGTCTGAGACATAAGAAAGTAATAAAGTAAATCGTGCATATGAGGAATAATGAACCATGGGTTTGTGAACGGTTCAAAACTTAGATGGTGGAGGGGAAGAAGTTGTTCTTAAATTTTTGGGTGTGGATCTTTAGGCTCCTGTACCACCTCCCCAATGGTAGTCACTGGCAACAGGTTTCTCACTATCTGCCCTAAGTACCCCCTCATAATTTTGTACGCCTCTGTCAGGCTTCAGGACCCCACTTGGAGTACTGTGTTCAGTTCTGCTCTCTCCAGTCTTCCGTCATAACAGAAACGCTCCATCCCGGGCAACATCCCAGGTGAATCTCCTCTGCACCCTCTCCAGTGCAGTCATATCCTTCCTACAGAGTGGTGATTGAGTTGCCCTCTCATGAGTGACTAAAGGAATTAGATCTGTATTCTTTGGGGTTTGGCGGAATGAGGGGTGACCTTATTGAAACGTGTAAGATGCTGAGGTGACTTGAACACAGAACATAGAAATCTACAGCACATTACAGGCCCTTCGGCCCACAATGTTGTGCTGACCATGTAGCCTACTTTAGAATCTGCCTAGATTTACCCTGCCGCATAGCCCTCTATTTTTCTAAGCTCCATGTATCTATCTAAGAGTCTCTTAAAAGACCCTATTGTATCCACTTCCACCACCGCCGCTGGCAGCCCATTCCATACCCCCCCCCCCCCACTCTCTGTGTGATAAACTTATTCCTGACATCCCCTCAATACCTACTTCCAATCACCTTAAAACTATGCCTCCTCATGTTAACCATTTCAGCCCTGGGAAAAAGCCTCTGACTACCCACCGGATCAATGCCTCTCATCATTTTATGCACCTCTATCAGGTCACCTCTCATTCTCCGTCGCTCCAAGGAGAAAAGACCGAGTTCACTCAACCTATTCTCATAAGGCATGCTCCCCAATCCAGGCACCATCCTTGTAAATCTCCTCTGCACCCTTTCTATGGTTTCCACACCCTTCCTGTAGTGAGGTGACCAGAACTGAGCACAGTACTCCAAGTGGGATCTGACCAGGGTCCTATATAGCTGCAACATTACCTCTCGGCTCTGAAACTCAATCCCACGATTGATAAAGGCCAATGCACCGTATGCCTTCTTACCAACACTGTCAACCTGTGCAGCAGCTTTGAGTGTCCTATGGACTCGGACCCCAAGATCCCTCTGATCCCCCACACTGTCAAGAGTCTTACCATTAATACTATATTCTGCCTTCAAATTTGACCTACCAAAATGAACCACCTCACACTTATCTGGATTGAACTCCATCTGCCACCTCTCATCCCAGTTCTGCATCCTATCAATGTCCCACTGTAACCTCTGACAGCCCTCCACACTATCCACAACACCCCCAACCCTTGTGTCATCCGGGAGATATTTCCATCGGTGGGAAGGCTTCGAATGAGAGGACAGGATTAGGGCAGTCATTTAAATCTGAGGTATGTTGAAACTTCTTGTAGAGGGTATTGAGCCTCTGGCGGTATAATTACTGAGCTGGGGGATGGTAGAGTTCTTACGATACAAATAAGGGCAGCATGTCCTCCTTGTAAAACCACAGAAATCATGAAGAGGTTCCCACTGCTCCTGCTCCTTGTGGGCCCAGTTGACTGTTGGGTTTGCTTACGTTACAACAGTGACCTCATTTTACAAGCAGCCTTCTGGTGTAATGTCTGGCTGTGAATTCCAGGTGTCTGTAGGGAAAGTGCTGTGATGGTTTGGCCCACCCGGCTCAACGTAATGCTATGCTTCCTTGCAGGGATCGTAAAACTGTCTATTTTGGTGATGAAAATCCACTGACACTGAATTTTGAGGCGAGGAATCAGGGTGAAGGAGGGGCGTATGAGGCCGAGCTGTATGTATTCCTGCCTCCCGAAGCACATTTCAGTGGAATAGTACGGGACGAGGTAAGTATGGAGCTTCACTCTGTGTCTGACCCTGGGATTGTGTGATGGGACAGTGTGGAGGGAGATTCACTCTGTGTCTGACCTTGGGAGTGTGTGATGAGACAGTGTGGAGGGAGATTCACTCTGTGTCTGACCCTGGGAGTGTGTGATGGGACGGTGTGGAGGGAGATTCACTCTGTGTCTGACCCTGGGAGTGTGTGATGGGACGGTGTGGAGGGAGATTCACTCTGTGTCTGACTCCGGGAGTGTGTGATGTGACAGTGTGGAGGGAGATTCACTCTCTGTCTGACGCCGGGAGTGTGTGATGGGACAGTGTGGAGGGAGATTCACTCTGTGTCTGACCCTGGGAGTGTGTGATCGGATGGTGTGGAGGGAGATTCACTCTGTGTCTGACCCCGGGAGTGTGTGATGGTGTGGTGTGGAGGGAGATTCACTCTGTGTCTGACCCCGGGAGTGTGTGATGGTGTGGTGTGGAGGGAGATTCACTCTGTGTCTGACCCTGGGAGTGTGTGATGGTGTGGTGTGGAGGGAGATTCACTCTGTGTCTGACCCTGGGAGTCTGTGATGGGACAGTGTGGAGGGAGATTCACTCTGTGTCTGACCCTGGGAGTGTGTGATGGGACAGTGTGGAGGGAGATTCACTCTGTGTCTGACCCTGGGAGTGTGTGATGGGACAGTGTGGAGGGAGATTCACTCTGTGTCTGACCCCGGGAGTGTGTGATGGGACAGTGTGGAGGGAGACTCACTCTGTGTCTGACCCTGGGAGTGTGTGATGGGACAGTGTGGAGGGAGATTCACTCTGTGTCTGACCCTGGGAGTGTGTGATGGAACAGTGTGGAGGGAGATTCACTCTGTGTCTGACCCTGGGAGTGTGTGATCAGCTCATCATTTTATTTTTACACGTTCACCTCTTAACCTCCTTGTTCAGTCCTATGTGTTTGTCAGGGCTTGGTGACCTTGCCTCCTCTCCTCTCAGACACCATGATGCTGTTGCTACAGCCCGAGAGTAATTCAGTCTGTACCCGGGCTTCCAGCCTGGCATCATCTAACCTCCTCTTTGTCCAACTGCAGGGCCTGGCCATGCTCAGCTGTACCTGTGACAACCAGACTGTGGTGTGTATCCTGGGAAACCCTATGAAGCCTGGGACCAACGTAAGTGTGGCACAACAGCTGTGTGAGGGGGAGGGGGCGAGAGGCTGACGGATTTGTCCTCGAATGTGCATTGGGAGTGGAGAGAGGGGGCAGGGAGGTGGGAATGGGTGAGGGAACGCGGTGTGTACTGGATGTGAGGAGGTGGACAGGAATGGTGGGACAGAGATAGAAGGGGCAGCAAGCAGAGTTTCTGCTTGTGGGGTTGGATTAACGATTTCTTGGGAAAGAGCTTGGGATGGTGGGGATGAGGTGGAAGGGTGGGATTCTGCCAGACTGGTCTGGAATCCCTACAGGCCACAAGCTGCTGACAACCATTTACCTCATCACAGAGCAATCCCACTGCCCAGAGAGCTGGAAAACCTGGCTCTTCCCCAAACCTGAGAGTAGAACAGAGTTTGGGAGGTTAAATTTGGACGTTTAGCCATTCCTTCCTTCCTCTCTGGGAGAGGGATGTTGGTCACTGTGATGTGTCAGCACTCCTGTTGAGGATGGATCGCAGGAAGAGGAGGGGGTACTGTCACTGATCTAACCGTATCTCTCCCTCAGCTCTCAGGGGGCCTCCGCTTCACCGTTCATCAGCTGCGCGATGACAAGAAGTTCATCGAGTTTGAGCTCCAGATCCGCAGGTATGCCCAGGGTGACGTTAATGGTGAAGCCACCAAAGAAACTTGCACGGACCTCCTGCCTATCTCACTTTCTCCAGCCTGATGATATAGTTAGTTCAGGAGGAAATACCTGGGCCTTGCATGGCATTACAGCTCCTGAGACCCCAGTTCCATGTTGGCCTTGGGCACTGACTGCGTGGAGAATGCACGTTCACCCTGTGAATGGGGGTGCTGCAGTTTCCTCCCACACCCCAAAAACGTGCGGGTCGGTGGGTTAGTTGGCCACTGTAAATTATCCCTGGTGTAGAAGTGAGGGGTAGAATCTGGGGAGAATAAAATGGGATTAGTATAGATGGTCAGCACAGACTCGATGCAAAATAAAGAGCAGTGCGGATAGACAATAAAGTCAATGAGGTAGATTGTGAGCTGAAGAGTCCCATCTTACTGTACAAGAGTCTGATAATGGTAGGGTAGAAACTGTCCTTGATTTAGTGGTATGTGCCTTTAGGCTTGTGTATCTTCTGCCTGATGGGAGAGGAGAAGAGAGAATATCTGGGGTGGGCAGAGTCTTTGATGATGATGGCTGTTTCACTGAGGCAGTGAGAAGTGTAGACAGAGTCCATGGAGGGGATGCTGGTTTCCTAATGTGCTGAGCTGTGTCCACAACTCTCCCCGGTTTCTACCCGTCACAGGCAGAGCAGTTGCTATACAAGCCATTATGCAGCTAGATTAAGTGCTTTTTATGGTGTGTTGATAAAAATCAGTAAGAGTCGACGTGGACATGCCAGATTGTTTTGGCCTCCTGAGGAAGTAGAGGTGTTGGTGAGCTTTCTTGACCATTTTGTCTGCGTGGTTGGACCAAGACAGGGTGGACTAGGTGATGTTCGCACTTAGGAACTTGAAGCTCTCAACCCTCTCGTCCTTAACACCGCAGATGTAGACAGAAGCATTTTTCTGAAGTCAATGACCAGCTCAGTTGTTTTGCTGACATCGAGGGAGAGGTTGTTGTCATGACAACATGTCGGTAGACTCTCTATCCTCCCTCCTGCGCTCTGAATCATCATATTTGGGATGCGGCGCCCGCTGCAGTGGGATCATCTGCAAACTTGTAAATGGAGTTAAAGCAGTGTCTGGCCGCACAGTTGTGAGTGTCCTTTCAATATTAAATCTGATTGGCTGTGGGCCAATGTCAGGATCAGTTGTCATGGAGACTTGCCAGCTTTATCGAGGGTCTCTGGGAGAGGGAATGGGGTACCCACCTGAACCAGGACCACATGGTGAGCTGGTCCAACAAGTCAGTGAGTTCAGCAAACGATTGCCATGGCAAATGCCAGAGCAGTGGGTTCACCGAGGCAAATCCAAGCTTTCCCCTGACTGTACGGCTCACATCACCACACAACCATTCGGGCTGACCCTCTGATTTCTTTTCATTCTATTTTCAGTAAGAACTTGAACAATTCAAGAAGTGAAGTTTTTGCATACAGGCTGAACGTGGAGGTCTTGGCGCAAGTCAACATCCGAGGGTAAGCTTCATCTCCTCAGCCCGAATCTCTGCAAAACCTGGCTTTTTGGCGAGCCCGGGGAAGGGTGGGCTCTGCTCGAGCTGTTCCTTAGTGCGGTGAAGGAGCATCTGATGCCAAGGCAGGTCTGGCTGTGGAGAAGCTGGACCACGCTGTGTCACTGGACGCAGCCAGGAGGGGCAGGGTAGTGCAGCTTTCTGTGCTGATCGCTTGGCTTGACTGCCAGGTGTCATTGGCTGAGGGCCAGGACATTGCCTGGGCAACCACACCACTGACGCCTGCTTAACTGCCCCACTTTTCTCTCGTGGCCAGGGTCTCCCTTCAGGAAAAGATTGTCTTCCCCATCAAAAACTGGAAGCCCAAAAAGAAGCCAATCAATGAAGAGGATGTTGGACCGCAAGTCAAACACGTCTTTCAGGTTTGTGTGTGTGTGTGTGTGTGAGAGAGAGAGAAATGGAAGCAGGCCCCTTGGATGTGATGGGACAGAGTGGAGGGAGATTCACTCTGTGTCTGACCCCGGGAGTGTGTGATGGGACAGTGTGGAGGGAGATTCACTCTGTGTCTGACCCCGGGAGTGTGTGATGGGAGAGTGTGGAGGGAGATTCACTCTGTGTCTGACCCTGGGCGTGTGTGATGGGACAGTGTGGAGGCAAATTCACTCTGTGTCTGACCCTGGGCGTGTGTGATGGGACAGTGTGGAGGGAGATTCACTCTGTGTCTGACCTTGGGAGTGTGTGATGGGACAGTCTAGAGGGAGATTGACTCTCTGTCTGACCCTGGGAGTGTGTGATGGGACGGTGTGGAGGGAGATTCACACTGTGTCTGACCCTGGGAGTGTGTGATGGGACAGTGTGGAGGGAGATTCACTCTCTGTCTGACGCTGGGAGTGTGTGATGGGATGGTGTGGAGGGAGATTCACTCTGTGTCTGACCCTGGGAGCGTGTGATGGGACGGTGTGGAGGGAGATTCACTCTGTGTCTGACCCCGGGAGTGTGTGATGGGACAGTGTGGAGGGAGATTCACTCTGTGTCTGACCCCGGGAGTGTGTGATGGGACGGTGTGGAGGGTGAGTCACTCTGTATCTAGTCTGGACTGCATGACACTAAGTTTCAGTGGTCCCTGTCTTTCATGCTGCTGTACTGTCAGTCTGTCTGCCTCTAGTTCCAACTCTGCACCTGTGTTTTTTTTTATAGCTTTCCAACAATGGTCCCAGCTCCATCAGCCACACTCTCTTACAGGTCAGCTGCCCAATGAAGTTCCAAAATGACCGCCTGCTCTACATCGTTGACTACACGACCTCAGGAGCCCCCCTGAACTGTACAGCCAGCAGCCTGCTGAACCCCCTCAAGCTGACGGTAAGACCATCTGCTCTGTGGCGGAAAAGAGGTCAGATTAGAGTTTAGGGACAGGGATCTAGAGGAGTTAGTTGTCAGGCCTCCGCTCTCTGTTCAAAGTCCAACGACATGGACAGGTGAAAAAAGACATTGACAGTTTACTCTCCGCTCTGTGCTCAAAGGCCGGAGACGAGGACGGGCGATGAAGGACATCCGTGTCCTCCAGGCTGGTGATTCCCAGGATCAGAAATCCATGCGAGCAGGAGGCGCAAGCTGGCACAAGGGCTGGTCAATTGTCTTCGAGTTCGGGGTGCTGTCATCAGCTAGTCTGGGGGTTGATACCGAAGATGAATCGGAAATTTGATAGTTGAAGCCCGATGGTTGAGGCCTGGAGACTGGTGGCCTGCTCTGGAGTTGGAGAACTGTCCACATGTGTGGGTGTGGGAGGGAAGTACCTGGTGGCCGTTCATCTGCTGGTTTGTACTAGAATTGGAATCAGGTTTATTATCACTGACATACGTCATAAAATTCGTTGTTTTGTGAAGCAGCACAGTGCAAAAATACTATAAATTACAATCAGAATTATGTATGAAAATAAATAGTTCAAAAAGAGAGCAAAATATTGAGGTAGTGTTCATGGGTTCATTGATAGTGGAAGGGAAGAAACTTTCTGAAACATTGAGTGTGTCTCTTCAGGCTCCTGTTCCTCCTCCCTGATGGTAGTAATGAGAAGAGGGCACGTCCTGAAGAGGGGTATATCTATGGCCTCGTCCCTCTGTGCTCCGGAAGTTCCGTTCAGTGGGTCATTTTATACCAGGCTGATGGCAGGGAGGCTCACTGCCCTTGGTGTTTGTCCCATCGACCTGCAGTCAGACCATAGCCCTTCATACCCCTCCCATCCATGAACGTATTCAAAGTTGAACCCACATCCGCCACTGCTGCTGGCATCTCATTCCACACTGAGGGAAGAAGAACCCCCCTCAGGTTTTCCTTAAACATTTCACCTTTCACCCTTAACCGATGACCCCTCATTCTAGCCTCACCCAGCCTCAGTGGAAGAAATCTGCTTTGACTTACCCTGTCTGTGTCCCTCATAATTTTGTACACCTTTATCAAATCTCCTCTCATTCTCTTACGCTCTAGGGAATAAAATCCTAGCCTGTTTAATCTTTCCCTGTAACTCAGGTTCCACTGTCATATTTCACTGTCACAATTTCCCTGACATAAGCCGTGAAATTTGTTGTGTTGTGGCAGTAGTACAATGCAATACATAATAATAAACTCTATATATTACAATAAGAAATAGATATAAAAATTAAAATTAAATAGTGCAGTAAGAGACAAAAAAAAGTGAGGTAGTGTACATGGGTTCATTGTCCATTCAGAAATCTGAAGAAGCTGTTCCTAAAACACTGAGTGTGTGTTTGCTGGGGAGGGCAGTGCCCACGATGGAGCTGGCTGAGTTTACAACCCTCCACAGCCTTTTCCGATCCTGTGCAGTGGCCCCTCCATACCAGACACCGATGTAACCAGTTAGAATGCTCTCCACAGTACATCTGTAGAAATTTACAAGTGTCTTTGGTGAGATACCAAATCCCCTGTAACTCCTAATGAAATATGATTGGGTCTGGTCTCCTGAGGGGATGTCAAGGATCCAGTTGCAGAGGGAGGTACAGAGGTCCTGGGCTTTGGAGCTTGTTGGTTAGTACTGAGGGTATGATGGTGTTGAACGCTGAGCTGTATCAATGAACAGCAGTCTGACGTAGGTATTGCTGTTGTCTAGGTGATCCAAGGCCGAGTGGAAGGTCAACATGCTTGTAAATTTTCTCTGTACTCTTACAATCTTGTTGATCTCATGGCCCATGTGCTTCTCTCATGCTGTGCAGCTGCAGAACTCTCCAACAGAGATGCCCTTGGCACTGAGCATGGCCTCTGAGAAGGCCCAGCATTCCATTCAGCGTCGAGAGGTAACGGAGCAATTGAAGGAGCTGGAGAGCCTGGTGAGTCATTGGAAGGTGGATGCAGTGGGGCTCTTGCTGTATCACTCTGTGAATGAACAAGTGGTGAGGTGGGAATGGAAGTGGAGGGAGGGCATTTAAAACTCTGGGGAGAAGGATGGAGGGGAGCGGGAGACTGACAATGAGCCACGGTGTGGGCTCCAGATCACCCCTGTAGTCAGCCGTGTGAGAGTGGCTCTCCCATTTGTTGACCTTTCTTTGCTTTGGTGATTCAAGTGTGGTCCAGATACTTACTAAACATTGTGAGAGTCTCAGCCCCCACCATCTCCTTAGGCAGTGTGCTCCAGATTCCAACCCACACCCCCTCAGAATCCCCTCTGAACCTAGAGCTCCCGTACCCCAGTCCCATGTCCTCTAGTTTTAGGCACCTCTGCTTTGAGATAAAGTTTCTCACCGTCTATCCCACATAATTTTGTAGCCCTCTATCAGAATCCCCATCAACGTCCTCTGCTCCGGAGGAGAACAGACCCGAAACACTCCATCCCAGGTGAATCTCCTCTGCACCCTCTCCAGTGTAGTCACATCCTTCCTATAGTGTGGTGATCAGAATGACACAGTACTCCAAGTGCAGCTTAACCAGTGTTTTTTAAAGCTGGAACATTACCTCCTTGCAGGCTTGGCTATCTCAACGTGCTTTGCCCAGAGAGGGCAGTCGTTTCCCTGACTGAACCCGCTCTCCAGCTGAGCTTGAGGCCAGGGCTGAGAGAAGAAGATCCCCCCTCAGGTTTTCCTTAAACATTTCACCTTTCACCCTTAACCGATGACCCCTCGTTCTAGCCTCACCCAGCCTCAGTGGAAGAAGCCTGCTTTGACTTACCCTGTCTGTGTCCCTCATAATTTTGTACACCTTTATCAAATCTCCTCTCATTCTCCTACACTCTAGTGAGAGCAGCCGATGCCACGGAGTCTTCACAGGGTTGCCTGATTTTGTTGCTTCAGGAAGCATCTTCCCTGTGGTACTGAGGCCTGATTTCTTTGTACACACCACATCAGCGCCGAGAGAGCGTAACAACAGTGACCTCAGCAGCGCTGGGTTAGGATGTCGGAGGTGGGGGTATCGGCCAGGATTCCTGCTCCCCGTCACTGCCCAATGACCCCCTGAGTGGGGGGGGGGGTGTAGAGGGAAAGAGAGGGAACAGCAGCTCGAATTCCTGTTCCTGATCACTTTCCAGCAAACTTATTAATGCTGGCGGTTGATATTCCCCTGTCAGCCACAAAAATTAAAACTGTTGTAAAATTGACTCTGCACAGATCCAAAGAATTTCTTTTGAAATCTTTGGTTGCTTATGGAATTTTGAGCAAACGAGCAACAGATTCTCCTCACCTCGTCACTTAGTAAGGAAAGTGCCCCCCCCCACACTACCGATTGTAAACAAGGTACCCACAGTGCTTTGCACCTGCACCCCTCTGGGTTGTGTCCCACCTGACAGTCGCCCCTCCCCCCCACCTCATTTACTGCCTGCATTTCCTTCACATCATTGTTAACTTCTGACTTCTGGGAATGATTAACAAATCCTTGTTTCTGGAAACTGCCACAAAATCACCTTGGAACTTCCTCTGTACGTAGAACAAATGTACAGTCTGACTTCCTCACAGAGTTGTTGACTCGCAGTGGCTGAAGAAGTGTGGTTTCCGTGTTTCTAGTTTGGGAACAGGGCTGCTTCCGCGTACTCCCAGATGTTATTTCAGGTTGTGCCAGCACTGGACTGCATTGTGGTTCCACAAAGCTCAAGGGAGCAATGGTGACTGTCCCAAAAACCCAGTGGTATCCGAACCCAGCCAGGCCTGTTTGTGACCCAGCACCTCAGTAGTGTGGCCTGCTCTTAACTCCCTGAAATAGCCTAGCAAGGTACTCAGCTGTGATATCCACACCCCATGGACAATGAGCACAAAATAAAAATGTTCTTGTTAGTGGAGAGACACTTGGCCTGAGCCCAAAAAGTCAACTGTGTGTCTCTCTTTCCACAGATTCTGCTCAACCCCACGCGTTCCTCCAGCAGCTTGTTCTTTGCCCCAGTCCTTTTCCATGAACGTCATTTGGCTGAGGGTCAGTAATGGAGCTCAAACCCTTGATGTCCTTTCCAGTAGAGATTTGTTTAGCTTCTCCTTAAAGACTCTGATCGAGCAAGTGTGAAGTTCCCCAAACATGACCTGTGGAGCTGTGCCCACCAGGCCTACTTCACAGCAGTCCTTGCTTCCATTTATCTGCCTCAAGCTTTCTTCCCACCCCAGTATGCTGGGGTCAAGCTTTGTCCTGGTCAGCCTTATCTGTATTTACAGATCTTACATGTGGAATGAAGAAAATCAAAGAGAAGACTGGTTCAGAAGTTTAGAGCCAAGACAAGTAGTAAATTGGATCTCGTATCGGATTGATGGTCGGAGGCAGAGAGTGATGGTGGAGGTTGTTTTTTTGTGATTGGAGGCCGATAGTCAGTGGTGTACCACAGGAATTGGTGCTGTGTCCCTTACATTAATGACTTGGTTGTTAATGTTGAAGCTGTGATTAACAATTTTGCAGATGGCATGTAAATTGACGCATGTAGCTGCAGTGAGGAGGTTAGTCTAAGGCTGCAGAGTAAAATGGGTGGAGTTTAGTCCTGATATGTGTGAGGTTGATGCATTTTGGGAGGACGAACAATGTAGAACATACACTGTGAATGATTGAGGAACAGAGGGATCTCTGTACAAACCCCAAAGACTCCTGAAAGTGGTAGGACAGATAGACAGGGTGATGAAGAAGGCACGCAGGTTTATTAGTCAGGGCACTGATTTTAAGAATTGGGTATTTATGATAGAATTTTATAAAACACTGGTCAGACCACAGCTGGAGAACTGTGTGCAGTTCTGGTCACCACACTATAGGAAGGATGTGACTGCACTGGAGAGGTTGACGAGGAGATTCACCAGGATGTTGCCCAGGATGGAGGGTTTCAGTTATGAGGAGGGACTGGGTTTGTTTTCCCTGTAGCGGAGGAGGCTGAAGGGGATGTCGGGGATAGAGAGGACAGATGGTGAGAAACTTTACCTCATGGCAAAGGTGTCTGATAGCAGAAAGAATCAGTTTAAGGCTGAGAGGGGATCTGAGGAAGAAAGTTGGGGGTGTGTTGAAATCTGGAACATGCTGTCTGAGGGGGTGGTGGAAGTAAAGACTTTCACAGCATTGAAGAAATGTGTTGCCCAGTACTTGAATCACCAAGACAGAGAGGGTTACGGACCAAATGCTGACAAACGGGGGTTTGCTATGATGGCTAGCGTGGACATGACGGGCCAAAGGGCCTTTTTCTGTGTGGGCCCACCAGCTGGACTGGATAGCTGCCCTGTTAACCTGCTCTGTATTTACATAATTCCACTCTGGCGGTTGGGGGTGTGAGAACCCTGAGGTGAACTGGTTTACCTCTTGCCCACTGCCCAGGAATCTCACTCCTCTGCATTAACAGGATGAAGTGATTCAGTTATGTGGAGAGACTGGAGAGTGGGGCACTGCCCTATGGAGAGGCTGGGTCTCTCCTCCCTGGACAGAGGGGATTAAGAGGAGACAAAACTGAGGTAGATAGGGAAGTGAATTTGTAAACCGTTCCCTGTATCAGAGGTGAATAAAACGAGAGGACACAGATTTTGGGTGAGGGGGCAGAGATTAAGAGGGGTTCTGAGGGGGAGTTTCTTCACCCAGAGAGTGGTGAGTCTCTCGGAACGCACCGCTGGTGACAGTCACGGACAGCGTTCAATCAGTGTCCAGGTGAACAGCCGGCTACGGAGGGCTATGGGCCAAGTGCTGAGAGGTGAGGTTAGCACAGATGGGTGCCCACTGGTCAGTATTGATGTTGTGGGCCAAGTGGCCTGTTTCCCTGCTGTATAACTGTGAGTCTGCAAACAGAAGGACGACACTTTGGCCATGACTGGGAAGAACTGTGAGATTGTTGTCTGTAAACAGTATGATTTTTGGCTAAACCGAAATATTAATAGTCCTTACAGTACCTGATCTGATGAGGAGATGGAAGACTCTGGAGCAGAGGGCTGGAGCAACCAACTGCAGCATGGGGGACAGGGAGCTGACGGCCAGTGAGTAAAAGTAAGCAGCAACTAACCAAAAGAAGCCAACAAATCAGAGGCGGCAGCGGCAGCAGCAGCAGCCAATAACGGTCAACCAGCAGCAGCATTCCAACCAATGGCAGTGAAACTGTAGCAGCAGGCCAGCCAATAGTAGCCAAGCAGCAGCAGCAAGCCAACCAATAGTATCCAACCAGCAGCAGCAAACCAACCAATTATAGACAACCAACGGCAGCAAACCAACCAATAGTAGACAACCAGCAGCATCAAGCTAGCCAATAGCAACAAAGCAGCAGCAAAAGCAAGCAATAGTCCAAGAAATTGATATCTGGCGGAATCTTGGTGGTCTTGCTGAAGCAAAACCCAGTGACTCCCAGAGATGGGGAAAGTACTGTAAATGCCGGCTGCCCTCTGCCCCTGCGGGCCCCACTCTGCTGCTGCTGCCTCCGTTCCAGCTCCAGTACTGCTCAGCTGTAACGCTGACTGTGACCAGCCAGTAATGCCGTCATTCCCAGTGTCTGCGCCACCTCCGTCTGTGACCAGGCCAGGAATGGTGACACCCTGTAAGCTAGTGTTGCAGCAATCCTAGCAGAGTGGGGCTGGGGCAGGACTGGGCAGCCGGCATTTACAGTACGTTTCTCTGAGCGCAGAGTGCCCTCGCTCTCGCTCCAGAGAGACCATTCCTTCAACCGTCAGATTCAAGATTCTGCTCCAAGTGCACTTTGTGAGAATGGTAAGGCTCCTTGCCTTATTCTGCATCAGATCTGTGCTGACCAGAATTGATGTCACCTTCACTATTCTTCACAGGCGAGTAAACTGCGCACGGCACTCCAATGAGCATCTGAGTCCCTCTGCAGATCCGTCTCAGCCTCTGCGAGTACCCATTGTTTCTCATCTTCTTCTACAGCTAAGCCTGTGTCCAAGGATTATCGTCCCACAGCTTTTTCCCTTTCTACTTCTGGCTTCCAAGTGTTTGTGGGAGTGGGCTTTGACAGTCTGCTTCCCTGTCTCCTCTACATTTATCGACACTAAACTGCACTTGCCACTGGCTGGCCCAGTTTCCACACTGTTCAAAGCCCAAGATGCTTTTGTTGCGACACAGTGATCTCTATGATGTTCTCTGCTTGTGTTTTCCTCTTTGACATCTGCATCTACAAATGTTGAGAGGTTACGCTTAAATGTACTGTGGAAAATTCTCTCCAGCACTTCTGTGGGATGGAACGGATCAGATAGCTTCTCAGCAGAATAATTCTTAAAGTGGTTAGAGGACTGAGATTCAAAATAACAATGGACAGAGAATTTTTGTTTGCAGTCTGGGCGAGAATCCTGAAATGATTCCCCCTCCCCCCCCCCCCCCCCCCCCAACACACACCATGTTGCGACAGATGTTAGTGAGCATCCGGTTAAAAGAGGAGCTGAGTACATTTACTGGCCTAGAAAGATCTCAGTCAATTGCTCTATTCAGTCCTGAAGATTTCATACAATGTTATATTTGCCTGGTTTTGTGGCTAGAGAGAAGGAAGCTTGCAAACTTACCTGGTGAGAAGATTTTGAAAGAAGATCTCGGTGCTCTATGTGCACAGCAGTAATGGAAGACGAGTGTGGTCAAGTTTGGTTGTAAAAGGTTTGAAGAAAGTCCACGTCATCCTGTGGCGGGTCAAGGCGAGAAACCAAGCAAAGGCTGCAATGCTTCCATTCTCCTCTGTGGCCCGCTTTCCTTTGGCGTTGATTTGAGCAGTTCCTTTCCCAGGGCCCAGAGCAATCAAATGCTTCTCATATGTTAATTCTTTCATTCCTGGGATAATTCTTGTGACCCATTAGACATAGGAGCAGAATTAGGCCATTCAGCCCATCGAGTCTGCTCCACCATTCCATTGTGGTGGATCTCAGATCCCACTCTGGACCCTCTCTAATGGCAGCACATCTTTTCTTAGATAAAGGCCTAAAACTGCTCACAATTCTCCAAGAGCAGTCTGACCCATGCCTTATAAAGCCTCAGCACTACATCCTTTCTTTTACATACCAGTCCTCTTGAAATGAATACTAACATTCCATCATGGCTGATTTATTATCCCTCTCAATCCCACTCTCCTGCCTTCTCCCCAAAACCTTTGACACTCTTACTAATCAAGAACCTGTCAACCTCCATTTTAAATATACTCAATGACTTAGCTTCCGCAGTCGTCTGTGGCAATGAGTTCCACAGATCCACCACCCTCTGCTTAAAGAAATTTCTCCTAAATTCTAAATGGACTATATTCTAAATGGCCGTCCTTGTATTCTGAGGCTGTGCCTTCTGGTCCTAGCCTGGGAACATCCTCTCCACATCCACTGTATCTAGGCCTTTCAAATTCAATTGGTTTCCATGAGGTCCTCCCTCAGTCTTCTGAACTCCAGTGAGTTCAGGGCCAGAGCCATCGAATGACACCCACTGCCTTGACTCATTCATGGGGCTGTGTCCCATTCTGCAATGTGGACCTCATTCTGCAGAATGGGCACTCACCCCTTCCTCTACTCCCTGCCCACATCTCCCACCTTTCCCACACTGTAAACACCCCCCCCCCCACAGCTACCACCACATTAAGTGCCTCCCCACCCCACTTCCAGCAGCATTTCTCAATCTCACATCAATTGAAAACCCTCACATTTGGCTGCTCGGATGACCCTTTGCTGATTGGGGCGTCAGTCCTCAGAGTCACAGGACAGCTGACATTTAAGGAATGGGTGGCCTCTTGCTTCCTCTGTTCGTAATGATGAGGCCTCTGGCAGTGCCAAGCTGAGGGAATGCCAGTGGCTGATGGGGCACAGGAAATGGGGACAAGGCATCCAGTGTGCCTCGGGCTGAGAAAGAAGGCTCCCGAGGGGGCGAAACATGAATGGAGCCATGCTTTGTGCAGTGGGCTACGAGCAAAAACACGCGCAGAGTAGGGCGCTAATGGGGCAGTTGCTGTGGGCGGCATTCAGCACCTTGCACCTTGTTCTCTTTGCAGAGCTGCCAGCAGGTGGAGTGCCTGACGCTGAGCTGCAGGGTCGGCCTGGTAGAGAGAGGGGGGAACGTGGTGCTACAGATCCGTTCCCATGTGTGGGCACACACCTTCCTCCAGGTAACCTGCTCGTCATCAATTGTCTGGCTCTGTGTGTGTGTGTGCGCATGTGACTGTGTCCGTGTGTGTGTGTGTGTGTGTCCGTGTCCGTGTGTGTGTGTGTGTGTGCTGCACAAGTGCCTGTAGGCGTGTGTATATCCATGCACATGTATGCCATCTCGCGCTCAGTGAGTGACGCTTACCTCGAGTCGCCTCTTCTCCCGTTGTGTGTTTCAGATGGAAAACCACCCGTATTCTCTCCACTGCAACGCGTCGTTCCAGGTGCACAGCATGCCCTATCGCATTCTCCCTGCTGTCTACCCTGGAGATTCCATACCGGTAAGATGCCCGTCCGCGTGCCCTGGGCCTCCTAGTGATGTTCCCTGCCCCCCCCGCCGTGTGGAGCAGGAGCTGGTTCCTCTGGCCTGTCCCATGAGTAGCAGCTGCTGTGCATGAGCACCGGAGGGTGAAGAGGCCCTCCTGTTATCCTGTCTAGGTAATGCAACACCCAACAGCATGAACATCGAATTTTCCAATATTAGGTAACCACCCCTTTTTTCCCCCCTTTCCTCTCCCCTATCTTTTCCTTCTGATTGACTCATCCTCCCATTTTTGTTCCCCTTTCTACCCTCTCCCCAGTCCCCCAATTCACTCATCTTTGTTCCCTCCACCCCCCCCCCCAAAAAAAAACTCATCCAGCCGTGGGACCATTTGATACAAGAGCAGAATTAGGCCATTTGGCCCATCAAGTCTGCTTCACCATTCCATCATGGCTGATTTATTATCCCTCTCAATGCCATTCTCTTGCCTTTCCTCCGTAACCTTTGATGTTCTTATTAATACAGAACCTATCAACTTCCACTTTCACTATACCCAATGACATGGCCTCCATAGCCGTCTTTGACAATGAATTCCACAGATACACCACCCTCTGGTAGGCCTTCCAATATTCGATAGATTTCAATGAGATTGCCCCCCCCACCCCCCATTCTTCTAAACTCCAGTGAGTACAGGCCCAGAGCCATCAAAAGCTCCTCGTATTAGTCCCATCACTTGTCCCGCCTATGTGTGGGACATAACAGGGATCTGGCAGTGCCCCTGCCAATATGAAGACCTGCTCATCATGCCCACCCAGTTCCAGGACTACCCTTCATTCCACCAGCCTTCCACATTCCAAGTTTGTGATGTCCCAATGACAATATGTGGGAACAGTATGGAGGGAGGCAACAAGGCCGGGGATTAAAAATTGCTTGCTTGCAAAGAGTGGGGTGGTCCTGAAGTTGGGAGAATGTTTCACGGCCGAAAGCAGGTGGGGCGCAGTGAACCTGCCTGACCCGGGTGACTCCCTGTTCCACTCTGACCACTGAGAGTCTGGGAGCAGAGGCAAGAGGGTGTTCTGAGCATTGCTGAAAGGGGGTGTCCTGGGGATGTGTGCAAAGGTGAGGTGGTTGGCTTGAAGTACAGCTTGGATGACACCCCTGACTCTCCTTTCCAGCTGTCCACCTACGTGGTGTGGGCCAAGTCTGAGAGCTCGTCCGCCGCGCCCCTCTGGATCATCATCCTGGCTGTGTTGATAGGCCTGCTCCTGTTGGCTCTTCTCATCCTAATCTTGTACAAAGTAAGTTTCCTATTTTATCATTCAATATTCACCCTGTTCTGAAGGATGCAGCCTTCAGTAGTGACTCCAGCATAGAGGCCAGATTTAGGTGAGGGAAGAGAGAGAGACCTGAGGTGTGTTGGCTCATTTTTACACAGGACTATCCCCTCTACTGCATTCTTTCTTTAACTCACCTTCCTTGTCCACTCGGAATCGTAGAACAGAAACAAACCCTTAGGCCCATGCTACACTATTATTCTGCCTATTCCCATTGGCCCACACCATACCTGTCATCCATGCACCTATCCAACTTTCTCTTAAGTGTTACAATTGAACCCGCATCCACCACTTCTGCTGTCAGCTCATTCCATGTTCTACCACCCTCTGAGTGAAGACGTTTCCCCTCAGGTTCCTGTCAAATATTTCACCTTTCACCCTTAACCCATCACCTCAGGTTCCAATCTCACGCAACCTCAGTGTGAAAGGCCTGCTTTCTGTGTGCTCTCTGTACCACTGTGTTTCTCTCCCTGTCTCGCTCTGGATCTTGGTTATTCCTCTGCTCTCCTCTCAGCCACTCCCTCTCTCCTGCCTCTTGCCACGTCACAGACTGAGGGTGGACTCTGTCTGACCTGCCTGAAGACTGCTGACAGAGCGGTTCTTTCTTTTAGACAAAGCGTGGATCTGGTTGGATTTAAAGGCTGTTCTCTGCAGTGTCTTGACCACCCTCAGTCACATTGGCTGACAGTAGGATGTTCTGAGAGAGATGTAAAAGTTGCCAAATCTTTTTCCCTCACTCCCTGTGACTCTCTAACTGCTGCATAGAGCGCCACAGCTCAGTACAGGTCCTTCAAGCCTTGATGCTGTGCAGTAATTTCAGCCTACTCTAAAATAAATCTAACCTTTCCATCCTACATAGCCCTCCATTTTTCTATCATCCATGTGTCTATCTAAGAGTCTCTTAAATGCCCCTAATGCATCTGCCTCTACCACCATCGCAACCAGGGTGATCCTCGCACTCTCACATCTCTGTGTGGAAAAAACACATCCCCCTATACTTTCCTCCCATCTCCTTAAAAGTTACGGCCCCCTTGTTTTAGCAGACTCTTTCGTCACAGCGCATTGTGCCTCCCGCGATCTTGCTCACTAAACCCCGCGCGCCCCTCTGTGTGTTGCAGCTCAACTTCTTCAAACGATCCGAACTGCCGTACGGGCCAGCAATGAAAAAGGCGCAGCTCAAGCCACAGGCCGCATCGGAGGCTTAAAGTTCGAGATGGCCCAGATGTGGGAGAGACGAGTGAGAGGACCCACTGCACTGCTCCATACCGTGGGGGACACGGCAGAACTCCTCTGTGCTCCAGGTCAAAGAAGGAGCAATTCAGGAAAAGGAGCACCCAGGAGCTGCTGTGGAATTTCTGCAAACGTTATTTAAGGAAATTATTCAAAAGCACTGATTGTGATTTTAAACGTTCTTTCAAGCTCCCTCGGTGAGGACATCGAGTTGGGATGGGTTTGGATGTAAATTTTTCAAGCTGTTCTCAGAGTGCAATATATTTTATATTTACCTGTGACCTACAGAACCAGCATTGACCAGGGTGAATCTTTTTCCGGGACGGGTGGTGGGAGGGAGTGTGGGAAGCCCGATTTCAAGGGCTCTGTGCCAAAGACCAGGCCAGGGCAGCTGGAGCATGTCTCGTCTACACCTGGCCCATGGGTGGGAGGATTCTGAAACTGCTTTGCCCTCTGCACATTCATTGGTGCTCCTCTCCTCTCATGGCCAAGGTTTGGAGATTCCCTCGATTGGCGCCCTGTTGTCAATCACTAATGGTGCTCGTAGAGACATCCGGCCAGAGAAAGAGAGAGAGGAAGCAAGAGAGAGAGCCCTGCTCCCTCTCTTCCGGCACCCAGTTCCACCTCCCAAGACCCTGGAGTCAGAGATGAATTTGCCGACTCCTTGGAGAGGTTTGGTGGGGGGGGGGGGGGGGGTGTTGTGTTTGGGAGTGGAGTGTGCTCCCTGTTTTGTTTCAGAAGGTGCCACTGCTGGAGGGGGTCGGTCACATGCATGGGAGGGAGGGTTGGTCTGAGAAAATGGGGGCGGAGGACTTGGCAGCCAGTCTGAGGGGTTTTGAAGAGCCCCACACAGCAGACTTTTTCTCCGGCTCCACGAGATACACGATGCCTTGCACCCTGCTCTGTCCTGCACACGTTCCTTGCTTTTCACTGTGGGTGTAGTTGTGTCTGTAACTTTTTTTTGATTTTTGCTAAAGTTGTACATGGATTAAACACGTTCAATGAAAATATACCTTTTTAAAAACAAGACTGCTGTGATCACTCTGCATCAGGGATGGCCGCACCCTCTGGTGTTGTGCGCCAGGAAGCACTCAGCCCCACAGCCACGTCGGGCCCAGCCGACCTGCTGAACGCAGTCAACAGCCAGATACACAGACCATACACTGTCCAGTCCACAGTCTCCCCACCCGCACTATCCTCCCAAGTTGCAGCCTCAAAGACGTACCTCAGCTCAGCCTTATCCAACTCTCAGTGGCCCAGTACTGAATTCTACTGTGCACCTTCACAGCAGTGATCTCGACCCAGGGGCATCGCACTCTGAGGGTCAGGCATATGGCTCCTGAAGTCAGACAGGGGGATGGGCATCTCTCTGCCAATCAAACCTCCAGCAACTGAGCGATGCAGGCCCCAAACCCCAGGGATTCTGACAGGTCCTCCACAAAACAGTGGCTAGAGGTTCCAGAAAAGGAATCTCACAAATGGGAAGTGGTTCCATAGATGAGCGATGTCCACACTGGCTCCTGTCCCACACGGACTCCCCACTCTGTGGTTGACTCAGATTGGGAGAGTTCAGGAGTCGGTGTCAGGAACCTCGTCGATCTCTGGTGAGGTTCCACACACTACACCACACTCGGTCAGTGTCAGGCTCCTCGTCGATCTCTGGTGAAGTTCCACACACTACACCACACTCGGTCAGTGTCAGGCACCTCGTCGATCTCTGGTGAGGTTCCACACACTACACCACACTCGGTCAGTGTCAGGTACCTCGTCAATCTCTGGTGAGGTTCCACACACTACACCACACTCGGTCAGTGTCAGGCACCTCGTCGATCTCTGGTGAGGTTCCACACACTACACCACACTCGATCAGTATCAGGCTCCTCGTCGATCTCTGGTGAGGTTCCACACACTACACCACACTCGGTCAGTGTCAGGCACCTCGTCGATCTCTGGTAAAATACCACACACTACACCACACTCGGTCAGTGTCAGGCTCCTCGTCGATCTCTGGTGAGGTTCCACACACTACACCACACTCGGTCAGTGTCAGGCACCTCGTCGATCTCTGGTGAAATACCACACACTACACCACACTCGATCAGTATCAGGCTCCTCGTCGATCTCTGGTGAGGTTCCACACACTACACCACACTCGATCAGTATCAGGCTCCTCGTCGATCTCTGGTGAGGTTCCACACACTACACCACACTCGGTCAGTGTCAGGCACCTCGTCGATCTCTGGTGAGGTTCCACACACTACACCACACTCGGTCAGTGTCAGGCACCTCGTCGATCTCTGGTAAAATACCACACACTACACCACACTCGGTCAGTGTCAGGCACCTCGTCGATCTCTGGTGAGGTTCCACACACTACACCACACTCGATCAGTAACAGGCTCCTCGTCGATCTCTGGTGAGGTTCCACACACTACACCACACTCGATCAGTATCAGGCTCCTCGTCGATCTCTGGTGAGGTTCCACACACTACACCACACTCGGTCAGTGTCAGGCACCTCGTCGATCTCTGGTAAAATACCACACACTACACCACACTCGGTCAGTGTCAGGCACCTCGTCGATCTCTGGTAAAATACCACACACTACACCACACTCGGTCAGTGTCAGGCACCTCGTCGATCTCTGGTGAGGTTCCACACACTACACCACACTCGATCAGTATCAGGCTCCTCGTCGATCTCTGGTGAGGTTCCACACACTACACCACACTCGGTCAGTGTCAGGCTCCTCGTCGATCTCTGGTGAGGTTCCACACACTACACCACACTCGATCAGTATCAGGCTCCTCGTCGATCTCTGGTGAGGTTCCACACACTACACCACACTCGGTCAGTGTCAGGCACCTCGTCGATCTCTGGTGAGGTTCCACACACTACACCACACTCGATCAGTAACAGGCTCCTCGTCGATCTCTGGTGAGGTTCCACACACTACACCACACTCGATCAGTATCAGGCTCCTCGTCGATCTCTGGTGAGGTTCCACACACTACACCACACTCGGTCAGTGTCAGGCTCCTCGTCGATCTCTGGTGAGGTTCCACACACTACACCACACTCGGTCAGTGTCAGGCACCTCGTCGATCTCTGGTAAAATACCACACACTACACCACACTCGGTCAGTGTCAGGCTCCTCGTCGATCTCTGGTGAGGTTCCACACACTACACCACACTCGGTCAGTGTCAGGCACCTCGTCGATCTCTGGTAAAATACCACACACTACACCACACTCGGTCAGTGTCAGGCACCTCGTCGATCTCTGGTAAAATACCACACACTACACCACACTCGGTCAGTGTCAGGCACCTCGTCGATCTCTGGTGAGGTTCCACACACTACACCACACTCGATCAGTATCAGGCTCCTCGTCGATCTCTGGTGAGGTTCCACACACTACACCACACTCGGTCAGTGTCAGGCACCTCGTCGATCTCTGGTGAGGTTCCACACACTACACCACACTCGGTCAGTGTCAGGCACCTCGTCGATCTCTGGTAAAATACCACACACTACACCACACTCGGTCAGTGTCAGGCACCTCGTCGATCTCTGGTGAGGTTCCACACACTACACCACACTCGATCAGTAACAGGCTCTTCGTCGATCTCTGGTGAGGTTCCACACACTACACCACACTCGATCAGTATCAGGCTCCTCGTCGATCTCTGGTGAGGTTCCACACACTACGCCACACTCGGTCAGTGTCAGGCACCTCGTCGATCTCTGGTGAGGTTCCACACACTACACCACATTCGGTCAGTATCAGGCTCCTCGTCGATCTCTGGTGAGGTTCCACACACTACACCACACTCGGTCAGTAACAGGCTCCTCGTCGATCTCTGGTGAGGTTCCACACACTACACCACACTCGGTCAGTGTCAGGCACCTCGTCGATCTCTGGTAAAATACCACACACTACACCACACTCGATCAGTATCAGGCTCCTCGTCGATCTCTGGTGAGGTTCCACACACTACACCACACTCGATCAGTAACAGGCTCCTCGTCGATCTCTGGTGAGGTTCCACACACTACACCACACTCGATCAGTATCAGGCTCCTCGTCGATCTCTGGTGAGGTTCCACACACTACACCACACTCGATCAGTGTCAGGCACCTCGTCGATCTCTGGTGAAGTTCCACACACTACACCACACTCGGTCAGTGTCAGGCACCTCGTCGATCTCTGATGAGGTTCCACACACTACACCACACTCAGTCAGTGTCAGGCACCTCGTCGATCTCTGGTAAAATACCACACACTACACCACACTCGATCAGTATCAGGCTCCTCGTCGATCTCTGGTGAGGTTCCACACACTACACCACACTCGGTCAGTGTCAGGCACCTCGTCGATCTCTGGTGAGGTTCCACACACTACACCACACTCGATCAGTATCAGGCTCCTCGTCGATCTCTGGTGAGGTTCCACTCACTACACCACACTCGGTCAGTGTCCGGAACCTCGTCGATCTCTGGTGAAATACCACACACTACACCACACTCGGTGAGTGTCAGGCACCTCGTCGATCTCTGGTGAGGTTCCACACACTACACCACACTCGGTGAGTGTCAGGCACCTCGTCGATCTCTGGTGAGGTTCCACACACTACACCACACTCGGTCAGTGTCAGGCACCTCGTCGATCTCTGGTGAGGTACTGCTCTCTACAGTGCCGTGCTCATTGCCCTATTGTAGAAGTGAGACAAAGCTGGGTGAAAAAGCAACCATTTCTGGTGATGGTGACTCTTGGATTCACACTGGAGTAGGTATTTGTCTACAGCGCACTATTCGTTTGTAAAGGGCACTCGTGGACTGTGCTGGCAGTGTCCTATCAAGAGTACCTGTTGCATAAGCAAGCTGCTTTCTACTTGTAGAGGGTCCTCTGCCACCTCTGCCAAACTTGCACTCACCCGTTGCCTCGCTCCCCAGTGGCCTCAAGAGTCTTGGGTGACTTCTTGAGGTCAGAGTTCAGAGGAAACATCTTACAAACATGGGACCTTACACCCTCTCTTCCTGAAACAGTCTTGTTGTCCAACACACGCTGATAACTTTCATTTTCTCCAGACTCTCTGAAGGTGTGATAGCTCGCTACATTAGCTGTGTTCTCCAAGACAACTGGAGACCCTGCGCCCCATTACCCATCAACATCCTTTGTGCTGTCTCTCATGGTCTCTGCAGGGCATCAGTCGGTCAGTCCATTTCAGTCTAGCATCAGTTTGCTCACTTCAGCCCCCATTATGATTTGCCGTTGATCAGCAGTGTCGTGTGCCTTGATCAGTAGAATCAAAAGGAAGATTATCAAAATGGAGAGAGCTTCCAGATAAGTCAAGTCCAGATTGCACCTGAAGTTCCCATGCAAAAATCGCAAAGAGTTCACAGGCAGGGGTGAGGGAGGCAAGTGGCATCTTGGCCTTTATTACAAGGAGTTTGGAGTTTTGAATTGTTACCTTTGGTGAGACCATACCTGAATTCTGTCCAGCCCTCATTTAAGAATGAAGTGCAGGGTCCATTGTTGTATGTCATCAATATTAATAATATGTGTAATGATAATGTGGTTAACTGGATCAGGAAATTTGCAGGTGGCACCAAGACGAGGGGTGTAGGGGCAGTGAGGAAGCATTTTGCATTGGAGACAGTCATAAGGATGCTCACCTGGCTAATTCCTGGGATGAGCAGGTTGTTTGAAACCAGCTGCAGAAGAAACTAGATCTGTATTCTTTGGTATTTAGAGGAATGAGGGTCAATCTTATTGAAACATTT
The DNA here is from genome assembly GCF_048418815.1 of Hemitrygon akajei. NCBI lineage: Eukaryota > Metazoa > Chordata > Chondrichthyes > Myliobatiformes > Dasyatidae > Hemitrygon > Hemitrygon akajei. The sequence goes on along the minus strand of NC_133141.1, from coordinate 28,558,982 downwards.
AAGGCCCTGAGAGGATGTGACAGGGGAGATGTGGCTACGTTTGCAGCAGGATTTTGACCAGCTAAGGAAATGGGTTGAAAAATGGCAGATGGAACTTAATACAGACAAGTGTGAGGTGTTGCCCTTTGTGAGGACAAACCAGGGTAGGACTTACACAGTGAGTGTTAGGGCACTGAGGAGTGCAGTAGAACAGAGGGATCTGGGAATTCAGACCCTCAGTTCCTTGAAAGTGGTGTCATGGGTCGTAAAGAGAGCTTTTGGCACATTGGCCTTCACAAATCAGAGCACTGAATACAGGAGATGAGATGTTATGTTGAATTTGTATAAAACATTGATGAGCCCTATTTTGGAGTATTTGTGCAGTTCTGGTCACCTACCAACAAGAAAATTGTCAGTAAGTTTGAGAGCACAGAGAAAATTTACAAGGATGCTGCTTGGACTTGAGGACCTGAGTTACAGGGAAAGGTTGAATAGGTTAAGACTTTATTCTCTGAAGCGTAGGAAATAAGGGGAGGTCTCACAGAGGTATTCAAAATGGTGAAGAATCTAGATATGGTGGATGCTTACAGGTTTTCCCCCTCGTATTGGGTGAGGCTAGAGCTAGAGGTCATAGGTTTAAGGTGAAAGGTGAAATATTTAAGGGGAATCTGAGGGGAAAATTCTTCACTCCAAGGGTGGTGAGAGTGTGAAATGAGCTGCCAATGGAAGTAATAGATGCAGGTTCAATTACTGTATAACATTTAAGAGAAGTTTGAATAGGTACATTGGTTGGAGATGTTTGGAGGGATATTGTCTGGGTGCAGGCAGACAGATACTTTATTGATCCCAAAGGAAATTACAGCATCACTGTAGCATTACAAATGCACAGATATAAATATTAGAAGAAAAGTAGAAAGAATAAAATAACAAGTTGCCACAAACAGTCTAACATGACTTCCCCGGCTATAGGTTGACTCATTATAGAGCCTAATGGCCGAGGGTGAGAATGACCTCGTATAGCGCTCTGTGGAGCAGTGCAGATGTCTTAGATGGGACTAGGCAGAGATCATGGATCAGATGGGTAAAGGGAATGTTTCCTTGTTATAGGATATGTTGGCATTGAGACAGTCGTAAGGATGCTCACCTGGCTAAATCCTGGGATGAGAAGGTTGTCCGATCACCAGCTGCAGAAGAAACTAGATCTGTATTCTTTGGTATTTAGAGGAATGAGCGCCAATCTTATTGACACATTTAAGACCCTGAGAGGATGTGACAGCAGAGGTGTGGGTATGTTTTCACCAATGGGAGAGTCTTGAACCAGGGGGCAAGATTAGGGTGGTCACTTAAAACTGAGGTCTGTTGGAACCTCCCAAAAGGGTGGCAAATCTCTGGAATTCTCTGCCCTGGAGCATTGTGGAAGCCAGATCATTGGAAAGATTTCATGTGGAGGGAAATATAATTCTGAAAGGTTAAGGAATTGGGGGTTGTGGGAATGAGCACAGAAAGGAGATGAGGTCAGGGGTCGATCAGCCATGATCATACTGAATGGTTAGTATCAGGTTTGTTATCACTGACATACAGTGTGTTGTGAGATTTGTTGTTTTGCAGTAGCTGTACACAGCAATACATAAAATATACTATAAATTACAATAAATAAATTTTATAAAATGAGAGCAAAAATAGTGAGGTAGTGTTCATGGGTTTATTGTCCATTCATAAATCTGATGGCAGAGGGGAAGAAGCTGTTCCTAAAGTGTTGAGTGTGGGTCTTCAGGCTCCTGTACCTCCTCCCTGATGGTAGTAATGAAAAGACAACATGTCCTGGGTGATGGGCGTCCTTAATGATGAATGACGCCTTTTTGAGGGATCGCCTTTTGAAGGTGTCCTCGATGCTGGCGAGGCTGGTGCCCATGATGGAGCTGGCTGAGTTTACAACTTTCTGCACCTTTTTCCGATCCTGTGCAGTAACTTCTCCATACCAGAAAGTGATGCAACCAGTTAGAATTCTCTTAATAGTGCAAATGTAGAAATCTGCTCGAGTCTTTGGAAACAAACCAAATCTCCTCAGACTCCTAATGAGGTACAGCTGCTTATGTGCCTTCTTCATAATTGCATCAATATGTTGAGCCCAGAATGGATCTTCGGAGATGCTGTCTCCAGGAACAGGTGGGGCAGAATGGTCTCCTGTTGTCTTCTGTCATTGCTCTTTGTTCTGTGCCCTCACCTCTGTGACCAGACAGCTGGTTTTGCTCGGAGGGTGGAGATCATCCATGAGCTCACCCAGCCACTGTGTGCCTCGCTGTATTCCTGGTTGTCCATGGGCTTCCCGCTGAACGCAAGCTCTTGGGCTCCAGGCCTGGCTCTCCATCTCGGCAGCTGGAAAAGTCCATGCAGGAAGCCGAGCGTCACAGACTAGTTCACTTTCCCCTTCAACTACAGGGCTCTCGGTGCCAATCAAGCACCAGCTAAGCTGGGTGAACCTGAAGACTTTGCCCCCTTCCTTGTTGGGACCTTTGAAGCCACCTTAGTTTTCTCAAGCCCCTCTGTCGCTGAGAGCTGCTGCCCTACTGGCCTTCCTCCCCTTATCTCTTCAGCCGTCCTCTTCCAGGTCACAGTGCGTCACACACATCACCGTCTGCTTCCTGCCAGGGACTTGATTATGAAAATTGAAGCACAGGGGATCTCCGGGCTGAAGCCTCGATGAGTGGCTGTCGCCTCATCATTCTCACAGTCCCAACACGTGTATCCGTCGGCACAGAAAGAGTCTGCCCTTGCTTTGTGTCATTTCCTGCCGGCTGCTCAGGCTTGCTGTACACATGTAGTGAAATCCCTGCCATCAGCCTCAAGAGGGAAGGATGAGTACTCCACAATCGCCCCTAGACCCAGTGGTCTCTCAAACAGTGAATGGTATTCAGAAATGAGAATTTATAGATTAGAAGCAGAAATAGTCTCTTCAGACCTCATCACCCCTGCACCACCCAATGAGATCAGGGCCAATCGTTTACCTCAGCTCTACCTCCACGCACAATCTCCAGCCCCCCGATTCCCCAGCCACAGCATCATCCAGCATACTCAGAAACTCAACCTCCTCAGCCCTCCCGGCTCAGAGGATTTCTTCTCATCTCTGTCTCAGCTGGCTGAGCCATTATGCTGTGATTATGACCCCCGGCTCTGGGCATGCCAACCAGGGGGAATCAACATGCCTGCAGCCCCCCTGTCAAAGTTGCACAAGAATTTTGTGCATCTCAATGAGACGGTAACACAGTGGTCAAGTAGATTCTTCAGCCAACATGCTGAGCTGATAAGCTGGAAGAGGAGTTCATGGACTGTAAACAAGATTATTTCCTAGAATAATATCTTGAGGACCCAACCAGAGTCAAGGCTATTTTTGGACTTGTGCAATTAATAATTCTGTTGTTAAAAGGGCCTTTTGGCAGAAGAATGACCAAAATGTGACAGAATTTTACCTTGAAAATGAAGATAATGGAGTTAAAATGTGAAAGTTTGGTCTTGAATTGAAACAAAAGAAGCTGAAGGTATGAGAGGAGTATTGTGGTCCAGTGGAAGAGAACACTGAAATGGTCGACTGTGGTCATCAGGTTGGAGGCTACCCAGATGGAATACAAGGATTTGTTCCTCCAACCTGTGAGTGATCTTATTGTGGTAGTAGAGGAGGCCATGGTCCGACATGTCGGAATGGGAATGGGAAGCAGAATTAAGATGGGTCACCACCAGGAAAGCCCACCTTTTGTGGCGGACAGAGCAAAGGTGCTCAGCAAAGTGGTTCCCAGTTCATATCGTGTCTCACTGATGTAAAGGAGGCTGCCCCGAGAGCACTGGATTAAATAGTCCAAAGCATCTGGAGTACTGCATTCAGTTCTGGTCACCCCATCCCAGGAAGGATATCGAGGTTTTGGAGAGGGTGCAGAAGATGCTGCCTGGATTAGAGGGCATATATACTATCATGAGAAGTTGGACAAACTTGCACTGTTTTCTCTGGAGTGGCAGAGGTTGAGGGGAAATGTGATAGAGGTTTATACAATGATGAGAGGCTTATGTAGAGTAGACCAACAATATCTTTACCCCAGGATTGAAATGTCTAATACCAGAGGTCATGCACTTCAGGTGAGAAGGGGTAAGAGTAAAGGGGATGTGAGGAGCAAGTTTTTTACAGAGTGGTGGGTACTTGGAACTTGCTGCCTTGGGTGGTGGCAGGGGCAGATACGTTAGGCATCTTTAAAGAGGGTTTAGATAGACACGTGGATGTGAGGGAAATGGAAGGTTATGGACATTGTGTAGGCAGAGGGGATTAGTTTAGTTGGCCATTTGATCCCTGTGCTGTACTGTTCTATGTTCTATGAAGTAAACTAACATTCTGCTGGCATTGAGAATGACCTTTGCTGCTTGATGCTGACCTGGGATCTGCTTCAGATGTGAAGCTCAATGAATCCCATTCAGTGAAGCCTTGATTGACTCGATGGCACTAGTGAAACACGGCAATGTGCTTACAAATCTTCTAAATATACTGCTTTCACTGCATTCTGCACCCTGTTATTTCCCTTTATTTCATGTACTTTTGAACCATTTTAGTGAACAAGTGATTTCACGATCCTCTGTAGAAATTGACAGACTTAATCGCAAGCATGCAGGTACGATACCTTTAGGCAGACAAAGGGAAAAGAGAGGGAGGAGGGGAGGACTCCAAACCAGATTAAGACACTAGGGCATGAAACTTCCTCTACCTGGCATCCTGTTGGCAAATGTACAGTCGCTGGAGAACAAGACTGAGGACCCAAGGGCAAGATTGCTGTCTTGGAGCGAAATGAGGAATTGCTGTGTTCTCTGTTTCACGGAGACATGGCTCACTCTGGGTAAGACCCGAGGGCTGCTTCTCGATGCATTGGATGGAACAGACTACTGTTTCAGAAAAAGCAAAAGGCAGGAGGTCTGTGTTTCATGATAAACTCTTTGTTGTGCTCAGACACAACAGTCTTGTCAGGCTCTTGTTCCTCCGACCTGGAACATCTAATGATTAAGTGCTGATTGTTCCACATTCCAAGTGAGTTCTCCATGATCCTGACCACAGTTTACATGCTGCCAAAGGCCAATGTGAAGCAGGCACTCATGGTACTGAGTGCCACCATCAGCAAACAAGAAACAGCCTACCCTGACTCTGTTCAAATCATAGTCCGGACTTCAATCAGGCTTGTTTGAAGAAACCTCTGCCCAATTGTTTAGCCCCCTAATCTATTCACTTTACACTAATGACTGTGAGGCTAAGCACAGCTCCAATGCCATATTCAAGTTTGCTGATGTCACCACTGTCACGGGCCAAATCAAAAGTGGTGACTAATCCCTATATAGGAGGGAGATTGACAATCTGGCTGGGTGGTGCCATACTCAATGTCAGCAAGACCGAGGCAATTAGACAATTAGTGACTTCAGGTGGAGGAAACTGGAGGTCCATAAGTCAGTCCTCATCAGAGGATCAGAGGTGGAGAGTGTCAGCAACTTCAAATTCCTCACCGTTATTATTTCAGAGGGTCTATCCTAGGTCCAGCACATAAGTGCCATTACAAAGAAAGCATGGCAGCGTCTCCATTTCCTTAGAAGTTTGCAAAGATTGTGCATGTCATCTAAAACTTTAACAAACTTCTATAGGTGTGTTGTGGAGAGGATATTGACTGGCTGCATCACAGCCTGGTATGGAAACACCAATACCCTTAAATGGAAAATCCTACAGAAAGTAGTGGATAGAGCCCAGTCCATCACGGGTAAAGCCCTCCCCACCGTTGAGCACATCCACACGAAATGCAGTCACAGGAAAGCAGTATCCATCATCAGGGATTCCCACCACCCAGGCCATGTTCTCTTCTCACTGTTGCCATCAGGAAGAAGGTACAGGAGCCTCAGGACTCACACCACCAGGGTCAGGAACAGTTACTACCCCTCAAACATCAGGCTCCTGAACCAGTGGGGATAACTTCAGACAACTTAACTCATCCCATCACTGAACTGTTCCCACAACCTATGGACTCTCTTTCAAAGACTCTTCATCTCATGGTCTTGATTATTGATTATTCTTATTTCTTTTTTTTCTTTATCTTTGTATTTGCACAGTTTGTTGTCTTTTGCACACTGGTTGTTTGTCAGTCCTGTTGGGTGGGGTCTTTCATTCTATTGTGTTCTCGTACTTACTTTGAATGCCCGCAGGAAAATGAATCTCAGGGTTGTACATGGTGACATACATGGACTTTGATAATGAATTTACTTTGAACTTTGTAGGTAATCTCGAGTGTTAGTTAAGTATTGTATGTAATTAGTTTTGCTACAACAAGTGTATGGGACATTGGAAAAAAGTTGAATTTCCCCATGGGGATGAATAAAGTATCTATCTATCTATCTATCTATCTATAGATATGGGGCAGCCCATGGTATGACATCTTTGACACTGCAGTTCTGGATAAGGTTCTGTCATAAGTTGCTGGTCTCTACAGTGATCACACTTACAGTGTGGAGGAGGCCCTTCTGGACCTTTGAGCCACACCATCCCAGCACCTTCTGAGTAACCCTCATCTAATCACAGGACAATCTACAATGTCCAATTAACCTGCCCGGTACGTCTTTGGACTGTGGGAGGAAACCAGAGGACTGGGAGAAAGCCCACACATTCCACAGGGAGGACCTACAGAGACTCCTTACAGAATGGCGTCAGAATTGAACTCTGAACTCCAGAATGGCCCAAGCTGTAATAGTGTCATGCTAAGTGCTACGCTACCATGGCGCCCTATGTACTTTGGTAATAAATTTACTTTGAACTTTGATCATCAGGGTGAGATTGATGGAGGATGTATTGTGACCCTCACATGCAACACAACTAGGTAAAGGAGGCAAAATGAGGCAGAAGTTTAGAGGAGCATTGTTCCTGTTGATTTATCATGGAGACCAACCTATCTTTAAGTGAGCTGGAGACCCAGAGGATCAAACAATGGGACAGATATATTTACAGATCAAGTAATCTGCAGAAACAAAATAACACAGGAAGCTGCTAATGTGGAGTAAGAACAAATTCTATCACGAATGAATCAGTTGGGATAAAAGAAGGAAAGGGAAGGTTCAATTCTTTGAACTTCCCAACAAGAAATTCCACAAATTATTTCTCTTGGCGTTTAGAAATGGTAGGATTGATCCCATGGGGAGTTAGTTGTTCATGTGGATTTATGATTTAAAGCAACACTCGAAGAGTGAGAAGAAGGTTGGAATGTTTTGCCACAGAAAATTGATTTTAAAGAAGCAGATATGAACATTTTGGAAGATTGTTACAGGGCTGTGGGGAGAGAGCGAGGCAGTGGGATTAGTTTGAGGACTGACTCGGGGCTGTGGGGAGAGAGCGGGGCAGTGAGATTAGTTTGGCGACTGATAAAGGACTGTGGGGAGAGAACGAGGCAGTAAGACCATTTGGAGATTGATACAGGGCTATGGGAATGATGTCAGTGGTTTGTGATGTGTGTGGTTTTGGACTGACACAGGTCTGTGGGGAGAGCACAGGTCAGTGGGATTAGTCTGGAATTCACACAGGATTAGTTTGTAGTCTGGCACGTGGCTGTGGGGTAGGCAGAACGGTGGGATTGGTTTTAGATTTACATGGGACTGTGGGCAGAGAGTGGGGCAATATGTTCAGTGTGAAGAATGACATGGTGAGGTGGGGAGAGTGGGGCCGTGGGATTTGTTTGGGTCCGACACTGGGCAATAGGGAGAGAGCGAGGCAGTGAATTAGATAGTGAATTGACACAAGGTGTGAGGATAGGGCGAGATATTGGGATTTGTTTTGGGACTGACACAGGGCTTGGGGGAAGGGGCAGTGGGATTGGGTTTAGATTAACACAGTACTGTTTGCAGAGAGGGGACCAGTGGGATTGATGTGGGGTTGTGGGGAGAGAGCGGGGTAGTCAGATTAATTTGGGGACTGACAAGATGGGATGGGAAGTGAATGGAGAATGGGATGTTGAAATTAGTTTGTGGACTGACAAGATTTTGGAAAGTGAATAGGTTCCTTTCTTAGTTTGGGGACTGATATGGGACTGTGGGGAGAGAGTGGGGCAGTGGGATTAGTTTGGGGACTGATATGGGACTGTGGGGAGAGAGTGGGGCAGTGGAATTAGTTTGGGGACTGATATGGGACTGTGGGGAGAGAGTGGGGCAGTGGGATTAGTTTGAGGACACAGGGCTGTGTGGGGAGAGCGGGGCAGTAGGATTAATTTGGGGACTGATGTGGGACTGTGAGGAGAGTGGGGCAGTGGGATTAGTTTGTGGACTGGCATGGGACTGTGGGGAGAGAGCGGGGCAGTGGGATTAGTTTGAGGACTGACACAGGGCTGTGGGATTAGAGTGTGGACTGTCAGAGGGTTGTGGGGAGAGAGCGGGGCAGTGGGATTAATTTGGGGACTGATGTGGGACTGTGGGGAGAGCGGGGCAATGGGATTAGTTTTGGGACTGACACAGGGCTGTGGGATTAGAGTGTGGACTGTCAGAGGGTTGTGGGGAGAGAGCGGGGCAGTGGGATTAATTTGGGGACTGGTGTGGGACTGTGGGGAGAGCGGGGCAATGGGATTAGTTTTGGGACTGACACAGGGCTGTGGGATTAGAGTGTGGACTGTCAGAGGGTTGTGGGGAGAGAGCGGGGCAGTGGGATTAATTTGGGGACTGGTGTGGGACTGTGGGGAGAGCGGGGCAATGGGATTAGTTTGGGGACTATTCAAATCTATTAGAATCCAGTGGTTTGTGATGTCAGTACTTTCTTCTAACATCCCCTGCTGAGATCTTTGGCCAAGTACCAATGAGAGACCGCCTTCTTCTTTGTGGTATATCAGGTATTTCTGCAGTGCTCTGTCTAGACTGCTGAGGAACTTTCCGCATCACCCTGCATTATGTTGTGTAGGAATTCTGAGACTTCTAGGAGCCAGAGGAGTGGCCTGCAATGCCTCAAGGTCAAGCTAAAGGATCGCAATGCAGAATTGTCACCAGGACCTCATGACCTGTACCTGAGAGGCAACCTCAGAGGCAACAGAGGTCTCACCGCTCACTGAGTTCTAGTTAGGTGCCAGTAGATTTGATCACTGCAGCTGTGAACCCTGTATTCAAGAAGGGAGGAAGGCGAAGCAGGAAACTGTAGGCCTAGTATTTGTGGTTGGCAAGGTGCTGACTCTATAATTAAGGAAGAAATAGATTGTCATTTTGGGCAGCTTAATGTAATTGTGGTGGCTAGGTGGCTACTACTGTGCCAGTGACGCAGGTTCAATTTCTGCTGTTGTCTGTAAGGAGCTTATATGCTCTCCCCCTGTCCATGTGGATTTCCTCTGCACTCCTGCCCAGTTTAACTCACTCAGTTTTCTGCCCAGTTTACTCCCACATTCCAAAGACATACAGGTTGGTAGGTTAATCGGTCACATTGGGTGTAATTGGGCGGCACAGGCTCATTTGGCCAGAAAGGTCTTTTACCACGCTATATCTCTAAATAAAATAAAATAAAAGTTATTAATCATATCAAGTCCATTTTGTTTTATGAAAAGAGCTACATACATATCTGGCGCTCACAGTAAGAGCTCATGGTATAGGAGGCACTGGAGCCTGAACCAGCGTGAACTAAAGGCCGGTTATCACACAGAAAGCAGAGTTGAAATGTTAGGGTCTTTTTCAAGCCGGAATGACATCAGAAAAGGAATGTCCCAGATCACAGTTCTTGGCTATCTGTAATTTATAATTTATGGATGTCTTGGAGGAGGGGGCAGAGTGAAAGATATCCAGGTTTGCTGATGACACAAGAGGAGATGGGAGGGCAAGTTGTGATGAAACACAACAGGACGTACAAAGCTTGGATGAGCAGGTGAAGACGTAGCAAGTGGAAGTGTAAAATCATGCACGTTGGGGAGAGAAAGCCAAAGGGAGGCTATTATCTACTTGGAGAAAGTCTGCAGACAGAATATAGAACATAAAACTATGTTCTATGTTTGGTAGAAGGAGCAGAAGCATAGACTATTTTCTAAATAGGGAGTAAATTCAAAAATCTGACGTGCAAAATGTCTTGCCCATTTAGAAAATAATTCATGCCTTTATTCCTTCTACCAAAGCTCATGACCATATACTTCCCTACACGATATTCCACCTGCCACTTCTTTACCCATTCTCCTAATCTGTCTAAGTCTTTCTGCAGTCTCCCTGCTTCCTCAACACTACCTGCCCCTCCACCTCTCCTCGTATTGCCTGCAATCATGGCCACAAAGCCACCAATTCCATCATCCAAATCATTAACATATAACATGAAAAGAAGTGGTCCCAACACAGACCTCTGTGCAACACCAATAGACACTGGCAGCCAACCAGAAAAGACTCACTTTATTCCCACCTTTGCCTCCTGCCAGTCATGGTAATATCTTCCCTGTAATACCATGGGCTCGTAGCTTGTTAAGCAGCCTCATGTGCAGCACTTAGTCAAAGGCCTTCTGAAAATCCAAATAAACAACATCTTTCCTTTGTCTATCTTGCCTGTTATTTCCTCAAAGGTTTCAAGAGATTTGTCAGGCAAGATTTGTCCTTAAAGAAACCATACTGACTGGCCCCAAGTAGCCCAAAACCTCATCCTTAATATTGGACACCAACATCTTGACTATCACTGAAGTCAGGCGAACTGGCCTACAATTTCCTTTCTTCTACCTTCCTCCCTTCTTGAAGAGTGGAGTGACATTTGCAATTTTCCAATCCTCCAGAACCATTCCAGAATCTAGTGATCCTTGAAAGATCATTACTAATGCCTCCATAATCTCTTCAGCTAACTCTTTCAGAGCTCTGGGGTTCAGTTCATCTTGTCCAGGTGATCTGTCTATCTTGCCTCATCTGTTGGATGGAAGCAACCAACAACTCTGATAGAGGCAGATGCCAAGTTGTTAAGCTCATCAGTGGGAGGTGGCCCACCACCTCGAGGGAGTCTTGATCATAAGCGGGCCGAAACTCCTGAAGACAGGTGGCAGATCAACTGATAATCCCACTGATGATAGCACAGGACAGTTAACATCTTAGTCCACGTGTATTTTCAATTGTTTTGTTCTGGACACCAGTGACTGCCAGGAATAGTCTGGTTGGCAACCGGGAATAGTCCGATGGCAGCGTGGAGAGACAGCGGACAGCCAGGAAAGACTGGCACCAGGGGTGTCGGGATTGGCAGTCCAGGCACCAGCTCAGAAGAGCACCCATTTCTTGAAGCTTCTAGCTTACATGGAGAAACATACCCTCAGGGTCCTCCGAGAGGGAGGGAGAATGATGGACCCAACTGGACGGATACAGTTAATTACAGGGAACGACTACGACCAAGAGCTAGGATAAGAGGCTCTGAGTGTCCAATGTGTTGGTGTGGGAGAGCGTTTTCCAGCATTAAAGGTTTACGAGTCCACCAAGCAAAGTTGAAGTGCTATTCCATCCCAGTGGATGGAGATGAAATTACTTCACCAAGCACAGAAGATGTGGTCTTTTCAACCACTGATACACAAGCCACAACGATTCGCTCTGGAGAGGGTCATCATACTCCAGGTCAGACGAGAGATAACCCAGGTCAAGTTGCAGACCACAGTACCCAGGTAGATCTTTCGCATGATGGCGGTGGTGAGGTGGTAGAGAAGAAGAGGAAGGTCAGGTGGCCAGCAATGGCAGATGAGAAGGCTTGGTGTGTGTTTGATGAGGATATCAGTATGATGTTGGAGAACACTCTCAGGGGAACATCAAAGAGAAAGTTGGAAGTGATGGGCAATATGATTTATAATGTTGGGAAGTACAGGTTTGGTTTGGTTGAGTTGAAGAAAGCAAAGCCTACACAGCAACCAAGCAGGTGCCAGAAGGAGATTAGTAGGTTGAGGAGAGAGCTTTAGATCATTGAGACAGAGGTGGAAGGTAGCAAGTGAGGGTGACAAGCCAAGGCTTGCTGATCTCCGAGAGCAGCTTCGAATAAAGTTAGCATCACTCCGTCGTGCAGAGTCACAGCGTAAAAAGAGAAAAGAGAGAGAGAAGGCAAGAAAGGCATTCTTTGAAAACCCTCACCAGTTTACAAAGAGATTGCTCGAACAAAATAAGAGCAGGCAGCTTAACATCTCTCAACAAGAACTGGAGGATCACCTGACAAGCACTTACTCTAACGAACAGCGGGAGGCTCCTTTGCCTGACATTTCTGGGCTTGTGAAGCCTACCAAGCCAGGAGTGAAGTTCGATCTGTCAGAACCCAAACTGGCAGAAGTCGAGCAGTTCATCAAAAAGGCAAGGTCAGGTTCAGTGCCAGGACCTAATGGAGTGCCGTATAAGGTGTTCAAGAAGTGTGAAGAGTTGAGGAAATACTTGTGGAGATTGTTAAAGGTGGTGTGGAGACAAGGTGTTGTTCCTTTGTCATGGAGTGAGGCTGAAGGAGTATACATCCCGAAGGAAGAGATTTCTACTGCATTGAATCAGTTCCGACCAATTTCACTCCTGAATGTAGAGGGGAAGATTATGTTTGGCATTCTAGCAGAAAGAATATCTTCAGTTGTGATAGAAAATGGAGTGGTAAATACATCTGTGCAGAAGGCAGGAATACTAGGCTTCCCGGGATGCCTTGAACATACTAGTATGATGTGGCATACCATCCAGGAGTCAAAAAGGTTGAGAAGAAATCTGGCTGTAGTTTGGCTTGATCTTGCAAATGCGTATGGTTCCGTTCCCCATGTCTTGACTGAGTTTGTGATGGAATTCCTGTGGATTCCTGCTAAGGTGAGGAACTTCATTATGCAGTACTACAACGATTTCCGGATGAGGTTTTCCACTCAGCAGTTTACAACTAGGTGGCAGAGCTTGGACATTGGTATCCCAATGGGATGTGCGATTTCACCCATCCTTTTTTGTGTTAGCCATGGAGGTCATTGTGAGGGCTGCAGAATCAGTGGGACCAGGTGTCGCACTTGATGGCAGAGGGGAGTTGTCACCAATACGTGCGTTCATGGACGATCTCACCCTTTTGGGTCCTAGCACGGAGGCAGTGGGAAGTGTACTATCTAGACTCAAGGAGCTAGTGGATTGGGGAAGAATGAAGTTCAAGACCAAGAAGTCAAGGAGCCTTGTTCTTAGGAGAGGAAAGCTGGTTGACTTTCATTTCACCTTTTGTGGAGAGGAGATTCCATCCATTCAGGACAACCAGTTAAGAGCCTCAGGCGATGGTACACAGAGGAGCTGAGAGACACCAAGAGGGTTCAAGAGACAGGAGAACAGATCAGCAGAGGTCTGATGTCTGTCGACAAGTGTGGCTTGCCTGGCAAGTTGAAGTTGTGGTGCTTGCAGTACGGACTGATGCCACGGATAATGTGGCCACTAACTGTCTATGAAGTGGCAATGTCCCATGTTGAGGCAATGGAACGGAAGATCAACAAGTATGTGAAGAAGTGGCTTGGAGTACCGAGCAGCCTCACTAATATTGCAATCCGCAGTAGCCAGACAAAGCTTACCATCCCAGTGCAATCCTTGTTGAAGAGGTCAAGGTAGCCATGGTAGGATCATTCTTGGTGCTTCGAGACTCAAAAGCCCCATCATCAAGAACACCCAGCCAGATGTGAGATCAGGCAGGAAGTGGTCAGCCTGGGCAGCAGTCAATGAGGCAGAGTCTAGATTGAAGCACAAGGAGATGGTTGGGGCTACCCAGCTAGGCCGCCAGGGACTTGGATGGACAACCCACAAGTGGTGGTCATCTTCTACAGGTAAGGAGCGTCATGAGCTTGTAACGCATGAAATATGAGAGGTAGAAGAGGAGAAGAGGTTAGCTAAAGCAGCTGGCCTGACCAAACAAGGGGCTTGGACCTGGTGGGAAAGTGTTGAACTACGACATCTATCTTGGAATGTCCTGTGGCAGATGGAACCGCTCCACATTTCTTTTCTATATAGAGCAGTGTATGACCTGCTCCCAACACCTGCCAACCTCAGCACCTGGTATGAAGATAAGACAGACAGGTGTGCTGCTTGTGGCGAGAAGGGAACACTTCAGCATATTTTGAGTGCATGCTGAGTCAATCTTTCCAGCGGCATGTACACTTGGAGACGTGACCACGTTCTCAAAGTTGTAACAGAAGCAGTTGAGCAGAGGGTACTGCAGCACAACTTGTCTCATGCCCCATGCTGCACAGAACATCGCATATCATTTGTGAAAGAAGGCTCTAAGTCAAGGGTGTACAGCACAGGCCCACGATCAAGCATACTTTCTTCAGCCAATGATTGGTGTGTCAAGGCCGACCTGGATGGGAAAGGCAGTTTCCCGGAGCAAATAGTTTTCACCACATTGCGTCCAGATATAATCGTCTGGTCTGACACCAGTAGAGAAGTGGTTATTGGTGAACTCACAGTCCCCTGGGAAGACAACATCGATGAAGCCCATGAACGCAAGTTAACAAAGTATGCAGAATTAAGATCAGAGTGCAGAGATAGAGGGTGGAAGGTCTCATTCTATCCATTCGAAGTAGGGTGCCGTGGCTTTATTGCGTTCACTTTCCAGAAGTGGCTGCGTGACCTTGGCTTCATTAGAAGAGAGGTCAAGTCAACCAGCAGGGCTGTAGCTGAGGCAGCAGAGGCAGGATCATCACGAGTGTGGACTAGGTACATCCAGAGGGGCAGATAGTCGGACAGTGTATCCATCTTTTGTAAACCCTTCAGTAGTTGCATAGACACCTGAAGAGTAGACTATCTGTTGGATGGAAGTGACCAACAACTCTGATAGAGGCAGATGCCAAGTTGTTAAGCTCACCAGTGGGAGGTGGTACTTTAGCACTGTTGGCCCACCACCTCGAGGGAGTCTTGATCATAAGGGAGCCGAAACTCCTGAAGAAAGGTGGCAGATCAACTGATGATAGCACAGGACAGTTAACATCTTAGTTCACGTGTATTTTCAATTCTACCTTCAGACCTTTCAGCTCCCCAAGCACCTTCTCCTTAGTAATAGCAACTGCACTCACTTCTGCCTCCTGACACTCTCAAATTCCTGGTAAACTGCTGGTGACTTCCATAGTGAAGTCTGATGCAAGATACTTATTAAATTCAAAGTTCAAAGTAAATTTATTATCAAAGTACATATATGTCGTCATATACAACCCTGAGATTTATTTTCTTGTGGGCAATCATAGTAAATACAAGAAACACAATAGAATCAATGAAAGACCACACCCAACAGGGCAGACAATAACCGATGTGAAAAAATAGTTTGTCCGCTCTTTCTTTGTCCCCCATTACCACCTCTCCAGCATCATTTTCCAGTGGTTTGATATCCACTCTTACTCTTTATATATCTGATAAAAACATTTGGCATCCTCTATTGGGTAGTTTACCTTCATATATCACTTTTTTGTTTTTATGGCTTTATTAGTTGCCTTCTGTTGGTGTTTAAGAGCTTTCCAATCCTCTTCCAGCCCACTTACTATTGCTCTATTAGATGCTTTCTCTTTTGCTTTTATGCTGTCTTTGACTTCCAATGTTTGAAAGAAGGTTATGTGGAACTGGGGCAAAGGAGATGATCATATTGAATGGTTATGCACATTTCAGGGGCTGAGTAATCTATTTCCGCTTTGATTTTTCTGTGTTCTTGTGTACTTGAACCCTGATTAACCCCACGTTAGTGATAAACATTGAGAGGATGGCAGGGAGGATTCCTTGATCTTTTAAATAGTCGCATGAAGTCTTTTGTGTGGACAGTGTGAAAGGTTGTTGTAGGTTACAATGGGACATTGACAGGATGCGGAGCTGGGCTGAGAAGTGGCAGATGGAGTTCAACCTGGAAAAGTGTGAAGTGATTCACTTTGGAAGGTCAAATCTGAAGGCAGGGTACAAGGTTAATGGAAAGCTTCTTGGCAGCATGGCCAAACAGAAGGATCTTGGCGTTCACATCCATAGGTCCTACAAGATTGATAAGGTGGTTAAGAAGATGTATGGTGTGTTGGCTTTCATTAATCGGGAGATTGAGTTCGAGAGCCACAAGGTAGTGTTGCAGCTCTATAAAATCCTAGTTAGACCACACTTGCAGCATTGCGTTCAGTTCTGGTCGCCTCATTACAGGAAGGGTGTAGAAGCTTTAGAGAGGGTACAGAGGAGATTTACCAGGATGCTGTCTGAATTGGGGAGCATGTCTTACGAGGACACTTTGAACAAGTTAAGGCTTTTCTCTTTGGAGTGATGGAAGATGAGAGGTGAATTGATAGAGGTGTACAAGATGATAAGAGGCATAGATCAAGTGGATAGCCAGAGACTTTTTTTCCAGGGTGGAAATGGCTGATACATAGAGGCATAATTTTAAGGCGACTGGAGGAAAATATATGGGAGATATCAGAGATAAGTTCTTTAATCACAGAGGGGTGGGTGTGTGGAAACTCAAATAATCACATGGATGATAGAAAAATGGAGCGTTATGTTGGAAGAAAGGGTTAGATTGATCATGGAGGAGATTAAAAGGTCGGCACAGCATCATGGGCAGAAAGGCCTGTACTGTGCTGTAATATTCTGTTCACTCGAGATCTGGGGCAGAGCTTTTGGAGTGGAGCCTTAAGCAGCACCCTCTGTACCAGAATACAGCATCTGACTCGACTGCCCGCTCAAGCTCCCAGTGAGAGTTGAAACCCAAAGCTCCTGACTCAGGAGACAGGATGCAGTTAATTAAGGAACAATGTGATGAGTCAGGATTTCAATACAATGAAGGGGAAAAAATGAAGAAAAATATCGAGACTGTGGGAAGTTGAGACAGAGTGATGACTATAGTGGAGAAACTGAGAGGTCAGAATTCACTTGAACAGATAACTGCCCTTTACATTCATGTTGACCCCATAAGAAGATTAGGGATCCAGTGTTTGTATGATTCATATTCAAGTGCCAGATGTAAAATGCTGCTTGAGGTGACATTTCTCAACGTCTTTTTTTATGATTAAAATAAACTTCATTCATAATAAAAATATTTACAGGAATAAACTATTCACTTTTCATTCTTACATTCATTGTCTTATGCTTTCAGTTCTGTTCTATTGCATTCCATAAAACCATGTGGGCCCCTAGACTGGTACTCTATTACAATAATTGAGGGACTTCCTCACCCAATCTGACCTTGAGGATCTGAGGAAGTCTAGGTCACCCGTAAGGGACAGCAGTCAAACTAGCGGCACAATACGCACCTTTTAATTCCACCACCCAGGTCATGTCCTCTTCTCGTTAGTGCCATCAGGAAGAAGGTACAGGAGCCCCAGGACTCACATCACCAGGTTCAGGAACAGTTATAAACCCCTCAACCATCAGGTTCTTGAACCAAAGAGGATAACTTCACTCAACTTCACTTGCCCTATCCTTGCCACAACCTATGGACTCACTTTCAAGGACTCTTCACCTCATGTTCTTGATATTTATTGCTTATTTATCTATTTATTATTATTTCCTCTTTTTGTATTTACACAATTTGTTGTCTTCTGCACTCTGGTCGAATGCCCTAGTTGGGTGGTCTTTCATTGATTCTGTTATGTTTATTATTCTATAGATTTGTTGAGTCTGTCCACAAGAAAATGAATCTCAGGGTTGTATATGGAGACATACATGTACTTTGATAATAAAATTTACTTTGAACTTTGAACTGTAGATACATTAGGGACATTTAAGAAGCTCTTTGATAGTCACATAGATGAAAGAAAAATGGAGGGTTATGTGGGAGAGAAGATCTTAGAGTATCTGCGATTGGTCTTAAATTGGTCAACACACAGAAAGATCAATTTGATCTTTGAGTATGTTGACCAATTTATTGGAGCTCCTTAAAGTAGTAAGAAGTGCTGTGTATAAAGGGGACCCTGTAGATGTACAGTACTTGCAGAATGCATTTGATGAGGTGACATATCAAAGATTATTGCAGGAAATAAATTCTCGTGGCGTAGGAGTTCACACCTGAGAGAGGTTTGTTAACAGGATGTAGTTATTTTTCTGGTTGGCAAGCTGTTACTTGCTGTTGCAGGATGTAATAAATGCCGGGCCTTTCCTGGGTACAGTTTATAACACGGACTTTAAGTCATAAATAGATACAGCGCAGAAACATCTGAATTCGTCTGACCATCAACCACCCATTTACACTGATCCCATTTCATTCTCCCCACATTCCCAAACAACTCCCCTCAGATGCTAACCCTCACCCACTCACCTCGAGATTATTTGCATCAGCCAATTAACCCACCAACTCATACGTCATTGGGACGTGGGGGAGGGTGGGACCCAAGTGGTCACAGGGTGAGTGTGCAAACTCCACACATCCAGAGATTGGAATCAAACCTGGGTCTTTGCCCACCACACTGCTATGCCATGCATGAAGGATAAAGACATCAAAGGTGTAGTCGCTAAATCTGCTGATGACAAAATCATAAGGGAGATAGACAGGTCAACTGAGTGGAGCAAGACCCAGCAAATGCAGTGTAATGTGGGGAAATGTGAGCTTGTCCATTAACCAGGGAAGAAGAGCATGCTATACAAATGGTGAGAGATTGTGGAGCTGTGACCTAGGGTCCTGGTGTCTGATAGATTTGCAAATGGCTGGAGTGCAAGTAGCAAGTGAACAGGAAAACACCTAAAAACAGAAATTACCAAAAGTACTTGGCAGGTCAGACAGCATCTATGAAGAGAGAAACGGAGAAGACATTTTGGTTCCCAGTAATGTTTCCAGCATTTTCTGTTTTCATCTTAGATTTCCAGCGCCTGCAGACTTTGCTTTTTCACTGAATGATGTTTATTCCGAAGGGAATTAAATGCACAAGAAGAAAGTACTTGAGTTATGTGCAGCAAAGGCCAAAGTAGCCTAACGGTTAGTGCGACACTATTACAGCTCGGGGCATTCTGGAGTTCAGAGTTCAATTCCAGCGCCATTCTGTAAGGAGTCTCTGTTTGGAATGTGTGGGTTTTCCCTGGGTGGTCTGTTTTCCTCCCACAGGTAGGTTAATTGGTCATTGTGATTAGGTTAGGGTTAATTGGGGTTATCGGGGGGTTGCTGGCGTGGTATGGCTCAAAGGGCCAGAAGGGCCTAATCTGCGCTGCTTCGCTAAATAAAATTAGTGAACCCACAGCCAAAATACTGTAGTACACTGCTGATCCATTTATTTAAGGAAGGATGTTGGGAGCAGTTCTGATAAAGTGCAGGAGACTGATATCTGCATTAGATAGGTTTCCTCCTGAGGAAAGGTCGGACAGGCTGGGCTTGTATCCAGGGAACCAAAGGATGGGTGTGGAGAGGGTGTTTCCTCTCATGGGCAATTCTAGAACCATCACAGCTTAAAGAAGGGGTGAAGAACTTCTTCAGCAGAGTTGGTCCCTCATCCACAGGTGGGTCAAGGCCAATTCAAATCTGGGACTGGAAAATATGGAAATGTATGTCATTAAGTCACACAGCACAGAAACAGGCCCTTCAGCTGACCATCAAATGCTGATCAACACTTACCCTATTTACCAACACTCAACCCACAGCTTTCTCTGCCCTGGTGATTCAGGTGCTCGGCTTGATATTTATTAAATGTCACGCCTCAGGCAGAGAGTTTCCCCCTCCCCCCGGCTGGGAGAAAAAATATTCTTCCTCAGATCCCCTCTAAAACTCTTATCATCCCACTCTCTCTGGCCTTAGACACCCCTGACACCATCTACCCTCTGTATACCCCTTATAATGTGTACCCCTCCAACCTTCTCCACTCCAGGGAGAACAGACCCAGCCTCTCCAGTCCCTCCTCATAACTGAAAGACTCCATCCCAGGTAACATGCTGGTGAATCTCCTCTGCACCCTCTCCAGTGCAGTCACATCCTTCTTACAGAGTGGTGACCAGAACTGCACACAGTTCTCCAGCTGTGGTCAGACCAATGTTCTACAAAGTTGTCATGTAACATCCCTACCCTGATATGCTGTCGAACGAAGGCAGCACCCATATACCTTCTTCAGCACCTATCAACTTGTCCTGACATCATCAGGGACCCTTGGACTTGTATACTGAGGTCCTTCTGTTCCTTAGTACTCACTGGAGCCTTACCGTTCAACCCGTCCCACTTACTCTTGCCAAAATGTATCACCTCTCATTTTCAGGATTAACTTCAGTCTCCCACTGTATATCACTGCTAATCTTGCCAATTCATCAATTTTGTTCTGAAAACCACCAATTTTTGTCTTATTTAAAAATTTACTGATTTTTACATGTATACAACAAACAGCAAGGGTCCCAGCACTGATCCCTGTGGAACACCACTAGTCACTGGCTTCCAATCACAAACATGGCCCTCCACCAATATCCTCTGTAGAGTTTTTGTAAATAGAATTTATTTAAAAAACTATACATAGAGTGATAAACAACCAATGTGCAAAAGAAGACAAACTGTTCAAATAAAAATGCTGTAAATAATGAAAACATGCTTGAAAGTGAGTCCATAGGTCATAAAATCATATCCATAGATTGTGGAATCAGTTCAGAGTTCAGGCAAGTGAGGTTCTCCACTCCAGTTCAGGAGTTTCATGGCTGAGGGGTAATAACTGTTCCTGACCATGGTGGTGTGGGACCTAAGGCTCCTGTACCTCCTGCCCAATGGTAGTAGTGAGAAGAGAGCATGGCTTGGATGATGGATGCTGCAATCTTGTGCCATCACTCCTTGTAAATGTATTCATTCATTCACTGGGCTGTATCCACCATTTTCTGTAGTCTTTCCATTCCTGGGCATCGAGTTCATCTGGGAGCAAAATTTTGTTGTCACCTATGCCGCTTGGCTTTACTTTATAGGAGGGAATAGCATTCAAGCCCTGCCCCAGCTGTCAGAAATCCTTCTGTAATTCAACTTTGTGCTGGAATTGGCACTCTGCATGTGAGATGGCTTTGCAGAGGTTGTACCTGGACCTCTTGTACTTTCCTTGTTTGCCAGGCCAGGATGCCACTGATCTAACCTTCAGCAATTTGTCGATCTCTTGGTTCATCCAGGACTTCTGGTTGGGAAAGTCTATGAATAATTTTGTGGAGACACACTCATCCACAAGTGTCTTTATAAAGTCTGTGGCAACCACGGCATATTCATTCAGGCCCTCGAATGTGGCTCAGTCACAGGGTCAAAGCAATCCCATAGCCTGTCCTCTGACTCCTGTGGTTACCTCTTTGTTGTCCTTACCTCTGATGCCTGGATCTGCAGTCTCTGCCTGTATGCAGGTAGGAGGGGGACAGCCAGGTGGTCAGATTTCCCAAAGTGGGGTCGAGGGATGGAATTGTAGGCGTTCTTGATGGAGGTGTAACAGTGGTCGAGTACTTTGGTGCTGCAGGTGATGTGCTGATGGTAATTGGCCAGATTTCTTCATGCGAGCCTGATTGTAGGCCCCAGCAAGGATGTGAAAGGTGTCAGGATAGGCCGTTTGTACACTGTCACTGGTTAATGATGGAACTCAATACA
The DNA here is from genome assembly GCF_048418815.1 of Hemitrygon akajei. Classification (NCBI taxonomy): domain Eukaryota; kingdom Metazoa; phylum Chordata; class Chondrichthyes; order Myliobatiformes; family Dasyatidae; genus Hemitrygon; species Hemitrygon akajei. Next base: position 28,537,543 of record NC_133141.1, on the reverse strand, counting down.
TCAAGTGCTAGCTTGACATCTGCCTTTGGCGGTATGTAAACAGTGGAGAGCTCGGTAAGTAAAACGGTTGTCATTTAATCATTGGATGTTCCACATTGGAGGAACAAGAGTGAGACAAGACCCCTACACCCATGAAGGAGACTTTATCTTCTCCCTCTCCAACTGTGGGGCAAATTCTATCATATTATGATCATTGCCTTCTAAGGGTTACTTTACGTTAAGCACTCATATCAAATCTGGTTCATTACCCAACACCCAATCCAGAATTGCCCTTTCCCTAATGGGCTCAATGACAAATTGCTCTAAAAGGCCATCTGTTAGACATTCTACAAATTCTCTCTCTTGGGATCCAGAACCAATCTGATTTTCCCAATCTATCTGCATATTGAAATTCTCTCCCCCCCCCCCCCCCCGCCCCCGACTATTGTAACTTTACCCTTTTTACATGCCTTTTCTATCTACCGTTGTAATTTGTAGCCCACATCCTGGCTACTGTTCATCACCTACCTTCTGTATACGGTGTGCACTCAAATATAACACCCTCAGTCCTGTATTCATCACCCTTCCCCCCCATATTATACTTCACCTTATCCCACTGACTGCTATTTTGCCCTGTCATCTGTCTGTCCATCCTCAGTCTCACTAAACACTGCATCAGCTTGAATACCTGCCCCAGCCTCAGCCCTATCACTCCGGTTCCCACCCCCCTGCCAAATTAATTTAAGCCCTCCCCACAGCTCTAGCAGACCTGCCTGTAAGGATATTGGTTCCCCTCGGGTTCAGGTCCTTTTAGTACAGTCCGTACCTTCCCCGGAAGAGATCCCAATGATTCAGAAATCTGAAACCCTGTCCCCTGCACCAGTTCCTCAGCCACTCCTTCATCTGTCCTATCATCCTATTCCTGCCCTGACTGGCACGTGGTACTGGGAGTGATCCAGAGATTACTGCCTCGGAGGTCCACCTCCTCAGCCTCCTCCCCCTTCCTACCATGCCATTGGTGCCAATGTTCACCGTGACGTCCGGTTGCTCACGCTCCCTCTAGAGAATCTTCTGCAGCTGCTCTGTGATGTCCTGACCACAGCACCCGAGAAGCAACCACGGACCTTCCTGTCCATCCCCCTAACCATCGTATCTCCTATCACCATCTCTCTGTCTAACTTTATACATCCCTGCTGAGCCTGAGAGCTGACCACGGTGCTACTGGCCTGCTGCATCTGACCGGTCATTCCCCTCCCCCCAGCAGTATCCAAAGGGGTTTACTTGTTGCCGAGGGGAAAGGTCACAGGGGAGCCCTGCACTGACTGCTTACTCCCCGTGGTCACCCTTCTACTCTCTGAAGCCTGCACTCTGGGTGTGACCACCTCAGTAAAAGTCTCATCTATGAGTTTCTCAGCCTCCCAGATGGTCCTGAGTGCATCCAGTTCCAGCTCCAGTTCCTTGACCTTGTCGGTCAGGAGCTGAAGATACACTTCCCACAGATTCAGTCAGCAAGGAGGCTGGCAGGAGGCCGTAACTGCCATCCTGCCTACACTTGTTATACCTCTAACTTCTCAAACTCAAGTTCAAGCCTGCGCCTTTTCTCACCAAAGTCTGACCACTCTAGCACTGACCCGTTCCATCAATGGCTGCTCTGCTTATGAGTGCCTAAGGTATCGTTACGATTGCAGCCTGCCAAGAAGTTCCGATAGGCCCTGAGTTCCTTTTAAACCTCGCACTGCCTCACCAACAAATGACTTCTTGCAATGATTGAAGTTCTCTGGAAAAAAAGCACAGAATGGAACAAAGAGCACTACAGCACGGTACAGGCCCTTCGGCCCACAATGCTGTGCTGACCTTTTAATCTACTCCAAGATCAATCTAGCCCTTCCTTCCTACACTGACCTCCATTTTTCCATCATCCATGTACCTATCTAAGGGTTTTTTAAATGCTCCAAATATATCAGCCTTTACTACCTGCAGTCCGTAAGGCATCTACTGCCCAGCTAAAGGGCCTCCTTCAGCAGGCGTTTAAATCCGTCCACCTGCAAACCAGGCCAACCCTTCCCTCCTGTTCATCCTACAGCTTCTCAAAGGACATGGTTGTCACCAGTTGGTACAGCATAGATGGATTATTCCGGCAGGAACCTAGCTTTCCTGACCAGCTGCACCCTTGGCAGTGCGTTCCACGCACCCACCAGTCTCAGTGTAAAAAAACTTACCTCTGACATTCCTCCCTGTATTTTCCTCCAATCACCTTAAAACTATGCCCCAAGCAAAATGATACTTGAGGAGAAGGTAATCTGGCCTGTATGTGACTCTAGCCCCACCAATCTGGTTGACCGCTGTAGTTTAGTTCTCATCTCTGTTGTGTTTATTATCACCATGTGAACTGTTTACTTTGTGAGGTTCATTGCAGCCTGGTGTATGTGACAATCAACTTATCTGAATCATAAGGGTAATAACCTTGTAATGTGAGCACAGAGAGTGAGACGGGGACATGTACTACACATTAGCTTGCAGGCACCTTTACTTCCCTTCCCCCACCAGTTAACCCCTGGTAAGCCAGTGGTGTGGCACCTCAGAGCAGGCCCACGCAACAAACTATTCTGCTCAATGCATTCCAACTGCCTCCTCAGTTCTGGCACTCATGAATGACAGACATTACGGAAAAATTACTCAATGTACTGTATGTTATGGGGGGTAACACACACAAGCTGGAGGAACCCAGCAGGCCAGGGAACATCTGTGGAGAAGAATAAACAGTTGATGTTTCGGGCTGAGACCCTTCATCAGGACTAGAGAAAAAAGATGAGAAGTCAGAGTAGGAACATCTGGACAGGAAAGATGCAAACATCAGGCTGCTCTTTATCAATTACAGCTCAGCATTTTAACACCATCATCCCCTCAAAACTAATCAGTAAACTCCAAGACCTGGGCCTCAATACCCCTTTGTGCAACTGGATCGTTGATTTCCTCACTTGTAGACCCCAGTCAGCTTGGATTGGCAAAAATATCTCCTCCACAATCTCCATCAGCACAGGTGCACCACAGGGATGTGTGCTTAAACCCCCGGTCTACTCACTCTACACCTATGACTGTGTGGCTGACACCATAAACAAGTTTGCTGATGACACCACTGTTGTTGGCCAGATCAAAGGTGGTGATGAATCAGCATATAGGAGGAAGATTGAAAACTTGGCTGAGTGGTGTCATAACAACAACTTCTCACTCAATGTCAATAAGACCAAGGAACTGATTGTGGACCTCAGGGGAGGGAAACCAGAGGATCAGAGTTGGAGAGGATCTGTAGCTTTAATTTCCTGGGTGTCACCATCTCAGAGAACTGTCCTGGACTGGACCCATCATATAAATATTATTGCGAAGAAAGCACAACAGCGCCTCTACTTCCTCGAGAGTCTGTGGAGGTTTGGCATGTCATCAATAACCTTGGAAAACGTCTATAGATATGCGGTGGAAACTTGGCTGAGTGGTGTAATAACAACAACCTCTCACTCAATGTCAATTAGACCAAGGAGCTGATTGTAGACTTCAGGAGAGGGAAACCAGAGGTCCATGAGCCAGTAATCATTGGAGGATCAGAGGTGGAGAGGGTCAGTGACTTTAAAATCCTGGGTGTCACCATCTCAGAGGATCTATCCTAGGCCCATCATAGATATATAATTGTGAAGAAAGCACAACAGCACCACCTCTTCCTCAGGAGTCTGCGAAGATTTGGCATGTCATTGAAAACCTTGGCAAACTTCTATAGATGTGTGGTGGAAAGTGTGCTGACTGGCTGCATTATGGCCTGGAATGGGAAGACCAATGCCTTTGAGTGGAAAATCCAACAAAAGGTAGTGGATGCGGCCCAGTACATCACAGGTAAAACCCTCCAACCATTGAGCACATCAACATGAAATGATGCTATAGGAAAGCAGCATCCATGATCAAAGATCCTCACCACCTAGGCCTTGCTCTTTTCTTGCTGTTGCCTTTAGGTAGAAGGTACAGGTGACTCAGGACCCACACCACCAGGTTCAAGAACAGTTACTACCCCTCAACCATCAGGCTCTTGAACAAAAGGGGATAACTACACTCATTTAAAGACTCTTTTATCTTGTTATTTCATGCTCGTTATTTATTGTTATTTATTTATACCTGTATTTGCACAGTTTGTTTACAGTTAACAGTTCCTTATATTTACAGTTTACAGTTACTGGTCTGTAGATTTGCCCACAGAAAAAGAATCTCAGGGTTGTATGTGGTGACATAAATGTGCTCTGATAATATATTTTACTTTGAACTTTGGTGGGGGGAGAGGAGGAAGAAGTACAAGGTGGGAGGTGATGGATGAAACTGGGAGAGGGGTAGGGGTGAAGTAAAGAGATGGGAAGCTGATAGGTGAAAGAGATAAAAGGCTGGAGAAGAGGGAATCTGATAGAAGACAGAAGGTCATGGAAGAAGGGGAAGGGGGAGGAGCACCGGAGGGGGATGAAGGGCAGGTAAGGAGAGAGAGAAACAGGAAGGGGGAATGGTGGAGATTTGAGAAATCACTGTTCATGCCATCAGGTTGGAAGCTAATCATATGGAATATAAGGTGTTGCTCGTCCAACCTGAGTGTGGCCTCATCGTGACAGTAGAGGAGGCCATGTTGGAATGGGAAGTGGAGTTGAAATGGGTGGCTACCAGGAGAGCCCAGTTTTTCTGACGGACCCTATCTCTGTGTGGTGGCGTGAGTATGGGGCGAGGGCAACCATGCACGAAATGGAAGAGATGCGATGGAGGGCATTGTTGACGGTGGAGGAAGCAAAGCTTCTTTCTTTGAAAGAGGACATCTCCTTAGTTCTAGAATGAAAAACCTCATTCTAAGAGCAGATGTGGTGGATTCTGAGAAACTGAGAGGAGGGGATGGCACTTCTACAAGTAACAGGGTGAGAAGCAGTATAGTCCAGATAATTCTGAGAATCAGTGGGTTTATAAGATATATCAGTAGATAGACGGTCTCCTGAGGTTATATTATGTTAATATATATTAGTTTCCTCTCTAACATAGTGCAAAATAAATTGTTTGCATATATTAGTGTGGTTTTTAATTTATCGCTTTGGGGCTTGGAAATTTTTCTTCAAAATCATGAGATATAAACTGAGGTCCTGTCCAGGGAATCCTGGATCCACGTCAAACTCTTTCCCCTTGCAAAATATGAAGAATACTTTGGAGACATTAGCCGAGATGACTATATTGTTTAATATGAATCAGCAGGTTATGTTGTCATCTTGTAGTTGCCGGTACGTGAAGGTTTCCTGATGTCGATGAGAAGTCACTGCAGGCATCCTCTGTCTCATCGTGCTACTTTCTGCACCCACCGCTCGTGCTGCCTATCAGCCAATGCTGAACACTCATTTCTGTTTTATTAATGAGACCCTGCAGGATGTGGTCTGGGCGGGCATCTGTTTATCATGGCACTGAGGGGTTAACTTATGTACTTGCCAAGGCATTATGGAGATAAGTACCCCAGGGAGGCTTATTCAGAAAACACTGTTTATTGGCAATGTTCAGTTGCCTGACACAGTACACAATGAGTCACCCTGAATGCTTCCACTTCTCTGCAGTCTTCTGTCCTGTGAATGAATTACTAAATATGGCCTTCAGCAACTTTGCAAAGTAACCCTTTGAGATAAATCCTTCAGTGGTGACATTGTCAACATGCTGGGTACAGAGACAGGACCTGGAAGGGCTCAGTGAGTGGACTGGTGCTCACCTGTTGTCCCACGCCAGCCGTTCCCCTAATACTGTTCCCACCCGTCCCCAGTCTCCTGGGCATTACGCTTGTTTTGAAGGGACCATTTGCCTTTACCACCACCCCTGGCAGGTGTTCCACATACTCGCCACTCTCTGAGTAAAAAACTTATCTCTGATACCCCCCCGTACTTTCCTCCACTCACCTTAAAATGCTGCCCCTTGTATCAGTCACTTCTGCCCTGGGAAAACATCTCCGGCTGTCCACTTAATCTATGCCTCTTATTATCTTATTCACCCCTGTCAGTTCCAGTGGAGTGAGTCCCACAGTGAGCTGAATGGCATTGGTTGGTGTGTTAACTTTCAGGCCAGGATGTAACCTGAGAGGCTGTATCACTGTCTGGTATGGGGAGGTGGTGGCTACTGCAAAGGACCGAAAGAAGCTACAGAAACCTGTAAAATTAGTCAGCTCCACCTTGGGTACCAGCCTCCATTGTATCAAAGACATCTTCTAGGAGTGGTGCCTCAGAAATGCGAGGTCCATTATTAAGGACCCCCATCACCCAGGACATGCCCTCTTCTCGCTGTTAGGAGGTACAGAAGCCTGAAGGCACACACTCAGCGATTCAGGAACAGTCTCTTCCACTCTGCCATCCAATTTCTAAATGGACATTGAACCCATGAACAGAGTTATCACCAGTCGGTTCTGCCATCCAATTTCTAAATGGACATTGAACCTATGAACAGGGTTATCACCAGTCGGTACAACATGGTTGGATTATTCTGGCAGGATCCTAGCCTTCCTGACCAGCTACATTACCGTCAGGTATGGGAATCGCAAGGCATCTGATCGCAAGGATTGTGAGGACTGCCGAGAGGATCATCGAGGTCTCCTCCACCTGTCAGAGATATTTATCAGGTGCTCTGCATAAGCAGGGCCCTTAGTGTTGTCAGTGACCCCTCCCATCCACCCGACAATCTCTTTGACCCCTACCATCAGGCAGGAGGTACCATAGAATTGGGACAAGAACGGTCAGGATAGGAGACAGCTTCTTCCCCCAGACCGTGAGACTACTGAACTCCCCGCCACCACCCAGGTCTCATCACGTATGAAATGCCAGTAGCATTTCTTTAACTTGTGTTTACTTTAACTTGTGTTGTAAATGCACCTTATGCTAAACGTAAATCTTTTGGACTATATTTTATTACTTGTTAATTTATTTACAGTAATATTACTTTGTGTACAAACAAGCTGGATGAACTCAGCAGGTCGGGCAGCATCCGTTGAAAGGAGCAGTCAACGTTTCGGGTCAAGACCCTTCGTCAGGACTGAAGAAGGAGGGGGCAGGGGCCCTATAAAGAAGGTGGGGGTAGGGTGGAAAACCAATCAGAGGAAAGATCAAGGGGTGGGGGAGGGGAAGCAGGGAGGGGATAGGCAGGAAAGGTGAAGAAGGAATGTAAGGGGAAAGCACTATGGGTAGTAGAAGAAGGCAGAGTCATGAGAGGTGATAGGCAGCTAGAAGAGGAGACAGAGTGAAAGTGGGATGGGGGAAGGGAGAGGGAGGGAATTACCGGAAGTTGGAGAATTCAATGTTCATACCAAGGGGCTGGAGAATACCCAGACGGTATATGAGATGTTGTTCCTCCAACCTGAGTTTGGCCTCATCATGGCAGTAGAGGAGGCCACGTATGGACATATCCAAATGGGAATGTGAAGCAGAGTTGAAGAGCGTGGCAACCGAGATATCCTGTCTGTTGTGACGGACGGAGCGGAGGTGCTCGACGAAGCGGTCCCCCAATCTACGTCGGGTCTCGCCGATGTAGAGGAGGCCACACCGGGAGCACCAGATGCAATAGATGACCCCAACAGACTCATAAGTGAAGTGTTGCCTCACCTGGAAGGACTATTTGGGGCCCTGAATGGTGGTAAGGGAGGAGGTGTAGGGGCAGGTGTAGCACTTACACTTGCAGGGATAAGTACCAGGTGGGAGATCTATGGGGAGGGACGTGTGGACCAGGCAGTCGCGGAGGGAACGATCCCTACAAAAAGCAGAGAGGGGTAGAGAGGGAAAGATGTGCTTGCTGGTGGGGTCCTGTTGAAGGTGGCGGAAGTTGCGGAGGATAATATGCTGGATCCGGAGGCTGGTGGGGTGGTAGGTGAGGATAAGGGGAACACGGTCCCTGTTGTGGTGACGGGAGGATGAGGTGAGGGCTGAAGTGCGGGAAATGGAGGAGATGCGGGTGAGGGCATCACTGATAACGGCAGAAGGGAAACCACGATTCTTAAAGAAAGAGGACATTTGAGATGTCCTGGAATGGAAAGCTTCATCCTTGGAGCAGATGCGGCGGAGACGGAGGAACTGGGAATAGGGAATAGCATTTTTACATTTGGCAGGGTGTGAAGAGGTATAATCAAGGTAGTTATGGGAGTCAGTGGGTTTATAGAAGATGTCAGTGGACAGTCTATCTCCAGAGATGGAGACCGAGAGATCGAGAAAGGGGAGAGAAGTGTCCGAGATGGACCAAGTGAATTTGAGGGCTGGGTGAAAGTTAGAGGCAAAGTCGATGAAATTGACAAGCTCAAATTCTCCAACTTCCGGTAATTCCCTTCCTCTCCCTTCCTCCATCCCACCTTCACTCTGTCTTCTCTTCTAGCTGCCTATCACCTCTCATGACTCTGCCTTCTTCTACTACCCATAGTGCTTTCCCCTTACATTCCTTCTTCACCTTTCCTGCCTATCCCCTCCCTGCTTCCTCTCCCCCACCCCTTGATCTTTCCTCTGATTGGTTTTTCACCTGGCACCTACCAGCCTTCTTTATAGGGCCCTTGCCCCCTCCTTCTTCAATCCTGACAAAGAGTCTCGACCTGAAACGTTGACTGCTCCTTTCAACGGATGCTGCCCGACCTGCTGAGTTCATCCAGCTTGTTTGTATGTGTTGATTTGACCACAGCATCTGCAGTGTACTTTGTGTGATATTACTTTGTGTTGTATGTGTGAGTTATAAGTACTGTGTGGTGCACCTTGGACTGGAGGAACATTGTTTCATTAGGCAGCATATATCAATACAGATGAATGACAATAAACTTGAACTTGAATTCCTTGACCAGCACATAAGCGCTGTCACAAAGAAGGCATGACAGCACCTCTTCTTTCTTAGGAGTCTGTGCAAATTTGGCATGCCATCTAAAACTTTGATAAACTTCTATAGATGCACAGTGGAGAGTGTCCTGACTGGTTGCACCATGGTCTGGTATAGAAACACCAATGCCCAGGAATGGGCAAAGTCTACAAAAAGTGGCAGACACATCCCAGTCTGTCACAGGCATAGCCCTCCCCACCACAGGTGCCATGGTAGCGTAGTGGTTAGCGTGGTGCTATTACAGCTTGGGGCGTTCGGGAGTTTGGAGCTCAATTCTGATGCCGTTCTGTAAGGAGTCTCTGTACGTCCTCCCTGTGGAAGGCGTGGGTTTTCTCTCAGTCCTCTGGTTTCCTCCCACAGTCCAATGACGTACTGGGTGGGTTAATTGGTCATTGTAAATTGTCCCGTGATTAGGTTAGGGTTAATCGGGTTTTTTTTGGGGGTTGTTGGGACAGTGTGGCTTGAAGGGTCAGAAGGGCCAACTCCGAGCTGTATCACTAAAAATAATAAAAAGAGAACACATCTACAAGGAGCATTTCCATAACCATCCATCACCAAGCACCCCCACCATCCAGGCCAGGCTCTCTTCTCGTTGCTGTCATCAGGAGCCTTAGGTCCCACACCACCAGGTTCAGGAACAGTTATTATCCTACAGTTATTTTTTTTTTTTTTTTTTAAAGCTATTATTAATGCTTTTTGAGTTAGTGATTTAGATGCATATCATATTATTACTGAGTTAAGTATTGTATGTACAACAAGTGTATGGGACATTGGAAAAAATGTTGAATTTCCCCATGGGGATGAATAAAGTATCTATCTATCTATCTATCTATCTATCTATCTATCATGTTCCTGAACCGGTAAGGATAACTTCACTCACCTCAACCTGAACTGATCCACAAGCTTCAGACTCACTTTCAAAGACTCCGCAATTTATGTTCTCCTTATTATTTATTTCATATGCACACGTTGTCTTCTTTGCACATTGGTTGTTTGCCAGTCTTTGTTTATGTATAGTTTTTCACAAATTCTATTGTCGTTCTTTATTTTCCTGTAAATGCCTGCAAGAAAATGAACCTCAAAGTGACCTATACGTACTTTGATAATAAATTTACTTTGACTTTGAGGCTCCCATAGACAAGGAGTGGACACTTCGACATCTGTGGAAAAACTCCCATTGCCCCTTCTCCCTCAGGAACCCTGTGGAATAACTCCCACTGCCCCTCCCTCAGGAAACCTGTGGAATAACTCCCACTGCTCCTTCTCCCTCAGGAACCCTGTGGAATAACTCCCACTGCTCCTTCTCCCTCAGGAAACCTGTGGAATAACTCCCACTGCCCCTTCTCCCTCAGGAAACCTGTGCTCACTACATCAGCTGTGGATTCAGCAACGGTTTGGTTTGACAGTGCTCCCATCACAGATGCTCTGGTGAAAGGCCTCTCTCCTGCTTCTCGAGTAGAGCTGCCAGGATCTGACACTTCAGCATCCTCACCTGTGCTTGCAAGCACCCCACATCCACCATCAGCTCCCCCCCTCCCCTGAAGGGTATCCACTCCTCTCACTCCAGCCTGTTGGTCAACACTGCCCCAGCACTTGATGCCTGGTACCTTGAAACCTCCCTGGCTCTTCACCCCTCTCTCCCTTTAATAATCCCTCCGAGGTTGCTAGGGATACCGTTCCCTGTTGTGATTCCTCTTTTCGGCATTGCACAGGGCTATTGGATGAGTTCACACACTTCCTCTGTCTTGGACTGGTGAGTCATTCCTCCATCTGCCCAGATTCTCAGCAACATGTAGGCGTCAAATGATGATGATGCGGTGATGTTTTCCATTTCCTGTCAACATTTCCACCCGATGACAAGAAGGTATGAGCCAGTTAGGCAATAGCAAGTCCAGAGCTTCAAGCACCACCCAAGAGACTTGAGGCCACGCTGAGGGAGCAGGGCATTATCTGATGACACGGGGCAGGACGTAGGAGAGCGTGCAGAAGGGGCCAAGTGACACAGGCACTAGCAGTGGGTGAGGGGGAGGTGGGAATCAGCCAGAATAACACACACAAAATGCTGGAGGAACTCTGCAGCTCAGGCAGCACCTATGGAAATGAATAAACAGCCGGCGTTTTGGACTGGGACCCTTCTTCAGGACAGGAAAGGAAGGGGGAGGGGGGAGAGGCCAGAATAAGAAAGTGGGCGGAAGGGAAGGAGTACGAGCAAGAAGGTGACAGGTGAAGCCAAGTGACGGGGACGGCGTGGGGGGGAGGGGGTGAAGGGAGAGGCTGGGAAGTGATAGGTGGAAAAGGTAAAGGGCTCAAGAAGAAGGACAGTGGAATGAAAGTAAGGAGTGGAGAAGCGAAGGATGGTGATGGAGAGGATTTGGGACAGAGGCAGAAAGAGACTATGTCCCAACTGCAAGAGAGCAGCAGCTGCTATTGGTGGGACAGGGAGCAGTACGTCGTGAGCTGGGACAGAGCTTTCCTCAGGAAATGCTGAATGGTTGGACACTTTCTCACTGGACAGGCATCATGATCCGCTGATGGGTCTGTCCCTCTGATGTATGGTCTGTGTTCTATGACAGGGGTCACATTGAGTGTATTTAATCTGACCTGAGGGATCTCAGATTGGAGAGGCTGGGACTGCTCTTGAAGTACCAAAGGTTAAGGGGGGCTGGGGTTGGTTCGAGGGGCTCGAAACCTTGACCTGCTTGGCATCAAGTAAAGAATTGGCTTCCATCCTGGAGGAGATTAGCAAGGAATTGGGGCAAATGAGGAAGAAACTGGACCGTAACTGGACTGAGGTTCAAAAGGTAGGATGGTGATGAGAAGATATATGTTGGTCTCTCATGAAATGACAGAAGTTGGGGAGCAAACAAGTCTCCCCTTAACTAAATGGTGTCCTTCAGGAAAGAATCTTTTAGGGACTGATTTCAGGAGAATTAATTCTGACTGAAATACTTTAGTTGAAAACTGGTGCATCGGAGGCAGAGTGAGCAATGTTGGAGGGTGTTGAACTTACGGTGAAGGAGGATGAGAGGTGACTTGATACAGATGTACAAGATGATAAGAGGCACAGATCGAGTGGAGAGACAGAGACTTTATCCCAGGGCAGAAGTACAGGGGGACATAACTGGACTGGAAGAAAGTATAGGGGAATGTCAGAGGTAAGGTCTCTACGCAGAGAGTGGTGGGAGCATGACATGTACTGCCTGTAGGGGTGGTGGTAGAGGCAGATACGTTAGGGGCATTTAGATAGGCACATGGATGATAGAAAAATGGAGCGGTATGTAGGAGGGAAGGGTTAGACTGATCTTAGAGTAGGTTAAAAGGTCAGCACAAATGGTGGACCGAAAGACCTGTACTGTGCTGAAATGGTCTATGTTCTATGACGTAACATGGGACAGAAGGAACAAGGAGTTTCACATGGAAGGCCACTTCGTTTAGGTTAGCTAAAGATAAGGATACGTAAGGATCTTGGATTCAAGTATGAAATTGAAGCAGGCCAAATTATGAGAATATTAGTCATGAATTAGGGAGAGTTAATTGGGAACAGCTGCTTTGTGCAAGTCCATTACTTTATTTAGAGATACAGTGCGGAACAGGCCCCACCAGACCACACCGCCCAGCAGCCCACCAATTTAACCCTAGCCTAATCACAGTAAAATTTACAATGACCAATTAACCAATTAGTCGGTACATCTTTGGACAGTGGGAGGAAACCGGAGCACCCGGAGGAAACTTGCATGCACACAGGAAGAAATTACCACCTTTCTTACAGAGGCCACCAGAATTGAGCTCTGAACTTCGATGGCCCAAGCTGTAACAGTGTGCTAACCGCAACGCCGTAACAGTGTCCTGACCGCGACGCTACAGTGGCGCTCCATCTGACATCTTTTTATCTGCAATGTTTCTTCTCTTTTGCACACTGGTTGTCCATCAGTCTTTGTCCCTTTATGTGTAGGGTTTTTTATAAAATTCTATCGTATTTCTTTTTTTCCTGTAGATGCCCACAAGAAAATAAATCTCCAGGTAGTATATGGTAGCATATGCATTCTTTGAAAATAAATTTATTTTGAACTTTGACATGTGGAGGGTGTTGAACGACCGACTGCACAGAGTATAGAACAGGTACATTTCCGTAAGAGGGACAGACAGGGATGGCAAGGGAAGAGAACCTTGGATGTTGAGAGAGATGGTAAATTTAGTCAAGAAGAAAAAGGAAGCATATTTAAGGTTTAGGAAGCTAAAATCATATAGTCTTTGAGGATGATAAAGAAACTAGAAAAGAATGCAAAGGGAATTAGGAGAACAGGAGGGGCCCTGGAAAATCCTTGACAGGTAAGAGAATCCCAAGGCATTCTATACAGATACACAGAGTAGGAGGATAACTAGGAAGTGGGTAGGGCCACTCGATGATAAAGGAGGAAACATGTACTTGGAGGTGGAGGAGTCCACATTGTCTCATCACAACTTACCCTCCCACTTACTTTCATGTCATCTGAATGATCAGAATCAGGTTTAATATAACTGGCATATGTTATGAAATATGTTGTTTTGTGGAAGCAGTACATTGTGTTATGAATTTGAAGCAACTCTGAGGGGCCGAAGGGTACAAAGTCGCCCCCTCATTTTTGAGAATCGCAAGATCGCTATTAATTCGGGTCTGGGACCCAGGAAATGAGAGAGAAACACACGGAATACACAGGGTTTGGAATGTGTCCTGGCCTCAGCGAAACGGAGCCACTGATAACGGCTATTGTCTCTTGGAGACGGAATTGTGTATTGAGTACTGTACTATTCATTGAAACCCCTCAGGGGGCAGCCAGAGTGGTCTGGTTGAGGGATTGCATCATCCCAACCTGATTGACATCTGAGACCCCGTGAGTAAGGATAAAAGAGGGGTCTGGGGAACAACCCCTTTAGACGCACCAGGAGAAACGCTGGAAATCCAGTGACAGCGTTTGATAGTGAAAGCCGATGGGAGCTCGTGTGCGTCCTCCCTTGCCTGGGTGGCGGGCTCATCACGGAAGAACGGTTTAGCTAAAGGAGAGGCCACAAGTGAAAGGCCACACCAACGAGACTCCTGACGGATCGAAATCATAAAAGGAAAGTCGGCAAGTTTTTCTCCAAATCTCTCTCTCTCTCCAACCATTGCAACCCAGCGGTCCCCAAAGGCTGCAGCCTGCATGAACTGAGTGAACTTTATATTTCCATTGGACAATACATTATCCCCTAGACAACGATAGAGCTTATTTCTTATTGATTAGTATTATACCCGCACTTTCAGATTTAGTATTGACGACGTATATTATCTGTATATTTGCATTGATATTATTTTTGTGTATTTTTACTAATAAATACTGTTAAAAATAGTATCATCAGACTTCAACGGACGTCTCCATCTTTGCTGGTAAGTGACCCAGTTACGGGGTTCGTAACAATTGCAATACATTATAATAAAAACTATAACTTACAATTATATATATATGAATTAAATATAAGTAGTGCAACAAGAAAGCAAAAAAACAAAAATAATATTGAGGTGGTGTACATAGATTCATTGTCCATTCAGAAATCTGATGGTGGAAGGGAAAAGCTGAAGAAATTATTGAGTGTGTGTCTTCAGGCTCCTGTACCTCCTCCTTGATGGTAGCAATGAGAAGAGGGCACGTCCTGGGTGGTGGGGGTCCTTAATGATGGATGCTGCCTTCCTGAGGCATTGCCTTTTGAAGATGTCCTGGATGGTGGGGAGGCTGGTGCCCATGATGGAGCTGGCTGAGTTTACAACTTTCTGCAGCTTTTTCCAATCCTGTGCAGTGGCCCCTCCATACCAGATGGTGATGCAAACAGTTAGAATGCTGCCCACAGTACATCTGTAGAAATTTGCAAGAGTCTTTGGTAACATACCAAACCTCCTCAAACTCCTAATAAAAGATAGTCACTGCTGTGCCTTCTTTGTAATTGTATCAATATGTTGGGCCCAGGATAGATCTTCAGAGATGTTGACATCGAGGAACTTGAAACGGCTCACCCTCTCCACTGCTGATCCCTTGGTGAGGACTGGTCTGTTCCTTCAACTTTCCTTTCCCAAAGTCCATAATCAATTCCTTGGTCTTACTGATGTTGAGTGCAAAGCTGTTTCAACACCACTCAACCAGCTGATCTATCTTGCTTTGAATGCCTCCTCGTCACCATCTAAAATTCTGCCAACAATAGTCGTGCCGTCAGCAAATTTGTAAAAGCCATTTGAGCTGTGCCTAGCCACACAATCATGGATGCAGAGAGAAAGAGCAGAGCAGTGGACTAAGCACACATCCTTGAGATGCACCAGTGTTGATTGTAGGCGAGGAGGGGATGTTACTTCTGATCTGTACTGACTGTGGTCTCCAGGTGAGGAGGTTAAAGATCCAGTTGCACAGGAAGGTACAGAGGCCTAGGTTTTGGAGCTTGTTGATTAGGACTGATTATTTAACCCCTCATAGATTCACACTGCAAAGGAACAGGCCCTTCGGCCCACTCTGTCCATGCTGAACATCAAATGTTCATCGATGTACATCGATCCCATTCACCAGCACTTAGTCCATAGCCTACTGTCCCTTAGTGACTCAAGTGGTGGTCCAGATACTAAAATGTAGTGAGAGTCTCTGCCTCCACCATCCCCTCAGGCAGTCCATTCCCAATTCCAACCACTCTTTGGTGAATCCCCTCAAACCCTGTCCTCTGGTTATGGAGAAAAGTTCTCAGCAGCCAGCCTATCTATGCCCCTCAAAATTCTGGTCAGGTCCCTCTTTAGCCTTCTCTGCTCCAAAGGAAGAAAAACCCAGCCAGTTGAATAAATCTGGAACACAAGAGGTTGCAGATGCTGGAATCAAAGTGTCTTGGGCAGAAAGATTGACTGTTTATTCCTCTCCATAGATGCTGCCTGGCATGCTGAGGCCAGCATTTTGTGTGTGTTGCTCTGGGTTTCCAGCATCAGCAGAATCTCCTGTGTAAGTAAATCTCCTTTGCATCCTCTCCAGTGTAGTCACAGCTTTCCTGTAGTGCTGCAACTAGAACTGTACAAAGTACTCCAGCTGTGGTCTGGCCAATGTGTTGTAGAGTTGTTCCAATACCTCCCTGCTTTTATATTCTACGCCCTGGTTAACAAAGGCAAGCATCTGGTTCATATCATATGAGAACCTGTGCTGCCACCTATGGGGATGATTGGGTTTGTGCACTACTTGGGGTCCCACCATTCATAGCATTCAAAGTTCAAAGTAACTTCATTATCAAAGTACATATATGTCTCCATATACTGTACTACCCTGAGATTTATTTTCTTGCAGGCATTCACAGCAAACACAAAAATAACACAACAGGATCAATGAAAAACCACACATGACGAAGATGGGCAAACAACCAATTATAGAAACTTAGAAACATAGAAAACCTACAGCATAATACAGGCCCTTCAGCCCACAATGTTGTGCCGGACATGTACTTACTTTAGAAATTACCTAGGGTTTTCTAAGCTCCATGTAGCTATCCAGGAGTCTCTTAAAAGACCCTATCGTATCCGCCTCCATCACAGTTGCCAACAGCCCATTCCACGCACTCACCACTTTTTGCATAAAAAACTTACCCCTGACATCTCCTCTGTACCTACTGCCAAGCACCTTAAAACTGTGCCCTCTCATGCTAGCCAGTTCAGCCCTGGGGAAAAGCCTCCGACTATCCACACTATCAATGCCTCTGTCAGGTCACCTCTCATCCTCCGTCGCTCCAAGGAGAAAAGACCGAGTTCACTCAACCTATTCTCATAAGGCATGCTCCCCAATCCAGGCAACATCCTTGTAAATCTCTTCTGCACTGTTTCTATGGCTTCTACATCCTTCCTGTAGTGAGGTGACCAGAACTGAGCACAGTACTCCAAATGGGGTCTGACCAGGGTCCTATGTATCTGCAACATTACCTCTCGGCTCTGAAACTCAATCCCATAGTTGACGAAGGCCAATACACCATACGCCTTCTTAACCACAGAGTCAACCTGTGCAGCAGCTTTGAGTGTCCTATGGACTCGGACCACAAGATCCCTCTGATCCTCCACACTGCCAAGAGTCTTACCATTAATACTATATTCTGCCATCCTATTCAACCAACCAAAATGAACCACCTCACACTTATCTGAGTTGAACTCTATCTGCCACTTCTTAGCCCAGTTTTGCAACCTATTGATGTCCCTCTGACAGCTCTCCACACTATCCACAACAACCCCAAACTTTCATTCATCAGCAATTTTACTAACCCATTCCTCCACTTCCTCATCCGTCATTTATAAAAATCATGAAGAGAAGGGGTCCCAGAACAGATCCCTGAGGCACACTACTAGTCATTGACCTCCATGCAGAATATGACCCACCTACAACCATTCTTTGCCTTCTGTGGGCAAGCCAATTCTGGATCCTCAAAGCAATGTCCCCTTGGATCCCATGCCTCCTTACTTTCTCAATAAGCTTTGCATGGGGTACCTTGTCAAATGCCTTGCTGAAATCCATATACACTACATCTACTGCTCCACCTTCATCAATGTGTTTAGTCACAACCTCAAAAAATTCAATCAGGCTCATAAGGCACGACCTGTCTTTGACAAAGCCATGCTGACTACTCCTAATCATATTATGCCTCTCCAAATGTTCATAAATCCTGCCTCTCAGGATCTTTTCCATTGAAGTAAGACTCACTGGTCTATAATTTCCTTGGCTATCTCTACTCCCTATCTTGAAGAAAGGAACAACATCTGCAACCCTCCAATCCTCCGGAACCTCTCCTGTCCCCACTGATGATGCAAAGATCATTGCCAGAGGTTCAGCAATCTCCTCCCTCACCTCCCACAGTAGCCTGGGGTACATCTTGTCCGGTCCCAGTGACTTATCCAACTTGATGCTTTCCATAAGCTCCAGCATGTCCTCTTTCTTAATGTCTATATGCTCAAGCTTTTTAATCCATTGTAAGTCATCCTGACAATCGCCAAGATCCATTTCTGTAGTGAATACTGAAGCAAAGTATTCATTAAGTACCTCTGCTATCTACTCCAGCTCCATACACACTTTTCCACCGTCACACTTGATTGGACCTATTCTCTTACGTCTTATCCTCTTGCTCTTCACGTACTTGTAGAATGCCTTGGGGTTTTCCTTAATCCTGCTCACCAAGGCCTTCTCATGGCCCCTTCTGGCTCTCCTAATTTCATTCTTAAGCTCCTTCCTGCTGGTCTTATAATCTTCTACATCTCTATCGTTACCTAGTTTTTTGAACCTTTCATAAGCTTTTCTTTTCTTCTTGTCTAGATTTTCAACAGCCTTTCAACAGATTTTCAACCGTGGGTATACCCCACGGTTCCTGTACCCTACTATCCTTTCCCTGTCTCATTGGAACGTACCTATGCAGAACGCCATGCAAATATCCTCTGAACATTTGCCACATTTCTACTGTACATTTCCCTGAGAACATCTGTTCTCAATTTATGCTTCCAAGTTCCTGCCTGATAGCTTCATATTTCCCCTTACTCCAATTAAATGCTTTCCTAACTTGTCTGATCCTATCCCTCTCCAATGCTATGGTAAAGGAGATAGAATTATGATCACTATCTTCAAAATGCTTTCTCACTGAGATACCTGACACTTGACCAGGTTCATTTTCTAATACTAGATCAAGTATAGCCTCTCCTCTTGTAGGCTTATCTTCATATTGTGTCAGGAAGCCTTCCTGAACACACTTAACAAATTCCACCCCATCTAAACCCCTTGCTCTAGGGAGATGCCAATCAATATTTGGGAAATTAAAATCTCCCATCACAACAACCCTGTTATTATTACACCTTTCCAGGATCTGTCTCCCTATAGGCTCCTTGATGTCCCTGTTACTACTGGGTGGTCTATAAAAAACAATCAATACAGTTATTGACCCCTTCCTGTTCCTGACTTCCACTCACAGAGACTCCGTAGACAATCCCTCCATGACTTCCTCCTTTTCTGCAGCCGTGACACTATCTCTGATCAGCAGTTCCACACCTCCACCTCTTTTGCATCCCTCCCTGTCCTTTCTGAAACATCTAAAGCCTGGCACTCTAAGTAACCATTCCTGCCCCTGAGCCATCCAAGTCTCTGTAATGGCCACAACATCATAGCTCCAAGTACTGATCCACACTCTAAGTTCATCTGCTTTGTTCACGATACTCCTTGCATTAAAATAGACACATCTCAAACCATCAGTCTGAGCGCATCCTTTCTCTATCACCTGCCTATCCTTCCTCTCGCACTGTCTCCAAGCTTTCTATATTTGTGAGCCAACCACCTCTCCCTCCTTCTCTTCAGATCGGTTCCCACCCCCCAGCAATTCTAGTTTAAACTCTCCCCAATTGCCTTAGTAAACCTTCCAGAATATTGGCACCCCTTAGATTCAAGTGCAACCCATCCTTTTTGTACAGGTCACACCTGCCCCAAAAGAGGTCCCAATGATCCAGAAATCTGAATCCCTGCTTCCTGCTCCAATCCCTCTGCCATGCATTTATCCCCCACCTCACTCTATTCCTATACTCACTGTCGCGTGGCACAGGCAGTAATCCCGAGATTACTACCTTTGAGATCCTGCTTCTCAACTTCCTTCCTAATCCCCTGTAGTTTGTATTCAGGACCTCCTCCCTTTTCCTACCTATGTCACTGGTATATGTCACCAATATGTCACTACTATGTCACCTATATGTCACCAATATATACCACAACCTCTGGCTGTTCACCTTCCCACTTCAGGATATCATGGACGCGGTCAGAAACATCCCAGACCCTGGCACCTGGGAGGCAAACTACCATTCGTTTTTCTTTCCTGCGTCCACAGAATTGCCTGTCTGACCCCCTAACTATAGAGTCCCCTTCTGTGCCACAGGGCCGGACTCTGTGCCAGAGGCACGACCACTGTTGCTTCCCCCAGGTAGGCCGACCCCCCGACAGTACTCAAGCAGGACTACTTATTGTTAAGGGGGACAGCCACAGGGGGTACTCTCTAGTATCTGACTCTTGCCCTTCCCTCTCCTGACTGTTACCCACTTATCTGACTCCTGTGGCCCCAGTGTGTCTACTTGCCTATAGCTTCTCTCTATCACCTCCTCACTTTCCCTGACCAGACGAAGGATATCGAGCTGCATCTCCAGTTCCCTAACCCAGTCCCTAAGGAACTGCAGCTGGGAGTCTCCCGGACATCCCACATCTGACACTCAGGCCAGAACACCAGCCTCACAGACATATTTCCTGTTTCTCTTCCTCACAGATAACTTACCTTGCCTCGACCTATTATCGCCGAAGCCTGAATGAGCCAAAGTCCTACCACTCTGCTTCAGATCACTCCGTCGATGACCACTCTTTCGATAACAGCTCCGCTAGGCAGTGTCTCTCTTTTATGCCTGAACCTTCCCTGCTATCTAACTCATGATTGGTGCTCTGGTTATAGCCGCTGATAGGCCCCGTACAATGGACTAATGCTCTCGAAGCTCCCTTTTTAAATAATGCAAATGTGAAATGAAAAACAAAATAATAACATATAAATAAGTAAATAAATACCACTGAGAAGATGTGTTGTAGAGTCCTTGTAAGTGAGTCCATAGATTGTGGAATCAGTTCAGTATTCAGGTGACTAAAGTAATCCATGCTGGTTCATAGCCTGATTGTTGAAGGGTCTTGAAGTGTGACTAGACTTCCAAAAATGTGTCATCTCATGCTTCTCAGGATTAAACTTCATCTGCCATTGCTCTGCCCAAATCACCAGCTGATCAATATTATGCTGTCAACTAACGTGACCCTCCTCACCGTCAACAACATCACTTTTCATATCATCTGAAAACTTACCAATCATACTGTTAGGGTTTCAGGAGTCATGGAATACTCTAAACAATTAGATGAAAAATGGTCTTCAAAATAAAAGAAGAACTGTTTCCAGTTTAATTTCCACTGACACATTAAGGCCATTGAAACCAGTCAGTGAGAATGGGACACAAACACAAGAAAACCTGCTGATGCTGGAAATCTAAAGCAACACACACACAAAATGCTGCAGGAACTCAACAGGCCAGGCAGCATCTATGGAAAAGAGTAAACAGTCGATGTTTTGGACCCTTCATCAGAACTGGATTTTCTTTCAGTAACTGTATAGGGGAAAACCATAGATAAATGTTATGTTAATTGACCTTCATTGAAATCCTCATGATGAGATCAGGGAAGGTGTTAAGTGACCATCTCTATTAATACATCGTTATTAATACAGCTTCCTGCACTCTCCACTTTCTGCAGTGATCCCTTGTCCCTCTGTGATTCCCTTGTCCATTCATCCCTCCCTGCAAGTGGAAGGAGTGCTACACCTGCCTGGTCACCTCCTCCCTCACCTCCACTCAAGACTCCAAGTGTCCTTTCAGATGAGGCAACATTTCACCGGCCAATTTGTTGGTGTCATCTATTAAATCCGGTGCTCCCAACGCAGACTCCTCTACATTGGTGAGACCCAACATAGATTGGGGGACCGCTTTGTCGAGCACCTCTGCTCCATCCGCCAGAAGTGGGATTTCCCAGCGGCCAGCCATTTTACCTCCTCATGAACCATTACCTTGTCGTGGTGAGGGGGCTTGTGTATCTCAGTGACACTATGAACTATACCATGTGGAGCTACTCAAGATGGATAGGTCATGGCAGAGAGGTCAGACTGGAGAAGGAAATGGCAACCCACTTCAGTAAAGTTCCGGGAAAACCTTATGGATAAAAGTAACCATAGATCTATGAGAATGACACCAGAGGATGAGCCCCACAGGTCTGAAGGTGCCCAACATGCTAATGCGGAAGAACAGAGGACAAGTATGAGTAGTACCAGAGCTAATGATGTGGTTGGATTAAAGCCGAAAGGACGTCCAGCTGCTGATGTGCCTGGAAATGAAAAAGTGGTCCGATTCTGTAAAGATCGATACACCATTGGAATCTGGAATGTAAGATCCATGTATCGAGGTAAACTAGATGTGGTCAAAAACGAGATGGCAAGACTAAACATTGACTTATTGGGAATTAGCGAACTAAATGGGTCATTTTACATCAGACAGCTACCAGATCTTCTACTCTGGGTAGGAAACTTGCAGAAAGAATGGAGTGGCTTTAATTGTCAGAAAAAAAGTATCAAAATCAGTTATTGGATGCAACCCCAAAAATGATAGAATGATCGCAATTTGATTTCACGGCAAGCCTTTTATCATCACACTAATCCAAGTTTATGCTCCAACCACGTGCCAAAGAGGATGAAATTATCCAGTTTTATGTAGCACCTCCTGGATATGACACCAGAAAAGGATGTTACATTTATCACTAGAGACTGGAAAGCCAAAGTTGGAAATCACAGAACTCCTTGAGTAATGGGCAACTCTGGCCTTGGAGTACAGAATGAAGCAAGACATCAACTGGTAAAATTTTGCCAAATTAACTCTCTGGTTATAGCAAATACCCTCTTCCAACAGCCTAAGAGGCGGCTCTATACATGGACATCAGCAGATGGTCAACACCTAAACCAGATTAACTTTACAATCAGAGATGGAACAGCTCTATACAGTCAGTTAAAACAAGGACCAGGAGCAGATTGTGGCTCAGACCATGAGCTGCTTGTTGCAATATTCAGAATGAAACTGGAGAACATCAGGAAAACCAACGTATCAGCAAAGTTTGATATTGATAGCATCCCTCAAGGATATGTTGTGGAGGTGACCAGTGGATTAAACCTGGTAGAGAGAAAGCCAGAAGAACTATGGATAAGAGTAGGGAGCATTATACAAGAGGTGGCAACAAAAAATACTGCAAACAAAAAGAAGACCAGGAAAGAAAAATGGTTTTCTGAAGAGGCTCTATAAGTGGTTGAGCAGCGAAGAGAAGTGAAGGCTAATGGAGATTGGGACAAATACCTCCAAATGAATGCAAAGTTTAAGAAGATAGCAAGGAAAGATAAGGAAATGTACTCAAAGGAGTGATGCAAAGAAACAGAAGAAGCCAACAGAATTGGAAAAACAAGAGATCTATTCAAGAAAATAGAGAAATCAAAGGAACATTTCATGCAAAAATGAGTATAGTAAATGACAAAGAAAGGAAGGACCTTACAGAAGCAGAAGACATCAAAAAGAGACAGCAGGAATACACAGAATTGTACAGGAAAGATCCCAACAGTGAAGACACCTGCAATGACTCCCTAATCGACTAGAGCCAGACAATCTGGAAAGTGAGGTCGAATGGGCAATAGAAAACATTGCCAATAATAAGGCTGCAGGATGTAACACGATTCCAGTTGAATTGTTTAAAACTTTAAAAGGTGATGCTGTAAAAGTGTTGCATGCAATTTGCCAGCAGATCTGGAGAACCCAACAATGGCCTTTAGACTGGAAAAGATCAGTTTATATCCCAGTTCCCAAGAAAGGAAACATAAAGGAATGTTCAAATTGCCAAACAATTTCACTGATTTTACATGCGAGCAAGGTAATGCAAGCAAGACTCCAGCAATATACGGAACGAGAACTGCCAGATGTACAAGCTGGTTTTAGAAGAGGCAGCGGCACCAGAGACCAAATTGCTAACCTACACCGGGTAATGGAGAAATCGAGGGAATTCCAGAGAAGTATTTATCTATGTTTTATTGACTACTCTAAAGCCTTCGACAGTGTGGACCATAATAAAGCATGGTAAATCCTTAAAGAAATGGGGATACCTGGACATCTGATCTGCCTTATGAGAAACTTGTATGAAGATCAAGAAGCAACAGTCAGAACTGAACATGGAACAACAAACTGGTTCAAGATTGGGAAAGGAGTACGACAAGGCTGCATACTGTCAGCCTACTTATTTAATCTATAAGCTGAACACATCATGGGGAATGCTGGTCTAGAGGACTTGAATGTTGGAAGCGAAATTGCCGGACAAAATAGTAACAACCTCAGGTATACAGATGATGTTCCTCTAATGGCTGAAAGTGAGGAGGATCTGAGGAAGCTTCTAATCAAAGCGAAAGAAGAAAGTACAAAAGCTGGCTTGTTGCTCAACATTAAAAAAAAACAAAATTACGTCGACCAGCCCTATTAACTCCGTGGTAATGAATGGAAAGGAAGTGGAAGCAGTGACAGATTTTGTCTTCCTCAGTTCAAAGATTTCTATAGGTGGTAACTGCAGCCACAAAATTCAAAGGTGCTTACTTTTGGGGAGGGCAGCAATGGCAAATTTAGATAAAATACTGAAGAGCAGAGACATAACATTGTCTACAAAGATCCGTATAGTCAAGTCTATGGTATTTCCAGTTGTGATGCACAGCTGTGAGAACTGGACTATTGGTAAGGCTGAATACAAAAGAATCGACGCCTTTGAACTTGGATGCTGGAGGGAATTGCTAAGATTTCGTTGGACAGCAAGAAGATCCAACAAGTCAATACTTGAAGAAATACAGCCAGACTGCTCACTAGGAGGCTTGATTATGAGACAAAAGCGCAAATATTTTGGCCAGATCATGAGAAGACAGGATTCCTTGGAGAGGACTCTCATGTTAGGTGAAACAGAAGGTAAAAGGAGAGGATGACAGAGGCTACGATGGATAGATAATATTACTCGGATAATATGTATTTTGTTTAGCTTGTCACACCAGACCATCAGCCATTCTTGTCAGGCGCGCGGTGTCCAGCATCTGCAGAATCTCGTGTGTTTGTGAAGAATAAACATACGCACAGAGTCTCATATGCCAAAATACACAAACACCCCTCACACATGCAGATACACATGAAAAGATGAAGCAAACACTGTCATTTTAGAGCACAGCTTTTTATTGCAGGGCAGATTGAACAGGTGAACTACCTGCTGCAGAAGCAGAGGGACGTGGCAGTGCTAAGGCTCGGCATGTGCTCCACTGCAAACCGGCCAGTGACCAAAGGCAGCTCTGGCCATTCCCCACCGCTGCAGGCACAGGGCTCCCTCTGGCAAAGCCCCTCAGCCCACACGCTCCGTCAGCTCCTCCGGGAAGGTACCTTGCAAACTCTCCACATCCTCCGACTCATTCCAGTCAGCTTCCTTGACAGCCAGCAGCAAGCCTCTAGACTGTGAAATACAATGGAACATTGAAATCATCCCGCTATGCGTAACAGCACAAACCTCTCTCCAAAATGCCTCATCAGACACACTTCTGGCTGATAGATTAGAATGGGGAATGAGGGGAGGGTGTCGGGAAATGGGGAGTGTGGCAAATCTGTTCTCTCCCATGTGTGGTGCTAAGCTAACTTACTGACTATTGACCTAATGCTCACCTGTAGCTCAGCATCTTGGGAAGGGAGCACAAGCAGGATATTTCCTTCTTCACATTGCAAGTGTGCCTCTTCCATCGGACTGCGTCTGACTCTCACCTGTGTGAAGGGCACAGATCAGATTGTTCAAGGAGGTCTCCACAGAATGTGACTTCTATTAAATGAAAAGGTAAAGTGGGCCAGTCGGTTTCTGGGCTTAAAACATCTAAAACCAGAAGACACTTGTCCTACTTGTTTAAAACATTTAAATTCAGCTTCTACTGTATATCATGTGTGTGGCGCGATTTACCTCAGAACTGTTTGATGAATTTCTTTCCCAGGGTGCACTGGACTTCCAATCCAGGATCATGATTAGACAAGATCGTCAAACCTATGAGGAATGTTTGGTATCTCTGAGCCTGTACGGATGGAACTTAGAAAGATGAGGGAGGATCTCATTGAAACCTGCCATATAGTGAAAGACCCAGATAGAGCAGACTAGAGAGGATACTTCCATTAGCAGGAGAGTCCAGGATCCAAGGACACAGCCTCAGAATAGAAGGACGTCCATTTGGAACAGAGATAAAGAGGAATTTCTTTAGCTAGAGGGTGGTGAATCTGTAGAATTCATTACAACAAATGGCTGTGAAGAGCAAGCCATTGGGTATATTTAAAGCAGCATTTGATAGGTTCTTGATTAGTAACAGGATCAAAGATTATGGGGAAAAGGCAGGAGAATGGGATTGAAAAAAACCAGCAATGATTGAATGGCAGAGCAGATTTGATGGAGCAAATGGCCTAATTCTTCTATATCTTATGGTCTGATGATTTCTTAGGGTCTCGGACTGGTTGGGCTGACTGCATCCCTCAGGAGTTGCTGAGAGGCACCCAGTAGTCATGGGGTGAACAGAAGGCCCAGCAGCATAAGTGGGTTGGCTTCAAGCACACAAGCCTCCTGGCCCAGATGGGATGTGCCCCCCGGCTAGAAGTTGCAGAAGGACCTGTTGTGCAATTCTATTCCTCCCAAGATGCAGGGCAGGGCCAAAGGACAAGAGAGCAGGAATTGTTTAACCCCTGGATAAATTAGAGTGCCAGGCAAACACAGGGCAGTCTGTTCAACCTTGGATGATGGTGAACATATGGAAATAATAATCAGGGAAACATTAACTGGCTTCTGAAGAAATTTGAGTTGATGAGGTAACAGAGAAGGTTGATGAAGGGAATGTAGTAGATGTCATCTACTAGTACTTTCAGAGAGTCCCAGAAGACAGACTGGTCAATAGTTCTGATGTCTGAGGAATTCAGGACTCTGTAGCCACAAGGAGGGGAACTTGGATTAAAGGCAACAATCAGAGAGTAGTGGGGAAGGGTTACTTTCCAGACTGGGAGATGTGGACAGTGATGTCCCCGGGGTCAGTGCTGGGACCACTGGATTTTACATATATTCATGACCCAGACTCGGGAGTGCAGGGTAAAATGTTGGAACCTGCTGACGACCCGTGGTTGGAAGTGCGATGGTCTGTAAGGAGGGGAGTGACTGTCTGTTCCAGGTGAGGAACAGTGAGGCTGGCAGAATGGGCAAACAGGAGGCAGATGGAATTTAATACAGAGAAGTGAGAAGCAATCCCAGTCGCACCTGTTCCCAGGATGAGGCTCTCCTTTCCAGGATGTCAGAGAGTGCCCTCCTTCTGCAAAGACTAGGTTTTCTGTTCCTCCACCATTGACGCTGCCCTCAACCGCGTCTTCTCTATTTCCCAGATATCCCCACTGCCCTGTCTTCCCGTCACTTTAACAGTGATAGCGTTTTCCTCACCTACCACCCCATGAGCCTCTGCAACTTCCGCCATCTCCAAAGGGATCCTACCACTAAACACATCTTCACCTCTACCACCGTCCCCTCCACTTTCATTTTGTGTCCAGTGTCATTTTGCGTCCCCTCCATTGTGTCCAGTGCTCCTGATGCAGCCTCCTCTACATTGATGAGACCCACAGTAAATTGGGGGACCACTTCATGAGCACCTCTGCTCCATCCGCCAGAAACAGAACTTCCGGGTGGCCCAACATTTTAATTCCCATTCCCATTCCCGTTCCGACATGTCAGTCCACCCTCACATATTCCGTCTGCGTGGCCACCAACCTGATAGCATGAATATCAATTTCTCCTTCCAGTAAAAAAAAATTCCCTCTCCCTCCCATCTTCTTCCATTCCCCACTCTGGCCTCTTACGTCTTCTCACCTCCCCCGGGTCCCCTCCTCCTACCCTTCCACCTGTAGTCCACTCTCCTCTCCTATCACATTCCTTCCTGTTCAGCCTTTTACCTTTCCCATTCACTTGGTTTCACCTATCACCTTCTAGCTCTCCTTTTCCCCACCCCCATCTTTTTAGTCTGGCATCGTCCCCCTTTCTCTTCAGTCCCGAAGAAAGGTCTCAGGCTGAAATGTCAACTCTTTGTTCATTTCCTTGATGCTGCCTGACCTGCTGAGCTCCTCCAGCATTTTGTGTGTGTGGCTCTGAAGTGACAAATGAAGCAATTTACTGGAATGGTTCAGGGGACGAGCGTTCCAGCTGCAAGGTTAGACTGGGCTTGTTTCCCCTGGAGCAAATAAGGTTGAGGGCAGATGTTGTGGAGGTGGACAAGGTCATGAGGGGTTTAGATGGGCTTATGTGGGAATTGTTTCTGTTGGTAGAGAGGTCAAGGACTGGGCACACTAGTTAACATCTTATGCGAAGGATACAAGGGAGGTGTGAGGAAAACCTCTTCACCCAGAGAGCAGTGATGATCTGGGACTCAGTGTCTGTGGGGGTGGAGTTTTGTACTGAAGATACGGGGGGAACGGTGAGGGAAACCTCTTCACCCAGAGAGTGGTGATGATCTGGGACTCAGTGTCTGTGGGGGTGGAGTTTTGTACTGAAGATACAGGGGAACAGTGAGGAAAACCTCTTCACTCAGAGAGTGGTGATGATCTGGGACTCAGTGTCTGTGGGGGGGGGGGCAGAGACAGCGTCAATCAGGGCTTTTAAAAGGGAACTGGATCCGCACTGGAGGGAATTATCTGCGGGTGGGGGGAATGAGCAGGGGAATAGGGCTGGTGGGAGAGTCAACAGGGAGCCAGTGGAGACTCAATGGGATGAATGGCCTTATCTGGTGCCATAGGAATTCTGAGAATCCTTCCTGCTAAGACAACTTATCCGTCTCAGGAATCAACCCTGCACGGTTCCAAGGCACAGTTATCCTTGAGTTGCTAAAAAGGGAAATGATCCTCTCCTCACTAATGCTACGTTCCGAGAAAATGGTCTCCAAATGAACATCATGAGCCAAGTTCCAGTTTATAGCGAAAAGGTGGCCTGTTTTAAATTTAACTCTCAGACTGTATCAGAGAAAGCAGTGCCAACAATACAAGAACGGAGAGCTGCTGTTGCAGGCTTCATCCAGCAGAGGGAGGTATATGCAGCCTAACACATGGCTGTCTACAAGGCCCAAAATCACAAGCCAACTGTCAGTCAGTGCCTAGGAGCCAGGCTTAGCGGCCAGTCGGCTTTACTTGTGTGAGCTTGTTCAGCCACTCTGGGGTGGGGTCTGCCCCACCATGGCTCCTGGAAGTTCCTGTTAGGAGGATTGCTCCCGGAGTAGTTTCAGTTGATTTCTGAGGTTGGTTCACTACTGCTGAGCAGAATTAGGCCATTTGTCCCATCGAGTCTGCTCCAGCATTCCATCATGGCTGATTTATTATCCCTCTCGACCCCATTCTCCACCATCAATGCCCTTACTAATCAAGAAGCTATCAACCTCAGGTTTAAATATACCCAAAGACTTGGTCTCCAGAGCTGCCTGTGGCAACGAATTCCATAAATTCGCCACTCTCTGGCTAAAGAAATTCCTCCTCAGCTCTGGACTAAAGGGACGTCGTTGTATTCTGAGGCTGTGCCCTCAGGTCCTAGTCTCCACACTTTTCAAAGTATCCTCTGTTCTATCTAGGCCTTTCATTATTCAATAGGTTTCAATGAAATGCCTCTCCCCACCCCATTCTTCTAAACTCCAGTGACTACAGGCCCAGAGCCTTCAAATGCTCCTCATACATTAACCCTTATATTCCCATAATGATTCTTATGAACCTTCTCTGGACCCTCTCCAATGCCAATCCTTCCTTAGATTTGGGGCCCAGAACTGCTCACAATACTCCAGGTGTAGTCTGACCAATGCTTTATAAAGCCCCAGGATTACATCCTTGCTTTTATATTGAGGTTGAGGACAGCTATCTGGCCAGTGAGCATTCTCAAAAGACTCATAGGCCACAGAGTACAATGACTGAGGCTGAAATGTGTATGAACTGATGGACTTTAATTAAGTTGCACATTGTACTAAATCTCCTTGTCAGGAATGGATTTGTGAATCCTTTATCTTTACTTGGTCACTTTATTCTGATGGAATAATTGAAACCCCGTGCTTATTATTCGGGACAGAGCATTTGTTTTATTCCAATTTTTTCATGGATCAGTGGATGTAGGAAGCAGCATGTCCTACCATCCAGAAGCCAGTGCAGAATGGAAAGTGTTTGGGATGGGCAGGGACTGGGAAGAGGGAAGGAGAAACTGGGATTATTAATGTGTTGAGCTGTATGAAGGAATAGTAGATAATTTCTACCACAAATTCAGTGTCAGTCACTGCCGCTCTCGCTGATGGTGGGGTTGAAGGCAGCACACAGACTGCCCCTGATCTTCCAGTCACACCACGGTTCCGATGGGTGGAGTAGTGAGGTTGTGTGGTGAGTGAAGCCCAGTCCTGGGAGTGGTGACAAACACTGGCCCAGTCACAGCTGGGGAGTTGGTCTGGTACCTTGTACATGAATCCAGTTGGCAGCTCTCTGCAGGGTGAACTCTCAGGGTCTCTGCTCCCATCTGACGGTGACCCCTCACTGTCCGAGGAAGGCAGGGCGAGATCATTATCCTCATTGGCCTCCTTCCCGCTGTCTTCCACCACGTGCTTACCAGTGGCCATGGGAGCCTTGCTCTGTGAGGCAAGTGCGATGGGGTTAGAATGGTCTCAGTTATACAGCATGGAAGCAAACCCTTCAGCCCAACTGGTCCATGCCAAACAACATTCCCATCCAAGCCAGTCCCTCATTTGTCCCATATCCCTCTAAACCTTTCCTATCCATGTACCCGTCCAAGTGTCTTTTAAATGCTGTTAACGTACCAGCCTCAACCACTTCCTCTGGTAGCTCGTTCCATACACGGACCACCCCTCTGGGTGGGAATGTTGCACCTCAGGTTCCCGTTGAATCTCTCTCCACTCACCTTCAGCCTGGACCCTGTAGTTCTGGATTTTCTGACCCTGGGAAAAAGACTGTGTGCATTCACCCTCTCGACACCTCTCTTGAGTAGGAGTGAGTGAGAGCAGCCATAAGTTGTGATATACATTGGCACTAATGACATAGATAGGAAAAGGGATGAGGTCCTAAAGAGCAAATATAGGGAGATAGGAAGCTAAAAAGCAGGGCCTCAAGGGTAGTCATCTTGAGATTGTTGCCTGTGCCACGTGCCAGTGAGGGTAAGAATAGGATGATTTGACAGATGAAGAATCGGTTTAGGCTTATGGATAACTGGGAACCTCTTTCGGTACGAGAGGGGCCGGTTACACTTGAACTTGAGGGGGACAAATATCCTTGGGGGCAGGTTTGCTAGAGCTGTTGGTGAGGGTCTAAGCTAGTTTGGCAGGGTGATGGGAAATGGTGTGCTAGGTCAGAGGATGGGGCAGTTGGTGTAAAGATAGATGCAACGTGTAGACAGACTGTGAGAAGGATAGGCAGTGGAAAGGGCATAAATACAGTCAATTAGATGGGCTAAAAAGTGCCTACTTTAATGCAAGAAGTATCAGGAACAAGGTTGGTGAACTTAGAGCATGGGTCAATGCATGGAACTACAACATTGTGGCCATTACAGAGACTTGCCTGTCACACGGGCAGGAATAGTTGCTGGATGTTCCAGGGTTCAGATGTGTCAAAAGGCACAGGGAGGGGGGATAGGGAGGTAAAATAGCTGGGGGACTGGCATTGCTAATCAGGGATAGTATCACAGCTGCAGACAGGGAGGATGTCCTAGAGGGATCATCTACTGAGTTAG
The DNA here is from genome assembly GCF_048418815.1 of Hemitrygon akajei. NCBI lineage: Eukaryota > Metazoa > Chordata > Chondrichthyes > Myliobatiformes > Dasyatidae > Hemitrygon > Hemitrygon akajei. The sequence goes on along the minus strand of NC_133141.1, from coordinate 28,506,272 downwards.
TGTGGGTAGAAGTTACAAGCAGGAAGGGAGCAATCACTCTACTGGGCATTTTCTATAGACCACCTAATAGCAACAGAGACGCTGAGGAATAGATTGAGAGGCAGATTTTGGAAAGGTGCAAAAATAACAGCGATGCTGTCATGAGTGACTTCAACTTCCCTAATATTGGTTGGTACTTCCTTAGTGAAAAAGGCTTAGATGGGACAGAATTTGTTAGAGTTTGGAAGGATTCCTGACTCAATATGTAGACAGGCCAATTAGCGAGAGGTCATACTGGATCTAGTACTAGGCAAAGAACCTGGTCATGTGATAGATCTCTTGTTGGGTGACCATATCAGAGATAATGACCACAACTCCCTCACCTTTACAATAAGCTTGGTCAGGGACAGGAGCAGACAGTATGGGGAAGTATTTAATTGGGAGAGAGTGAATTATGATGTGATTAGTTAGGAACTTGGGAGTGTAAATTGGGAACAGATGTACTCAGGGAAATGCACAATAGAAATGTGAAGGTTGTTTAGGGAGCACTTGCTGGGGATTTGGACAGAGTTGTCCCAATGAGGCAGGGAAAGGATGCTAGGGAGAAGGAACCACATTTGTCAAGAGATAGTAAGCATCTAGTCAAGAGGATGAAAGAAGCTTACTTAAGGTTTAGGAAGCAAGGATCAGACAGGGCTCTTGAGGGTTGTAAGGTAGTCAGGAAAGATGTTGAGAAGAGAGCTTAAGAGAGCTAGAATGAGATATAAGAAGGCCTTGGCAAGTACAAGCAAGGAGAATCCCAAGGTGTTCTACACATACATGAAGAACAGGTAGATGTCTCGATTGAAGGTAGGACCGATCAGGAATAAAAGAGAAAACATGTGATAATGTACTAAACCGGATCAGCAAATTTGCAGATGACTCCAAGATTGGGGGTATTCTGGGCAGTGAAGAAGGCATTCAAACTTTGCAGTGGGATTTGGATTTGCTGGAAAATGGGCTGAAAAATGGCAGATGAATTTAATGCAGACAAGTGTGAGGTTTTGCACTTTGGAAGGACAAACTAGGGTAGAACTTACACAGTGAATGGTAGGGCACTGAGGAGTGCAGTAGAACAGAGCGATTTGAGAATACAGATCCATAATTCAATAGACAATAGACAATAGACAATAGGTGCAGGAGTAGGCCATTCAGCCCTTCTAGCCAGCACCGCCATTCACTGTGATCATGGCTGATCATACACAATCAGTACCCCGTTCCTGCCCTCTCCCCATATCCCTTGACCCCGCTATCTATAAGATCTCTATCTAACTCTCTCTTGAATGCATCCAGAGACTTGGCCTCCACTGCCTTCTGGGGCAGAGCATTCCACATATCCACCACTCTCTGGGTGAAAAAGTTTTTCCACATCTCTGTTCTAAATGGCCTACCCCTTATTCTTAATCTGTGGCCTCTAGTTCTGGACTCACCCATCAGTGGGAACATGCTTCCTGCCTCCAGCATGTCCAATTCCTTTATCATCTTATATGTCTCAATCAGATCCCCTCTCATCCTTCTAAATTCCAGTGTATACAAGCCCAGTTGGTCCAATCTTTCAACATATGACAGTCCCTTGAAAGTTGAATCACAGCTGGAAGGGATCGTAAAGAAAGCTTTTGGCACATTGGCCTTCAGATATCAAAGTATTGAGTACAGGAGTTGGGATGTTATTTTGAAGTTGTACAAGACGTTGGTGAAGCCTAATTTGGAGTATTGTGTGCAGTTTTGGTCACCTACCTACAGGAAAGTGTAAATAAGATTGAAAGGGTGCAGAGAAAATTTACAAGAATGCTGCTGGGACTTGAGGACTTGGTTATAGGGAAAGGATGAATAGGTTAGGACTTTATTCTCCAGAGCATAGGAGAACGAAGGGAGATTTGATAGAGGTATACAAAATTATGAGGGGTATAAATAGGGTAAATGCAAGCAGGCTTTTTCCACTGAGGTTGAGTGAGACTACAATCAGAGGTCATAGGTTAAGGGTAAAGGGTAAAATATTTAAGAGGAACATGAGGGGGAACTTCTTCACTCAGAGGGTAGTGTGAGTGTGGGTTGAACTGCCAGCAGAATTGGTGGATGTACATTTGATTTCAACATTTATTAGAAATTTGGATGGGTACATAGATGGCAGTGGTAGGGAGGACTATAATCTGAGAGCAGGTCAATGGGACTAGGCACTATTGTGTGTTCGGCACAGACTAGATGGGAATTCTAGACCAGTGAATCTTACTTCAGTGGTGAAATATTGGAGAGGATTCTTAGAGACAGGATTTATGAGCACTTGGAAAAACATAGTCTGATTAGGGATCAAGCAAACACGAGGAAATCTGCAGATGCTGGAAATTCAAGCAAATGTCGACTGTGCTTCTTCCTATAGATGCTGCCTGGCCTGCTGCGTTCCACCAACATTTTGTGTCTGATTAGGGATGGTCAGCATGGCTTTGTGAGGGGCAGATCATGCCTCATGAACCTGATTGAATTCTTTGAGGATGTGACAAAGCACATTGATGAAGGTAGAGCAGTGGATGTGGTGTATATGAATCTTAGTAAGATATTTGATGGTTCCCCATGGTAGCCTCACCTGGATGAGGAAGTGGGAGGGTAGGTTAGTAAGTTTGCAGATGACATGAAGGTTGATGGTGTTGTGGATAGTGGAGAAGGTTGTTACAGACTACAATGGAACATTGACAGGACATAGAGCTGGGCTGAGAAATGGCAGATGGAGTTCAACCCGGAAAAATGTGAAGCCATTCACTTTGGAAAGTCGAATTTGAAGGCAGAATACAGGGTTAATGGCAGGATTCTTAGAAGTGTGGAGGAACAGAGGGTTCTTGGAGTCCACGTCCATAAATCCCTCAAAGTTGCTGCACAAGTTGATGGGGTGGTTAGGAAGGTAGATGGCGTGTTTGCCTTCTTTGGTTGGGGGATTGAGGTAATGTTACAGCTCTATAAAACTCTGGTTAGACCACACTTGGAGTGTTGTATTCAGTTCTGGTCCTCTATTATCAGTAGGATTTAGGGAGAGTATAGAGGAGATTTACAAGGATATTGTCTGGATTAGAGAGCATGTCTTATGAGGAAAGACTGAATGGAGTAGGGCTTTTCTTTTTGGAGTGAAGGGGGGATGAGCGATAACTTGATGGAGGTCTCGAGTTGATAAGAGGCATAGAGTGGACAGTGAGTAGTTCAAGAGGGTATAATTTTAAGGTAATTGGAGGAAAGTGTAGGGGGTATCAGAGGTAGTTTTTTTTATATAGAGAGTGGGACGTGCATGGAAGCCCTGCCAGGGGTCGTGGTAGAGACATTTGGGACATTTAAGGGACTCTTAGATATGCACATGGATTAAAGAAAGTGAAGGGCTATGGGGTGAGATTGATCTTGGAGTAGGTTAAAAGGTCGGCACAAAATCGTGGGCCGAAGGGCCTGATTTGTGCTATAGTGTTCTATCTTCTATGATTTTGTACATATCTATAAGATCACCTCTTATTCTCATACACTCCAGCGAAAACAGTCCCAACCTGCTCAATCTCTCTCCATAGCTCAGTTCCTCAAGTCCCATCAGCATCCTTGTAAATCTCCTCTGAATACTTTTCCAGGTTAATGGCATCTTTCCTACAACAGGGTGACCAAAACTGAGTATAATATTCCAAATGTGGCCTCACCAATGTCTTGTACAACTGCAACATAACATCTGAATATCAATACTCAATGAAGGCTGGTGCACCAAATACCTTCTTCACCGATCTGTCTACTTGTGTTGCCACTTTCAGGAAAACAAGCTGAAAGTAAATCTATGATCAAAGTGATCTTGAGATCCATTTTCTCGTGGGCATTCACAGTAGAACAAAGAAATACAATAGAATCAATGGAAAAACTTTACACAAAGACTGGCAAACACCATTGTGCAAAAGAAGACAAATGGTGAAAATACAAAAATAAAAAAGTAAATAAACAATATTGAGAACATGAGTTGTAGAGTCCTTGAAAGTGAGTCCATAGGCTGTGGAATCAACTCAGAGATGAGGTGAGTAAAGTTATGCACTCTGATTCAGGAGTTAGATGGCTGAAGGACAATAACTGTTCCTGGAGGTGGTGTGGGACCTGAGGCTCCTGTACCTTTTACCCAATGGCAGCATCAAGAAGAGAGCACGGGTTGGATGGTGGAGGTCCTTGATGATGGATGCTGCGCTGCTTGTAGCTGTACTTGTATTCCTTAGTCCCTCTGTTCTACAACACACCCCAGGAACCTCACCATGGAAGTCAAACCTTGATTTGCCTTCCCAAAATACATCTTTCACTTGTCTGAATTAAACTCTATGTGCCATTGCTTGGCCTGCTTACCCAGCTGATCAAGATCCCCCTGTAGATAATGACTGGAGAACTTGATAGCATTGGACAATCCTACCAGTTCTCCTGTCATTATGTCTTGTGGCTGGTGCTTGCACATTTTCTGGCTGCTCCTCATTGAAAGTCCAACAGCCCCACCCTCTACTTATTTCTTATATCCAGGCAACATTTTGATTAATCTCTTCTCCCAAACCTCCACATCCTACCTGTAATGGGGTGACCAGAACTGCACACAATACTCCAGATGTGGCCTAACCGAAGTTTCACACATGACTTGCTGATTATTATACCCTATGCTCCCAGCAACGTGTGCCAAACACCTCTCTGCTTGCATTTCTCCTTCTGTTTGTTTTTTCCTCACAGTGGATATACCATACTTGGATAAGGTGCCACATCAAAAGTTATTGTGGGAAATAAATCCTCACAGTGAGGGAGGACTCAACATATGGGTGAAGGGAGGAGATGGCTGGAAACAGGAAACAGAAAGCAAGGTGTAATGAGAGATGGGTCAGTTTCTTACAGTTTACATAAATAACCTGGTGAAGCCACACCAAGAAGTTGCTACGCTTGCTGATGACACAAAGGCAGGAAGGAAAGAGAGCTGTGAGGAGAGCATAATGAGGCATCTGAGGGATAGAGATAGCTTCATTAAATGGTAAAAGATCTGGCAAATAGAGTATAATGTGGAAAATGTGGAGTTATCCATTTTGACAGGAGAACTACTGCATTTACCAAGTACGTGGATTCAGCCTTGAATTAGACTGGTAGCTGGAATTGGTATGGTCAGCATGGACAGGTGGGCCGAAGGGCCTGTTTCAGAAGTTAAGCTGTGAAGAATTCATAAGGAGGCTATAAAGGGATATGGATAGTTTAACTGAGTGGAACAAGATCCAGCAAATGGAGTATAATGTGGGGAAATGCAAAATTGTTTAATTGACAGGGAAAATTATATTAAAAAACACATGATCTGTGGTGTGTGATTGCAGAGCTGTGAGATGCAGTGGGCTCTGGGTGTCCTGGTACAAGGTTCACCAAGGGTTGGTATGAGGTTACAGCTTCAGTAGTGCATGGAATCAGGGAGGCCATGCCTGGTGTAGTGTGTACAGTGTTGGTCTCCTCATTGAAGGAGGGATTGGGAGCAGTTCATGGGGGTTTACTGGAATGATATTTGGAATGGGTGGGTTGTCTTGTGAGGAAAGGCTGGACAGGCTCAACTTGGAACTGCTGGAGTTAGAGGAAGAGGGGACTTGACTGAAATGTGAGAATCAGAACTAGAACTGAGCTACTGATTAAAATTAAGACAGGGACAGAGATAAGGAGATTGTTCTCTCTCTTAGAGAGCCTTTGGCCCTCTCTTTCCAAAGGGCAGTGGGAGTAAAGATGGACAGAATGTGGAGCAGACTCAATGGACTGAATGGCCTAATTCTGCTCCTTTGTCATATGGTAACACACAAAATACTAGAGGAACTCAGTGGGTCAGGCAGCATCTATGGAGGGGAATAAAGAGACTCTCCATCAGGACAGAGAGACGAGGGAGAGAGAAGTTCTTTGTAAGCAGGGAATGAAAGGTAGAACAGACAGCCATGTGTGTGGAGCTGGACAGCTGGGATCATGCTGATCAGTGGGGCAAGTGTGAGGGGCTGGCTGGCCAACTCCTGCTCCTGATTCATGCGTTTGAGTATTAACATGTTTATAATTTTATTTAATAACCTCTGGGATGGCAACCTACTGAGGCGGTTTGAAAGTCCACAAACACCACATCACTTGTTTACCTTAATTACAGCCACAAAAACCTATACTAGATATGTCAAACACAATTTTCCTTTCTAACTCCAAGCTAACTCTGCCCAATACTATTATTATTTTCGAAGTGCCCCCTTTAACACTTCCCGAATGAACCAATATAAACAGACGAGATTCTGCAGATGCTGGAAATCCAGAGGATCACACACAAGATGCTGGAGGAACTCAGCAGGTCAGGCAGCATCTATGGAAAGGAATAAAGAGTCGATGTTCTGGGCAGAGATCCTTCATCAGGACTCCAGCATTTTCCTTCCTGCTGGTTCCATGGTCTACAGTCTGTGGTAAGGAAGGCAAATGCAGTGTTAGCATTCATTTAGGGAGGACTAGAAAATAAAAGCAAGAATGTAATGCTGAGGTTTTATAAGGCTTTGGTCAGACTGCACTTGGAGTATTGAGAGCAGTTTTGGGCCCCTTATCTAAGGAAGGATGTGCTGGCATTGGAGAGGGTCCAGAGGAGGCTCATAAGAATGATCCCAGGAAAGAAAGGGTTAATGCATGAGGAGTGTTTGATGGTTCTATGTCTGTACTCACTGGAGTTTAGAAGAATGAGAGAGGATCTCATTGAAACCTGTCAAATATTGAAAGGCAAACACGAGGAAATCTGCAGATGCTGGAAGTTCAAGGTCTCGGCCCAAAACGTCGACTTTGCTTCTCCCTATAGATGCTGCCTGGCCTGCTGCGTTCCACCAGCATTTTGTGAATATTGAACGGCCTAGATAGAGTGGATGTGGAGAGGATGTTTCTTATAGTGGGTGAGTCTAGGACCAGAGGTCCCGATAGGACAGAGATGGAGAGGAACTTTCTTTAGCCAGAGGGTGGTGAATCTGCGGAATTCATTGCCACAGACAGCTGTGGAGGCCAAGTCATTTGGTAGTAATCTCAGGATTTCTGGATCATTGGGACCTCTTTTGGGACAGGTTGCACTTGAATCTGAGGGGGACAAATATCCTGGCAGGGTGGTTTGCTAAGGCTATTGGGGAGAGTTTAAACTAGAATTGCTGGGGGGTGGGAACTGAACTGAAGAGACAGAGGAAGGGGTGGTTGGCTCACAAATAGAGAAAGCTTGGACACAGTGCAAGAGGGAGAATAGGCAGGTGATAGAGAAGGGATACGCTCAGACCGATGGTTTGAGATATGTCTATTTTAATGCAAGAAGCATCATGAACAAAGCGGATGAGCTTAGAGCGTGGATCAGTATTTGGAGCTACGATGTTGTGGCCATTACAGAGACTTGGATGGCTCAGGGGCAAGAATGGTTACTTAGAGTGCCAAGCTTTAGATGTTTCAGAAAGGACAGGGAGGGAGGCAAAAGAGATGGGGGCATGGCACTGCTGATTGGAGAAAGTGTCAAGGCTGCAGAAAGTCATGGAGGGATTGTCTATTGAGTCTCTGTGGGTGGAAGTTAGAAACAGGAAGGGGTCAATAACTCTACTGGGTGTTTTTTATAAACCACCCAATAGTAACAGGGACATTGAGAAGCAGAGAGGGAGACAGATTTTGGAAAGGTATAATAATAACAAGGCTGTTGTGGTGGGAGATTTTAATTTCCCAAATATCGATTGGCATCTCCCTAGAGCAAGGGGTTTAGATGGGGTGGAGTTTGTTAGGTGTGTTCAGGAAGGTTTCCTGACTCAATATGTAGATAAACCTACAAGAGGAGAGGCTGCACTTGACCTGGTGTTGGGAAATGAACCTGGTCAGGTGTCAGGTCTCTCAGTGGGAAAGCATTTTGGAGATAGTGATCATAATTCTATCTCCTTTAACAAAGCATGGAGAGAGATAGGAACAGACAAGTTAGGAAAGCGTTTAATTGGAGTAAGGGGAAATATGAAGCTATCAGGCAGGAACTTGAAAGCATAAATTGGGAACAGATGTTCTCAGGGAAACGTATAGCAGAAATGTGACAAATGTTCAGAGGATCAGGGCATTCTGCATAGGTACGTTCCAATGTGACAGGGAAAGGATGGTAGGGTACAGGAACTGTGGTGTACAAAGGCTGTTGAAAATCTAGTCAAGAAGAAAAGAAAAGCTTACGAAAGGTTCAAAAGACTAAGCAATGATAGCGATCTAGAGGATTATAAAGCTAGCAGGAAAGAGTTTAAGAATGAAATTAGGAGAGCCAGAAGGGGCCATGAGATGGCCTTGGCGAACAGGATTAAGGAAAACCCCAAGGCATTCTACAAGTATGTGAAGAGCAAGAGGATAAGACGTGAGAGAATAGGACCAATCAAGTGTGACAGTGGAAAAGTGTGTATGGAACCGGAGGAGATAGCAGAGGTACTCAATGAATACTTTGCTTCAGTATTCACTATGGAAAAGGATCTTGGTGATTGTAGTGATGACTTGCAGCAGACTGAAAAGCTTGAGCATGTACATATTAAGAAAGAGGATGTGCTGGAGCTTTTGGAAAGCATCAAGTTGGATAAGTCACCGGGACTGGACGAAATGTACCCCAGGCTACTGTGGGAGGCGAGGGAGGAGATTGCTGAGCCTCTGGCAATGATCTTTGCATTATCAATGGGGACAGGAGAGGTTCCAGAGGATTGGAGGGTTGCAGATGTTGTTCCTTTATTCAAGAAAGGGAGTAGAGATAGCCCAGGAAATAATAGACCAGTGAGTCTTACTTCAGTGGTTGGTAAGTTGATGGAGAAGATCCTGAGAGGCAGGATTTATGAACATTTGGAGAGGCATAATATGATTAGGAATAGTCAGCATTGCTTTGTCAAAGGCAGGTCATGCCTTATGAGCCTGATTGAATTTCTTAAGGATGTGTCTAAACATGTTGATGAAGGTGTAATAATAATGGGGCTGTAGATGTAGTTTATATGGATTTCAGCAAGGCATTTGATAAGGTACCCTGTGCAAGGCTTATTGAGAAAGTAAGGAGGCATGGGATCCAAGGGGACATTTCTTTGTGGATCCAGAATTGGCTTGCCCACAGAAGGCAAAGAGTGGTTGTAGATGGGTCATATTCTGCATGGAGGTCGGTGACCAGTGGTGTGCCTCAGGGATCTGTTCTGGGAAGTGGAGGGATGGGTTAGTATATTTGCTGATGATACAAAGGTTGGAGGTATTGTGGATAATGTGGAGGGTTGTCAGAGGCTACAGCAAGACATCAATAGGATGCAAAACTGGGCTGAGAAGTGGCAGATGGAGTTCAACCCAGATAAGTGTGAGGTGGTTCATTTTGGTAGGTCAAATATGATGGTGGAATATAGTATTAATGGTACGATTCTTGGCAGTGTGGGGGATCAGAGGGATCTTGTGGTCCGAGTCCATAGGACTCTCAAAGCTGCTATGCAGGTTGACTCTGTGGTTAAGGCGGCATACGGTGCATTGGCCTTCATCAACCGTGAGATTGAGTTTCAGAGCCAAGAGGTAATGTTGTAGCTATATAGGACCCTGGTCAGACCCCACTTGGAGTACTGTGCTCAGTTCTGGTCACCTCACTACAGGAAGGATGTGGAAACTACAGAAAGGGTGCAGAGGAGATTTACAAGAATGTTACCTGGATTGGGGAGCATGCCTTATGAGAATACGTTGAGTGAACTTGGCCTTTTCTCCATTGAGCGATGGAGGATGAGAGGTGACCTGATAGAGGTGTACAAGATGATGAGAGGCATTGATTGTGTGGATAGTCAGAGGCTTTTCTCCAGGGCTGAAATGGCTAGTACGAGAGGCCACAGTTTTAAGGTGCTTTGAAGCAGGTACAGAGGAGATGTCAGGGCTAAGGTTTTTTTACTCAGGGAGTGGCGAGTGTGTGGAATGGGCTGCAGGCGATGGTGGTGGAGGCGGATACGATAGGGTCTTTTAAGAGACTCCTGAATAGGTACATGGAGCTTAGAAAAATTGAGGGCTATGGGCAACCCTAGGTGATTTCTAAAGAAGGGACATGTTCAGCACAGCTTTGTGGGCCGAAGGGCCTGTATTGTGCTGTAGGTTTTCTATGTTTCTATGTTTCTATGTATATTTAAAGCAGAAGTTGATAGGTCCATGATTAGTAAGGGTGTCAAAGATTACAGGAAGAAGGCAGGAAACTGGGTTTGAGAGGGAAATAAATCAGCCACAAGGGAATGTCAGAGCAGAGTCGATGGGCTGAATGGTCTAATTTGCTCCCCTGTCTTACGGTCTAACTCAGTAAGTCAGGCAGCATCTATGGAGGGAAATAGGAGCTTCATCAGGACTTTCTCCAACAATTTGTGTGTGTTGTTTAATTTTCTGCCATTTCCTCATTTACCAGTGTAGTTTCTCCTGCCTCAGACTGCAGGAGACCACACCGAGCGTTGTTAGTCTCTTCCCCTTTGCACACATACAGAAACTCCACAGCTGTTTTTTTTTGTTTCTCCCCAACCAACTCTCTGACTATGCTCCCCATTTCCTTCTCGGTGTCTCTGCTGAAGTCTGCCATGTTCCCAATCCTCAGGCACAATTCTTTCTGTGGCAGAATGAAGAGCTTTTCTTCCATTCACCTGTACTATATTTCATCCATCGATAGTCACAGTTGGATCCCTTTTTTGCTGGTTGCTTGCCTAAATTGAGAACAGTGCATTCATTCTATGAAACCCCAGCCTTTGCCAATTTCCTATCTGACCATTTCACATTGTTCCTCAATCTGCCATCAGCTACTCACAGGTTGTTCCTTCAGAAACTAAGCCACTTCCAAACTTTATGTAAAATTATATCATGTTATAATAATTTTTGCCTCAGGGCACTTCATTTACAGTACTTGCTCATCAATTAATCCTTTCTATTTACACAATAACCAGTCTAAAAATGAAACATGCTGCAAACACTCAGCACTTTCTATTTTTGTTTCACATTTCCATCATCTGCAGTTGATTTGCAAACCATTTCTACAACAGTCTGTTCTCTCTTCTACATCCTATATTTCTACAAACCCATTTCCTGTGTGCTCTATCCATTCACTCTTCACACAGTTACTGCTCATTTGGCTTCCCGGCTCTGTCTGTAGATTAAAGTCCCCTGTGATCATTACATTATGCCCCTTACACCCTCCCTACACTGCGGTGTCCTGTGTACAACCCACACTGTGTTTTCTGTCGCTCAGCTCCACCCAAACCCATTCTACCGCCTGAGTTTCTGAGCTCAGACCTTCCTGTCCCCCACCCGGTATTACCCGACACCTCCATTCTGTCCTCTACTTCAAAGGGTAAATGTCTGGAACATTCCATCCCCAGCCTTGGTCACTTCAAGCCACGTCTCTGTAATGTCTATTGGGTCAACCCCATTTATTACCACCTGAGGCACCAGTTCACAATGTACCCTGTTACAGTGTTGTGTAGATTCAGCTGGAGGGGCTTCACCATCCCCTTTGCTCCATTTCCCTGCTCTCGCCTCCACGGGAAGCCGACTCCCTTGTCTTTGTGTCCTTTCCCTTCAGTACACATAACTCACTAGCCCACACAGTTGCCCTGTCCTTCAACCTTCTAAACTCCCCATCACTGCCCCTCTCCTCTCCCCACTCCCGACTCCTGACTACCCATTAGGGTAGGGAATGGTGTCCACCTCTCTGCAGTTACCCACTTCTCCACACAGGTTGTGAGAAACCTGTACCAGTACCTCCATGGAAAATAATCCTGATTCTGGACGTCACAAGGTGCACCCATCGAAGAGGAGGAAGTTTAAAGGAGATGTGCGGTTAAGTTATTCACACAGAGAGCAATGGGGGCCTCAATCAGATTCGACAGAGGCATTTAAGAGAGTTTTAGACAGACACATGAACGTGCAGGGAATGGAGGGGGACAGAAGGGATTCATTGAATTAGGTCAGCACAGACATGCTGGGCTGCAACACCCGTTCCTTTTCCGCACTGTTGTTTGTTCTATGTTCAGAAATGACAGCTAACCTCCTCCACCTCCCTCTCCCGTAACTGCCTCTCCTCTTTAACCTCCTCCACCTCCCTCCCCCATAACTGCCTCCCCTCCCTCCTCTCTGTAATCTCCTCCACCTCCCTCTCACGTATTGGCCTCCCATCCCTCCCCTCTGTAACCTCCTCCACTCCTTACCCCTGTAACTCCCTCCCCTCTGTAACCTCCTCTACCTCCCTCCCCCGTAACTGCCTCCCCTCCCTCCCCTCTGTAATCTCCTCCACCTCCCTCTCACATATTGGCCTCCCATCCCTCCCCTCTGTAACCTCCTCTGCTCCTTCCCCCTGTAACCTCCTCCAGCCATCTCATTCTTAGAACTCCAAATCCCTCCTCCATTGAGGCCGTAAGGTCTGGAATCACTCCCCACCCTTCTTCACAAACAAGAGAAAATCTGCAGATGCTGGAAATCCAAAGCATCACACACAAGATGCTGGAGGAACTCAGCAGGTCAGGCAGCATCAATGGAAAAAAGTTAGGGCCAAGACCCTTCAGCAGGACTCATGAAGGGCTCAGTCCTGATGAAGGGTCTCAACCCGAAACATCGACTGTACCCTTTTCCACAGACGCTGCCTGGCCTGCTGAGTTCCTCCAGCATTTTGTGTGTGTTGCCCCAACCTACTTTTGAAAGCCGCCTCATCAGCATGTTTCCCCATCTTGACACTTGACTGGGTTTAGATTTTGTTTGGTATGGTGAACAAAGGGTCATCAATGGAGAGGGTGAGCCGTTTCAAGTTCCTCAATGTCAACATCTCTGAAGATCTATCCTGGGCCCAACATATTGATGCAATTACAAAGAAGGCACAGCAGTGATTATCTTTCATTAGGAGTTTGAGGAGGTTTGGTATGTTACCAAAGGCTCTCGCAAATTTCTACAGATGTACTGTGGAGAGCGTTCTAACTGGTTGCATCGGTGTCTGGTATGGAGGGGCCACTGCACAGGATTGGAAAAAGCTGCAGAAAGTTGTAACCCTATCCAGCTCCATCATGGGCACCAGCCTCCCCACCATCCAGGACATCTTCAAAAGGCAATGCCTCAGGAAGGCATCATTCATTATTAAGGACCCCCACCACCCAGGACATGCTCTTTTCTCATTTCTACCATCAGGGCGGAGGTACAGGAGCCTGAAGGAACACACTCAATGTTTTAGGAACAGCTTCTTCCCCCTGCCATCCGATTTCTGAACGGACAATGAACCCATGAACCCTTCCTCACTATTTTTGCTCTCACTGCATATACATCATTGTAATGTTCAGTATTTTTGTGCCTTGCACTACTGCGGCCACAAAGCAACAAATTTCATGACGTGTCATTAATAATAAAAACTGATTCTGATTCTCAGCTTTCATTCAGTTATTTCTCAATCAAGCTTACCCGGGGCAGAGGCTGGGGCAGTGAAGAAGCAGCAATGGCTGGTTCATTAGTCTGTGGAACATCCTCCAGGGCTTGCAGGGGAGTGAGGGCATCAGAAGGTTCGTCATCAGAAGAAACTTCTGCCTTCGCTTGTGGCTCATCAGTTGCTGCAGGGCTCATTGGAAAGACCACCTCACTGGCTGTACAAGACTCAGGAGAAGTTAAGGCTTCAGAAGAAGCCTGGACCATGTCTTCGGGTGCTGAGGCCGTAGAAGATGCAGGGCTGGCCAGAGAAATTCCCTCATCAGAAGCTTGGTCTTCTGAGGAAGCTGAGGCTTCAGGGGAACCTGGTCCTTTAGCTTCAGGCGCCAGAGTTTCAAGCTCCTGAGGGCATGATCCCACGGTCACCTCTTGAGTTTGTTGTTCTTCAGATGAAGCTAAACCTTCAGCAGGCTGTGGACTTTCAAGCTCACTTTGTGAGGCTTCAGAATGCGTAGAGTTCAACGTTTCACTAGCAGGTGACGCCGGAGGAGGAAGAGATGGAGCTGTGCCCTCAGAGGCTGGGGTGGCTTCCTCATCGGCCGCTACAGGAGTGGTGGATGACGTCTGGAGAGAAGGTGAGGCACTGCAATGATTGTCAGTAGACGGCTCAGATGGAACATCCCTGGACACCTCAGTTTCTGTAGACCCTTCAGGGCCGAGCTCAGCTCTCTGCATTTCAGAGTGGGAGTCATCCACTGATTTACCAGAAGTCTCCGGCCTCGAATCTTCGGAAGAGCTTAACATCTCGGGTTGCTGAACACTTATTGAAGATGAAGTATCTTGAGGAGAAGCAGTTGTTTCATCATTCACTGATTCTTCTGAGCAAGGCGGAAGTGTTGGAGCTTTGACAGGTGATTGAAAGTCTTCGAGGATTCCGTCCTTGGGTTTTTTTGTCGGTGAAGGAGACACTTCAGTGGGGGATGGCGTTGAAGGAGGAGGGGTTTCATCTTTTGAGACACCAGTGCCCACCAATGAGTGATCAAAGCTGCTCTCTGAAGACGTTGAAAGTTGTCTTGCAGGATTGACTGGTGAGGAGATGATCAGCGAACGACGGTTGCTGCAACAGACAGGGGACAGGCGTGTCATGGAGTCATCCAAACTAGTGATTCAGGGGGTGGGGAATGGCACCGGAGCCACGGGCTTTGACGCCTATGCCAGTTGGAGGCCGCAGATGTGCAGCAGCAGCACACACCCTCAGGGGGAGGGCAAAGCATGGGGGCCTGCACGCCAGCGGACAGCCGGTTGCAGGGTGGAAGAAGCACACCATTCTCGGGCACCCCCTCGGGGAGAGAGACGTTCTCCGCTTCTCGCTCTGCTCCCATGCCAGGTCTGCTGAGAGCTCCCCAAAATCACAGTTTTCATTAAGGTTGTGTCCTGTGGTTAAAATTCAACCTGTATTTGCTTGCAGCCCAAAACAATTCACCAGTCATTGAAGTCAGCAGTACTAGAACATTTTACATATCTGCAAGTTACTTTCTCAAGGGTACCCACGGTCAGACCCCACCCCTCATCAATGACCCTACAGCAGGCTTCGATCGCGGCCCCTTACCTGACGACGCCCTTGACAATGAACACTTTGTTACTGTGCTGTTTTTCCAGCTTTGTCATCACCGAGTACAGATCCTGGTTCAGCTGCAAAGATATTGGGGTAACAGAGTGAAGCTGCCTCCACATTGCCCACATCTCTCCACATCTCCCCCCTTACCATCCCATCACACACTCCCGGGGTCAAGCACAGAGAGAATCTCCCTCCACACCGTCCCATCACACACTCCCGGGGTCAAGCACAGAGAGAATCTCCCTCCACACCGTCCCATCACACACTCCCGGGGTCAGACAGAGAGTGAATCTCCCTCCACATCGTCCCATCACACACTCCTGGAGTCAGACACAGAGTGAATCTCCCTCCACACCGTCCCATCACACACTCCCAGGGTCAGGCACAGAGTGAATCTCCCTCCACACCGTCCCATCACACAATCCCAGGGTCAGATACAGAGTGAATCTCCCTCCACACCATCCCATCACACACTCCCAGGGTCAGGCACAGAGTGAATCTCCCTCCACACCGTCCCAGCACACACTCACGGGGTCAGGCACAGAGTGAATCTCCCTCAACACCGTCCCATCACACACTCCCGAGGTCAGACACAGAGTGAATCTCCCTCCACACTGTCCCATCACACACTCCCAGGATCAGACACAGAGTGAATCTCCCTCCACCCCGTCTCATCACACACTCCCAAGGTCAGACACAGAGTGAATCTCCCTCCACACCATCCCATCACACACTCCCAGGGTCAGACACAGAGTGAATCTCCCTCCACACCATCCCATCACACACTCCCAAGGTCAGACACAGAGTGAATCTCCCTCCACACTGTCCCATCACACACTCCCAGGGTCAGACACAGAGTGAATCTCCCTCCACACCGTCCCATCACACAGTCCCAGGGTCAGACACAGAGTGAATCTCCCTCCACACCGTCCCATCACACACTCCCGGGGTCAGACACAGAGTGAATCTCCCTCCACACCGTCCCATCACACACTCCTGGAGTCAGACACAGAGTGAATCTCCCTCCACACCGTCCCATCACACACTCCCAGGGTCAGGCACAGAGTGAATCTCCCTCCACCCCGTCCCATCACACACTCCCAGGGTCAGACACAGAGTGAAGCTCCCTCCACACCGTCCCATCACACACTCACGGGGTCAGACACAGAGTGCATCTCCCTCCACACCGTCCCATCACACACTCCCGGGGTCAGACACAGAGTGAATCTCCCTCCACACCGTCCCATCACACACTCCTGGGGTCAGACACAGAGTGAATCTCCCTCCACACCGTCCCATCACACACTCCTGGGGTCAGACACAGAGTGAATCTCCCTCCACACCATCCCATCACACACTCCCAGGGTCAGACACAGAGTGAATCTCCCTCCACACCGTCCCATCACACACTCCCAGGGTCAGACACAGAGTGAATCTCCCTCCACCCCATCCCATCACACACTCCCAGGGTCAGACACAGAGTGAAGCTCCCTCCACACTGTCCCATCACACACTCCCGGGGTCAGACACAGAGTGCATCTCCCTCCACACCGTCCCATCACACACTCCCGGGGTCAGACACAGAGTGAATCTCCCTCCACCCCGTCCCATCACACACTCCCAGGGTCAGACACAGAGTGAATCTCCCTCCACACCGTCCCAGCACACACTCACGGGGTCAGGCACAGAGTGAATCTCCCTCAACACCGTCCCATCACACACTCCCGAGGTCAGACACAGAGTGAATCTCCCTCCACACTGTCCCATCACACACTCCCAGGATCAGACACAGAGTGAATCTCCCTCCACCCCGTCTCATCACACACTCCCAAGGTCAGACACAGAGTGAATCTCCCTCCACACCATCCCATCACACACTCCCAGGGTCAGACACAGAGTGAATCTCCCTCCACACCATCCCATCACACACTCCCAAGGTCAGACACAGAGTGAATCTCCCTCCACACTGTCCCATCACACACTCCCAGGGTCAGACACAGAGTGAATCTCCCTCCACACCGTCCCATCACACAGTCCCAGGGTCAGACACAGAGTGAATCTCCCTCCACACCGTCCCATCACACACTCCCAGGGTCAGACACAGAGTGAATCTCCCTCCACCCCGTCCCATCACACACTCCCAGGGTCAGACACAGAGTGAAGCTCCCTCCACACCGTCCCATCACACACTCCCGGGGTCAGACACAGAGTGCATCTCCCTCCACACCGTCCCATCACACACTCCCGGGGTCAGACACAGAGTGAATCTCCCTCCACACCGTCCCATCACACACTCCTGGGGTCAGACACAGAGTGAATCTCCCTCCACACCGTCCCATCACACACTCCCAGGGTCAGACACAGAGTGAAGCTCCCTCCACACTGTCCCATCACACACTCCCGGGGTCAGACACAGAGTGCATCTCCCTCCACACCGTCCCATCACACACTCCCGGGGTCAGACACAGAGTGAATCTCCCTCCACCCCGTCCCATCACACACTCCCAGGGTCAGACACAGAGTGAATCTCCCTCCACACCGTCCCATCACACACTCCCAGGGTCAGACACAGAGTGAATCTCCCTCCAGACTGTCCCATCACACACTCCCAGGGTCAGACACAGAGTGAATCTCCCTCCACACCGTCCCATCACACACTCCCAGGGTCAGACAGAACATGGTTGCCTCAGGCCGGGAATCCCCTCCTCTGGCTGACCCTTGCCCTACCTCAGTGGATGTCGGTGTGGCTCAGGTGTGTGGACCGACTCAGGCCGAGCTGCTTGTCGGGCCCAGGCCTCGCAATCTTCTCCGGGAGCCGAGTCCACACAACTTGAGCCGTCTCTCATCGATACCCACAGTCCCATTCAGGGATGCAAGTGGGAGGTATTTGTATGGGCTGCTGCTCCACACCCTCCACTTCCTTGCCCTTGTCCACCGTCCCGACACGCCATGGCGGTCGGTCTTTCCACCCGGAGGTGAGGCGGGTCCCCACTGGAAGTCCCTTTACGAGGGGGTTCTTCCTATGCACCTGGGGGATCTCGGCTGGAGGGTGCTGCATAGAGCGGTGCCCTGCAATAAGTTCTTTAGTTTGTACATGGATCTCCCACCCGCATGCCACTTCTGCGGGCTGGAGGAGACCGTGTACCACATGTACATGGAGTGTGTGAGGCTGCAACCCCTTTTTGCGTATTTGCGTGGGCTGCTTCTCGCCTTCTGGCTACATTTTAGCCCCACCCTATTTGTATATGGTCATGCAGTAAGGAGGGGGGCATGAAGGGATGAGGATGTCCTTGCAAACTTGCTCCTGGGGCTGGCGAAATCAGCAATCTGAGGGTCTTGGAAACGGGTGGCGGGAGGATCTCCCCGGGCAGACTGCCTGGCAATGTTTAGGGGGAATGTTCGCGCCCGGGTAAATATTGAAAAAGAACACGCACAGTCCACGGCGACCTTAGAGGAGTTTCAAGACTGTTGGGCTCCGCTGGGTGTAAATGCCATCGTGGATAGAGATGGAAACATTTTAGTTTAGTGTGTATTGTCTAATTGTAGTGAAGTAAGTGTGTAAGTCACAGGTTTGTGTATCTAAGACTGAATTTGTAATAAAGATATTTTGTATATTAAAAAAGGGGTCGACCCTCGCCCTTCCTCGTCACTGTTTTGCATCTGTTTAGCCATTCGGCAGTGTGGGTTGCCCAGTGGCGGCCTTTCTCCAAACAAGTCCCTCCGCTCTACACCGTGGACCAGTGGTGGAGAGCGCTACACAGAGTGGTACCGTCTAGCAGGTTTTTAAATTGGTTTGCCAGCCGGGAGGAGTCTGTGTATGTACCAAGTGTGGGAGGTTGCAGCCCCTGTGAGTATCTGTAGGGGCTGCTCCTCTTGGTCTGGGCTGCTCGGGAGAGACTCCTTGTTGTTGCCCTTGGGCCTGGCTAAGATAGTCACTGACAGGTCCAGGGAGCAGTACAAAACTGATCGCCTGCTTCCATTCCAGGGTTACGTCTATGTCCATGTGCCCCTTGAAGAGGGAGCACACAGTGTCTGTGGGCTCTCTGGAGGTGTTCTAGGACCGGTGGCTACAGTGACTTTAACCCAGGCACCAATATTTCTATTTAACCATGAAGAGTTAATTTTGATGGCAGTTACTTTGGCCAGCTTGAAACTGCCTCCAGTCTCCGCACTGAGTTAAGTGCAGCTGGTTCTCTCCACGTGGTCCTGTTGTCCTTACCTTGCTCATCTCCTGGTAGAAAATATCCCGCAAGTTGGACATGTTCTGAAATATGGTCACATAGCATCCAACGCGGCTGTAAAGCAAGAAGTCACGTGTAACTGACCATTAGTGGAAAGAACCGGGACAGAAAACAGTTCAAAATGGTGGCTTGAACATCCAGTTCAAGGAGCTCTCCTTCCTGGAGCTTGCAACCCTGCTCTGATGGCTGTCGCCTGGCTGACTTGGGTTTTGCTGCACTATTGCCGAGATTCCCTCCATAATTAGGATGATGTCATCTGGCAGAGGGTGATGCTCACCGGGTTGGCCAACCAGCTTCATCATTGGGTACCACAGCTCACGGGCTATGGTCCAACCCACATTGGGCATGTGTATGGGAACCCTGCCCTTGAATCTCCCATGATCCCTGATCACACACCATGCAACATCCCAACACAGGGCCACAGCTTTTCCCCTTGAATTGGGGACCCGGCTCTGCGGTTACTGTTTGCCCGAGGACAGCTGGCTGAGGTGACTCTCTATGCTAAAAGACACTCACATTCTTGCAGCAGACCCTACCTGTTCCACAGTTCAGGCAGCTCCTCGCGAAGCTGAGCATTTAATTCTTCAAACTCATTCTGGGCGTTAATAAATTCTTCTTCGGCCTAAATCACAAAAAGACAAGACGGTAGCACATTTACCTGTCACTCGTCAGATGCTCCACACAATGCCCTGGGCACCTCCCGGAATCCCTGTAAACCCATCATTTGATATTTGCCTTCTTTGTTCACGGGAAGGGGAGATTGTTGACACCAGTGTCAGGAGGCCATCGGATAGTCAGTATTAGTGCGAGTGGAGTCACAGGCATGGCACAGCATGAGGGGTGGTCCCTTCACGTTCAGCTTGTCAGTTCTCAACAAGATGCATTTTAGTTCTATTTCTAAACAAAGGATCTTCAGCCTGCTGCTGGGAACAGAGAGTCTCCAGATAAACAGGACAGGCTTCTGAAAATTGGGCCAGCAAATTACTGCACTAGCTACTCCCCCAGCACCCTGTGTCACTGACTGTATCCCCACTGACGTTAACCCAGCTCCCTCACTCCGTCCCGCAATGACTGCTTTCTCCCAGCGCCCTGTATCACGGACTCTATCCCCTCTGAAATTAATCCATCTTCCTCACACTATTTCTCAGTAATACTCTAACCACCGACCCCCGTGCTAGCAGCATGCTCTCACCACCCTGCACCGGGCACGCAGGCTCATTGGGTTGGAAGGGCCGGTTACCATTCTATATCCCTAAATAATGATAAGAAAATGGGAGTCGCTCCCTGGTCCTGTGCAAGGCCAGCCCCAGAGGGGAGCAGTCTGCTGAAGGTATCATTGTGGAGTCCAGAACAGTGTCAAACTCCCCCCTGGAGTTTGCTGAGATTCTTAGGGAGATGCTTAAAGAGATAACTGAGTAACGAGTTCCAATGACCCTTTGGGCTTGTAAGTCGGTGAAACTGGAGCTCAAGGCCTGGTGTTTGGGGTCCCACCATTGGCGGGTCCGGAGTATGAGGCCTGCTGTTCGGTGATCGGCATGCCCTGGGATCAATGCTGAGGATTGAGGCCCGAGGACAAATGGGAAGTATGGAAGTCAACTACCATTGGCCAGACCTGAGTCTACGACTATCTGTGAGTTCAGCTGGGAGATCGAAGCCCAGTGTCTGCAGGCCCGGCTCCATGTCTGCTGGAGGCCTGCCCTGGGGTTTATTTATTTTTATTTGGAGATGCAGCATGGTAACAGGCCCTTCCAGCCCAATGAGCCCCCACTGTCCAATTACACCCATATGACCAATTAACCCACAAGCCCGTATGTGTCTGGAATGTGGGAGGAAACTCACGTGGTCACGGGGACAACGTGCAAACTCCTTACGGACAGCAGAGGGAAATGAACCCGGGTTGCTGGTGCTGTAATAGTGTTACGCAAGCTGCTATGCTACCCTGCAGCCCCTAAAGGACGGTGTATGTGTGTGTGGGTAGGAGGGAGGAAGGAGGTTTGTTTTGCTGTTGTTTTGTTGCTTGTTGTTCTGCTGAGCATTGTGGGCGCTGGATTGTGTGGTGCATTTGCGGACTGCCCCCAACACGTGTTGGCTATTAACACAAATGGCACATTTCACTGCCTGCTTTAATATACACGTGGTAAATAGACTTGAATTTTGAATAATTCCTGGAAGGTCTGCCAACAGTCATCATGCGATGTTGCCCCATCCAGTCACAGTGGGCCTCACTGAAGTAACGCAATTGGCCCTAAGCTTCTAACCTGTTGGCTGTGGGAATGCTGTCCCATGGACATACCTCTCCAACAATCTCCACACAGCGTCACATATATATATTGAGTTTGAGAGGTCCCAGCCTCTATCCAAGTATCTGTAGGAGCTGCTGCTCAAGTTCTGGCTGCATTTCAGCCCCACTCTTCTGATCTTTGGTCACCCAGGGCAGAGGAGGGTGGGTCGCTTGAAGGATCTCTTGGTCATTTGCCCTTGGGCCTGGCTATTCACAAACCTAGGAGGGAGGCCGTCGATGGCTCTGCTTGAGCTGACTGTCTGTCTCTCTTTTGGGGTTACGTCCATGCCCAGGTGTCCCTGGAGAAGGAGTACACAATGTCCACGGGTACAATGAGGCTTCAGGGACTTGAGCGTTCTGGGTAGAGATGGTCAAACCAAAATTGGAGTGTTATGTACAATATAGGTTACCTATGTATAAGAAAGTTATCAGTAAGATTGAAAGAGTGCAGCGAAAATATACAAGGATATCGCTGGGACTTGAGGACTGAGTTATAGTGGAAGATTGAATAGGTTAGGACTTTATACCCTGGAGCGCAGAAGATTGAGGGGAGATTCAAAGGTTTCAACGGTATATTTAATGTCAGAGAAATGTATACAATATACATCCTGAATGCTTTTTCCTTCACAACCATCCACGAAAATAGAGGATTGCCCCAAAAAATGAATGACAGTTAAATATTAGAACCCCAAATTCCCCCCCAGCCCCCCTCCCTCCCATGCATATGCGGCAGCAAGCAACGATCCCCCCTCCCCCCACCGGCAAGAAAAAGCATTGGCACCCGCCACCGAGCACTCAAGAATTCAGCAAAGCAACAGCAAAGACACGGACTTGCAGTACCCCAAAGACTACTCGTTTACCCGGTATTCAACACACCACAGACTCTCTCTCTCTCCCTAATAAGGGAGAAAGAGGTGTCTCCCTTTCACAGAGGACACGGATTTGACTGAGGTATACAAAATTATGAGGGGTATAGATAGGGTAAATGCAAGCAAGCTTTTTCCACTGAGGTTGGGTGAGGCTGGAACTAGAAGTCATAGGTTAAAGGTGAAAGATGAAATATTTAAGGAGAACATGAGGGGGAACTTCTTCACTCAGGAAGTGGTGAGAGTGTGCAACGAGCTCCCAGCGGAAGTGATAGATGTTCAATTTCACCCATTTAAGAGAAATTTGGATAAGTATATGGATGAGGAGATGTATGGAGGGCTAGGGGCCAGGTGCAGGTCAATGGGACTAGGCAGAGTAATAGTTTAACATGGACTAGATGGGCTGAAGGGCCTGTTTCTGTGCTGTAATGTCCTATGACTCTCTGATTCTATGACCAGAGTTATAATTTGAAACTCTAAATAGTGTGCATCATGAAGCATACTACATATTGTATCCCTGTCGTCCTGTAATCACTGAATAAACCACCTTTGGAAAAGGAAAACCAAAGCAATCCCCACACTACAGTCGGGCCTGGGTGCAGCCATAGCCTCTGGTCCCCATTACCTTGCTGATCTTCGCTTCATCTTTCTTCTTGGCGTTCTGCAGCGATTCCAGGTGATGGCGGCAGATGTCATAGTCCACCAACTTGCGGCCACGTTTAGCGATGCGCTTCTATTGTGAGGAGCAACAGTTAAGTATCATTCGTCCCAAGGTACAAACCACCTTGGTACTGTGGTTGTTTTGTGTCAGCCCTGAGGAGTTTGTTCTACCTGATCAAACAATATGTGACAGCACAGCAATCAGTACACAAAACTTCTATGTTGTGTCCACTACGGAGGCTTGGATGTCACAAGGGCAGGAATGGCTGCTGGATATTCTGGGGGTTAGATGTTTCAAAAGGGACAGGGACAAGGAGGGAGGTAAAAAAAAAGACGGGGAGTGCCATTGCTAATCAGGGATAGTATCACAGAGGCAGAAAGGGAGGGTGTCATGGAGGGATCGTCTACTGTCTACTGAGTCAGTGTGAGTGGAAATCAGAAACAGGCAGGGAACTATCACTCTGTTGGGAGTATTCTATAGACCCCTCCCCCCCAATAGCGACAGAGACGCTGAGGAACAGATCGGGAGGTAGATTTTGGAAATGTGCAAAAATAGCAGGGTTATTGTCATGAGTGACTTCAACTTCCCTAATATTTATTGAGTACCTCCTTAGTGCAAAAGGTTTAGATGGGGCAGAATTTGTTAGGTGTGTCCAGGAAGGATTCCTGACACAATATGTAGACAGATGACTAGAGGAGAGGCCGTATTGGATCTGGTGCTAGGCAATGAACCAGGTCAGATGTCAGATCTCTCAGTGGCTGAGCTTTTCAGAGACAGTGACCATCTACCATAGCTTAGGACAGGGATAGGAGCAGATGGGATGGGAAAGTATTTAATTGGGAGAGGGTGAAGTATGATGTCATTAGGCAGGAAGTTGGGAGCATAAATGTTATGTACTCAAGAAATGCACAACAGAAATGTGGAGGTTGTTTAGGGAGTAGTTGTATGAGGTTCTGGGTGGGTTTGTCCCACTGAGGCAGGGAAAGGATGGTAAGGTGAAGGAACTATGGTTGAAAAGAGATTGGACATCAAGTCAAGAGAAAGAAAGAAGCTTACTTAAGGTTTAGGAAGCAAGGAACAGACAGGGCTCTAGAGAGTTAACTGGCATTCAGGAAGGAGCTGAAGAATAGACTTAGGAGAGCTAGAAGGGGACAGGAAAAAGCCTTGGCAAGTAGGATTAAGGGGAACCCCAAAGTGTTCTAGACTTACATGAAGAACTGGAGGATGACCAGAGTGAGTGAAAGACCGAGGAGGGATAAAAGAGCAAACGTGTCTGGAGTCGGAGGAGCTAGGGGAGGTCGTTAATGAATACTTGCTTCAGTATTCACCAGTGAGAGAGACTTTGATGAAGGCAACGTAAAACAGGCTGATATGCTGGAACATGTTGATGTTAAGAAATAGGATGTGCTGGAATTTTGGAAAAACATTAGGATAGATAAGGCCCTGGGGCCGGACGAGATATGCCCAGGTTACTATGGGAATTGAAGGAAGAAATTACTTTGGTGATGATCTTTGGATCTTCATTGAGCACAGGAGTAGTACCAGAAGATTGAAGGGTGGCAAATATTATTCCTTTAGAATGTAGAAGATAGAACATTACATCCCGTGTTCAGGCTGGATTGCACGTGACTGTACACTGCCGAGAGACTGCATCGTTCATTGCTGGATGTTGTCGCTCAGGGTCTTGGACTATATATTTTTTGAGTGATTATGCTTTTTTGCTTAATATTTTGAATTATGTTACTCACTATTTTTGAATGTTTGGTTGCTATTTTGAATGTTTTGCACCTTGGCCCCAGAGGAACGCTGTCTCGTTCAGCTCTATCTATGTATGGTTTGAATGATAATTAAACATGATTTGAATTGATTTGATAAATCTCCTCTGCACCCTCTCTAAGGCTTCTACAT
This sequence comes from Hemitrygon akajei, assembly GCF_048418815.1. Lineage (NCBI taxonomy): Eukaryota > Metazoa > Chordata > Chondrichthyes > Myliobatiformes > Dasyatidae > Hemitrygon > Hemitrygon akajei. The sequence continues at coordinate 28,481,308 of NC_133141.1, read as the reverse complement.
CCTTCCTAGAATGAGGTGACCAGAACTGACCGTAATATTCCAAGTGTGGTCTAACCAGCATTTTATAAAGCTGCAACATTACCTCATGTCTCTTGGATGTGAACCACAAAATCCCTCTCTTCCTCCACTCGGCCAAGAATCCTGTCATTAGCTTGTATTCTGCCTTCAATTTTGACCTTTGGAAGTGAATCACTTCACACATTTTCACGTTGAATTCCATCTGTCACTTCTCAGCCCAGCTCTGCATCTTGTTAAAGTTCCATTTGTAACCAAATCACCTGCCATTCTGTGTAAAAAAAAATCACCTTTGAACTCCCCCCCCATCTTAAAATGTATGCCATCTTGTATTAAACATTTTGGCCCTGGGAAAAAGATATTGGCTGTCTACCCTATCTGTGCATCTGACAATTTTATAATCCTCAATCAGATCACCCCTCAGCTGTTAACACTCCAGAGAAAACAACCCAAGTTTGTCCAACCTCTCCTTGTATCATATACCCTCTAATCCAGGCAGATTCCTGGTAAACCTCCTTTACACCCTCCCCAAAGGCCCCACACCCTTCCTATATTGAGACAACCAGAAATGCACCAATACTCAGGACAGGTCCTGGCAAAGGATCTCGGCCTGAAACATCGACTGTACCTCTTTTCAATAGATGCTGCCTGGCTTGCTGAGTTCCTCCAGCATTTTGTGTGTGTTGCTTGGGCTTCTAGCATCTGTAGATTTGCAAAACCGAAGCTTTACAAGGCTGCAACTTCGCGATTCTTGAACTCAAGTGCCCCAAACAATGGAGGCAAGCATGTCATAATCCTTATTTACCACCATATCAACTCATCTGTCCATTTTCGGGAAGCGATGTACTTGGACCCCAAGATCCTGCCATACATCAACACTGTAAGGCTCTTCCCATTAATAGTGTACCGTCTCTCTATATATTTGATTCCCAAAGTGCAACACCTCACACTTGCCTAGATTAAATCCTGTCTGCCATTTCTCTGCTCTTTTATCCAAAACATGCATTAGCTCCACTTTCATCAATCATCTTCCTCACATTCTCCAAAAAGTTCAAGTGTCCAAGAGAGGAGATTAGTATCAGTGACCAAAACTCAGATTCAATGAGTTCAGGTGAAATTCCAGACAGAAAGTCCAGAGAAACTTTGATATCAAGGGATGTTGAAGGCTAGATAAAGCAGGAAAGGAAATGGGTACACAGAGCTAGAAAATAGGGGAGACCCTTCAGCAGAAAGAGCTGGATGTGCATGGAGCCAGAGAGTGTGGGGAGGTCTTCTATAGAACTTCCCATCTGTATTCTGCAGGTGGAAATTTCAGGCAGAGGTATGGTAACATTCTAGAAAGCATGTTACCATTAAAGAGGAGGAGGTATTTGATGTCTTGGTGGGTATAAAGGCATATAAGACCTCGGGGCCTGATGAGGTGTATCCCAGGCTGCTATGGGAGGCAGGGAGGAGATTGCTGGGATCCTGTTGGAGATGTTTAGATCTTCACTGACTACAGGTGAGGTGTCAGATGACTGGAGGACAGTGAACGTGGTGTTTTTTTTTCAACAAGGGCTGCGGGAATAAGCCAGGTCATTACTGAGTCTGATATCCGTGGTGGGGAAGCTATTGGAACAGATTCTGAGGAATGACATTAAACTGCACTCGGTAAGTAAGGTAGGGACTGATTCTGAGGGACAGGATTAATAAACAATTGGGCAGGCAGGACTGATCAAAGGTAGTTGGTTTGGTTTTGCGCAGAGGAGATCCTGCCTGACCAATTGGATTGAAGTTTTTGAAGAGACAACAGTGTGGTTGATGTGGTCTACGTGGGCTTCAGTAAGGCTTCTGACAAGGAGGGCTGGAACAAACAACTAGAGCCCATGGGATCCAAGTTAGTTGGTAAATTGGAACCAAAGATGGCATGGTGATCAGAAGCAGAGGGTGACGGTGGAGGGTTGCTTTTGTGATTGGAAGCCTGTGATTGGTTCTGGGACTCTTGGTATACGTTGATCTGATTTGCAAGGTGACACGTTAGTGATTTGTATATGGATGCAAGCAGTATGATCAGTAATTTTGCAGATGACACATAAATAGGGCTTGTTATTGATAGTGAAGATAGTGTTAGGCTACAGGAAGGTATTGATCAGTTGGGCAGAGGAATGGCAAGTGGAGTTTCATTCTAATGAGGACTAATAATAGCAGAACGTACACAATGATTGGCAGGGCCCTGGGTAGTGTTGAGGAACAAAGCCCTTGGTGTACAAACCTATAGATCTCTTTAGGTGGCAGCATGGGTAGAGAAGGCAGTGAAGAAGGCATCCAGATACTTGCCTTAAGTCACCAAGATGAAGAACAAAAGAGCAGATGTATAATGCTCAGCAAAAGTTCATCTCAATCAGACAGAGGGATTCCATGTGAAAGAGCCTTAATCTGTGATTTCACAAAAGGATACAGGAGAAAGCTAAATTAAAAAAGTAGGATATACAAAGCAGAAAAGGCTGGTGGTAGGCCAAAGAGCTGGCAGTAGGCGAAAGGGCTGGTGGTAGGTCAAAGAGCTGGTGGTAGGTCAAAGGGCTGGCGGTAGGCCAAAGGGCTGGTGGTAGGTCAAAGAGCTGGTGGTAGGTCAAAGGGCTGGCGGTAGGCCAAAGGGCTGGTGGTAGGTCAAAGGGCTGGCTAGTTTTGAGATACAACAGTAGAATACTGAAGAGCTCATAAGAAGGGAGAAATCAACTTCTGAGAAAGAAAAAAAAACGTGTTTGTAGTATTCCTCAATAGGAATTCAGTGTACTGTTTTGGTCTCCTTACGTTAAATGATGTAATATCATTGGACACAAAATACTGGAGGAACTCCGCAGGCCAGCCAGCATCTATGGAAAGGACCTGAATCTGCAGAATCTCTTGTGTTTATAATAACATTGGAGGCAGATTCATTTGACTCATTCCTGCACAGAAACATCTGAGTCATACAGCACAGAAACAGGCCCTTCAGCCCATTTGGTCCATGACAGCAAAGTTGTCCCATCCAAGCTCGGGCCATTTGTCTGTTTTTGACCCATATCCCTCTAAACCTTTCCAATCCATGAACCTGTCCAAGTGTTTTAAATGTTGTTATTGCGTCTGCTTCAAGCTCCTCCTCTGGTGGCGGATTCCACACAGTTACCACCCTTTGTGTAAGAAAAAGTTTCCCCCTCAAGTTCCTATTAAATAATTCCCCCCCATCCTAAACCTATGCCACTTAGTCCTTGATACCCCAGATCTGAGGAAAGGACTGAGTGCATTCACCCTATCTATGCCCCCCTTGATATTGTACACCTCTGTAAGATCACCTCTCAGTCACCGACACTATGGGGAATAAAGTCCTAACCTGTCCAACTTCTCCCTATAACGCAGTCCCTTGAGTCCTGGCAATATCCTTGTAAAAGCTTTTCTACACTCCTTCCAGTTTAATAACATCTTTCCTATAGCAGGGCAAACAAAGTCAAACATGATACTCCAAGTGCATCCTCACCAACATCCTGTACAACCACACCACCATCTCCCAGTCGCTGTAGTCAACGTCCTGAAAGCCAGTCTGCTTCAGCGCCCGTGACATCACTTTTATGGGACCACGTAACTGTACTCCGAAGCCCCTCTGTTCTGCAACGCTCACCAGGGCCCTGTCGCACTCAGAGAGGCTACATTGCTTGGGTCTGTATCCCTTGAAGCTCGGAAGAATGGGAGGTGACCTTATTCGAACATATAGGATCCCGGGGAGCTTGACAAGGTAAACACTGGGATGCTTTCACTAGTGGGAGACCCATGAACAAGAGTCAGGGGCTGGTCACTTAAAACTGAGGTGCGTGGTGAACCTCTGCAACCTTTGCCTTGGCCACTGCTGGAAGCTGGATCGCTAGACATATTTAGACCAGAAGACCACCAGACGCAGGTGCACCATTCAGCCCATCGAGTCTACTCCACCATTCCATCATGGCTGATTTATTTTCCTTCTCAACCCCATCCTCCTGCCTTCTCCCCATAACCTTTGATCAAGAAACCATCAATTTCTGCTTTATGACTTGGTCTCCACAGCCATCTGCGATAATGAATTCCACAAATTCTCTATCCTTTTGCTGAAGAAATCACTCCTCGTCTCTGTTCTAAAGAGATGTCCTTATATTCTGAGGCTGTGCTCTCTGGTCCTAGACTCATCCACTGTTGGAAACATCCTCTCCACTTCCGCTCTATCTAGGCCTTTCAGTATTTGGTAGGTTCAATGAGATCACCCTCTTCCTCTAAACTCCAATGAGTACAGGCCCAGAGCCATCAAATGCTCTTCATATGTTAACCCTCTCATTTTGGGATTATTCTTGAACACCTCCTCTGGACCCTCTCCAATGCCAGTAATCCTTTCTTAGATAAGGGGCCCAAAACTCAACTACAAGTTAACCTTTAGGGAATCCTGGACTAGGACTCCAACAAATCCCTTTGCACCTCTGATTTTTGAATTTTCTCCCCTTTAGAAAATAGCCTATGCCTTTATTCTTTCTACCAAAGTGCATGACTATACATTTCACTACACTATACTGTATTCTGCCACTTCTTTACCTATTCTCCTAACCTGTCTAAGTCTTTCTGTAGCCTCCCTGCTTCCTCAACACTACCTGCCCCTCCACCTACTTTCGTATCATCTGCAAACTTGGCCATTAAGCCATCAATTCCATAATTGACATATGACATGAAAAGCAGCAGACCCAGCACTAACCCTGCAGACCACTACTCGTCACCGGCAGCCAACCAGAAAAGGCCCCTTTTATTACACTCTTTGCCTCCTGCCAATCAGACAAACTTCTCTCCAAGTTGGCATCTTCCCTAAAGGGATGTCCTTCACCTGGTATAAGACTCTTATCTTGTTGAATAACTCCCTCTTGAATAGTTTTTTGAACCATGGTTCCACGGTTCAGTTGCTCATCCTTCCTACAGCCCCCACTCTCATCCTCACAGGGGGCACCTATCTGAGGCTGTTGAGCAAGCTCAAGGGCTGAGGTTCCTCCATTACTACCTCATGGATCCTCCTACCTGCCTCACTCACAGTCACACTTTCTTGTCCCTGGCAACAGGCCAAATTTGAAGTAGTTAATCTAGTAGATGTGACTGCCTCTTGAAATACAGTGCCCAGGTACCTCTCCCCATTGCTGATACATCTCAGCGTTTGAAGCTCTGATTTTTAGGTGGATAAATACTTGACAGATTGAGAAGTAGAAGGGGATGTGGGGAACTTGCACAGGTAGGGAGTTGGGCACAGATCAGTCACGATCATATTGAATGATGGGACGGGCTTGAAGAGCCAAGTGTCTCACTCCTGTTACTGTTTTCTTGTGGGAAGTTATAGTACAACTGTATAAAACACTGGTTGGACTGCACTTGGAGAACTGTGTGCAGTTCTGTCCACCACTCTGTAGGAAGGATGTGATTCACTGGAGAGGGTGCAGAGGAGATTCACCAGCATGTTGCCCAGAATGGAGGGTTTCAGTTAAAGAAAGAGACTGGAGAGGCTGGGTTTGTTCTCCCTGGAGTGGAGGAGGCTAGGGTGGGGGGGGGGGGGGGGGAACTTGACAGAGGGGCACAAAATTATGAGTGGCATAAATAGGGTAGATAGCGATAAACTTCTCTTCACAGGTACCTGTAAGCAGAGAGCATCAGTTAAAGGTGAGGAATAAAAGGTTGAGTGAATCCAAGGGGAACATCTTTTTCCCTTGGGAGTGTTTGAATGTGGGACACACTGCCCGAGGGGTGGTGGAGGCAAAGACGTTTGACACGTATCTAGGTGAGCACCTGGATCACCTAGACAGACTCAGTGCTGGGGAATGGGAGGCTGGTGGCCAGCAAGGACATGATGGGCCAAAGGGCCTGTTTCACAGTCGGCCTCCTGGTCCATGCTTCACATCGCTCTTGCTATGATGACATCTTAGCTTTAGCAACACTGTGGGGGTGTTTTTCCCTCAGAGGGCATTGGAATCTAGGACCTACTGCCTGAGGGGCTGGTGGAGGCAGAGACCTCACAGCATTTAATAAGTATCTAGACGAGTACTTGTATCACCAAGGCAGAGAGGGGTGTGGACCAAATGCTAGGAAATGGGATTGGTATCAGTGGGTATTTGATGGTGAGCACGAACACAGTGGGCCGAAGGGCCTGTTTCTGTGTGGTGTGACTCAGTAATTATGTAAAACTTTGCCTGGCTGGGTGTGGTGCTTGCCACAATTTCATTAGTATTGCTTTGGATTTCCAGCATCCGCAGAATTTCTCATGTTTACGATTTGCCTGTATTTGTTCTGGTTGAACCTGTGGGTATGGGGAGAAATCTGTTCTGAGCCCTTCTTAAAAGGGTAAATCTTGGAACTGCAGACACAAGTGTTCCATGCCGGGACCCACCTTAAACACTGGGAATTGGCTCAGGTATGTCTCCAGTGTCCGCATGGCCTGGTCAGATAGCTTCTCTTCGTAGTCTGCCCACAGTAGGTCGTTGTTCTGAAACAAACAGTTCTTCAGTTACCATCACAGCCCTGCTTGATGCCTGATGTTCCGAGGTGCTGACTCCACCCACCCAGCAGTCACTTACTCACCAAACAATTCGGCAACAGCAGCAAGCTCAATTTTAGACGGCCCAGCTGAAGTTAATCGAAACCTTGACCATCAGATTATCAGTGAGTCCAATGACATCAGCATCAAACACTGAACAGAACTCATGCGAGTCAGTCGTGTCCATTACCAACTTCCAGTTTGATGTTGCTTTGGGAGTTATGTTTGAATTATGGTTCAAACGTAACAAAGATATTTGCCGGGTTGAGTTCGCTTGTGGAAGACGAGCGCTTTGCTCTGAAAATTGGGTACTGCTGAACATGAGCGTTATTTTAACTTAGTTCTGCCTAATAACCCACGTGACCTATCATTTCACTAAACTGTCTGACAGCTAGCAAGTATTTTTGGAGAGCAGTCATCTCTCTTCAGTGTTCGCTACTAGTGCCAAAAACTCGTTAAACACAGTGCCGATGACTTCATCACACATCCGGTGCCGTCAATTGTGAATGTGAAAAGCTCAAGCTGGGTAACGTGACTGAATCACAGTTGAAATGTCTGATTTTCATTTGTGACTTCAAGCACTTGGCGATGCATGACTCCTGCTCAGACTAGAGCAAGACCCTGATACGATTTTACAAGCTGTCACTTAAGAATCACTTAAGTGTTTCATCTACCCAAAACACAGTTCCAACCTGGTGGAACAGACCAAGGTCAATGCAGTTTCCAGTGGCCCAGGCATCATCACTCACCAGGTCTCCGAGAGACCAAACAGAGCTTGTTGGAAATGTGGTGCGTGGTATTACACAAGAAACATATTTGCAGCAAATGCCGATGTCATGGGCACAAAAAAGGCTTTTTCCACCCTTCACTGTCTTCTAGGCCAGTGAAACGCAAGGACAAGAAGTTTCAAAAGCTGCCAAAATCTACAAGGAGTTTAATGGTCTCCTTCAAAGTTGACTTCGCTCCCAGGAGACATACATATTTATCAACCATCAGTTGGTCAAGCTACGACTCAATTTGGCATCAGACTTCACCATTATCTCGAAATGCACGTGGCGGGCTCTTGGGTCCCGACCAGTCACATCAGCTCATCACTCCACATGCATTGCATCAGGTGGAACACTCCAGCTGGCTGGCAAACTGCACTGCAAGCTGGGGCTGAACGGTAACCAAGTCAACGGAGTGTGTTACCTAACAGACCAGCCAGATCTGAACATCCCTGGCACTGAGTGGACAGACAAGCTTGATCTCCGGAGCATCCCTCTGGACGAGGTCTGTAAGAAGACAATGGCTGTTCAAATCATGTCAGTTGACGCCATACCACAATCAGTACGTGAGACTGCAACGGTGCTGTAGCAGTGCTTCAAGAAGGGTTAGGTTGCTGCACCAAACTGCAGGCAGAACTCCAGCTCCGTCCAGTTGCAAAGCCAGTCTTCTGTCCCAAAAGACCGGTACCATACACAGCCTTACCAATCACGGAGCAAGAGCTAGATCGGCTGCAATGAGCTGGTGTGACCAAAGCTGTCAACTACTCACGGTGGGCAGCTCCAGTAGTCATTATAAAGAAAGCTAACAGTGCAGTGAGGTTGTGTGCAGACTTCTCGACTGGTCTCAGTGTCGCTCCCATTACCGGTACTGGCTGTCCTGACGAAGGGTCTCGGCCCAAAATGTCCACAGCGCTTCTTCCTATAGACGCTGCCTGGCCTGCTGAGTTCCACCAGCAGTTTGTGTGTGTTACCGGTACTGGCTGATAGCTTTGCAAAATTGAACAGTGGTCGCTACTTTGTAAAGTTGGACTTGGCTGAAGCCTACCTCCAGGTAGAAATGGCAAGAAATTCACAGGAGCTTCTCACTATCACAACACAAAGGGGTTGTTTTCCTTCCTCTGTCTGCTTATGGATGCCATGCTGAGTGGAATTGATGGTGTTGGCACTTACCTCAACAACATCATTGTGATGGGTACAGATCAGACAGAACTATGCCTGTGAAGAAACTTGACAAGATGCTTCACTCTCTTGACTGATTATAAGCCATTGTTGTCCATCTTTAGGCCTAAGAACGGCATCCCAGTGTATACAGCCAACCATCTACAAAAGTGGGCAATGGTGCTGTTAGCTTACAATTTTGAAATCAAGTACACATCAACCCAGAAATTTGGTCAGGCAGCTGTCCTCCCCAGACTTATGAACCACAGGTTACTGAAAACGAAGGTGCAGTTATGACTATGATTTCAGTTGATTGTGAAGTCCTCTGGGCTGTATGGGTTGTTGCTGAAGGTCTTCCTGTCATGGTCGACAAGATCAGAGCAGAAACAGCAGCAGATCCTCTTTTTCAGCATACCTCCAGATAACTCGTTCACGGACGGCCAGTCAAAGTCGACGAAAGTGTCATACCCTTCTACCAATGTCATACATCACTCTCGGCTGTGGACTCCTGCCTAATGTTTGGAGACAGAATAGCGATTCCATAAACATTTTGACCAAAAGTACTGAAGCAATTCCACCGTGGTCACCGGGGCACCGATCGATTTGAAGTCCCTGGCAAGAAGCTTTATGTACTGGCCGGGCATAGATGAAGATGTCACAGCTGTATGCAAGCAGCGTGCTCAGAGCTCTATGGCTACAAAGAGTCCAAGTGGAGCCAATCCACAACCATGACCTCAGGCTACCAGACCTTGGAGTCGAGTACACTATTACTTCACTGGCCCAATCAACGGGTGTACCCATCTTGTCCTGGTTGACACCTATTCCAAATGGCCAGAAGTATTATCTATGAAGTCAACAACACCAGAGGCTACCATTCAGCAGTTGCTGCAGATCTTCAGCCACTTTGGGTCGCCGGAAACACCTGTTTCTGATAATGGGATGCATTTCAGTTCACAGCAGTTTGCTGCTTTCTGCTAGAACAGCAGAATTATCCACCACTGCTCACCCCCATATCATCCGTAATCCAATGACCAAGCAGAAAGGTTTGTGGATTCCTTCAAACAATCAAGAGGAAAGGAGCACTGGCCGGGGCTCTCAACACATTTCTGCTGACATACCGAATTACATCCCATTCAGGCCTCGAGGGGAAGACTCCGGCTGAAGTGCTTCTGGTAGGAAAACTGCGCGATCTTGGATGCGATGCTATCTCAGCGACCAACATTCACGGCAGCACAAAGGCAGCCACACAGACCTTGGTCAATGCGTGAAGTCATTCGAAGCTGGAGCCACAGTGTGGGCCAGACAATATCGCAATGGTCAGATTGACAAACAAATGGGGGAATTGCTACAAAGTTATCGTAGACAGACATCGCTGGCACCATCACATCAACCAGTTGGGGCCATGTACTCCCAAAGGCACAGCAAGTTGGTTGGACTTATCGCCAAACACAGAGCTGGGCCTCCATCTCCTCCTGAAAGGGTTTGATTTGCTGCAACTGAACTAACCACCAGAGCCGGCACAGCTGCAAGCAACATTGCGACAAGAAAGTGACAGCCTGCAACCACTGTAATCACCAGCATAAGTTGGTTGTTCCGATCGAAATCACCCTTCAGCTCAAACCCTACAGGTGACCATCTTCACGATAGAGGTGTTCTGGCAAGCCGAAATAGCCAACGCCTATTGGTCAGTCGACAACCAATCCCAGACTGACTTTCACTGATTGGTCATTGTTCCTATCAACATTTTGAATGTTCTTTAAATTTAAATAGCCATGCTTTGGGATGTACTGTTGAGTTTTTGAGCTATTTGTAGTTGCATGATTTTACTGAATAAATGTTTATTTCATATTCTGGCTTTGTTTATCTCCTGGCTTTGGGTCTCATCAGTAGTTATAGATGAATGAACACAACACTTGCAAACTTCTACAGATGTACTGTGGCGACTATTCTAACTGGTTGCATCACCTTCTGGTGAGGGTGGAGGGACTGCACAGGACTGGGAAAAGCTATAGAGGGGTATAAACTCAACCAACTTCATCATGGGCACTGGCCTCCTTGCCACTGAGGACATCTTCAAAAGGCGATGCCTCAAAAGGAGGCATCCATTATTAAGGACCTCCACCACCCAGGACATGCCCTCTTCTTATTACTACCATCAGGAGGAGGTACACACAACGTTTTAGGAACAGCTTCTTCCCCTCCACCATTAGATTTCTGAAAGGACAATGAACCTCATTAATTTTTCTCTCTTTTTGCGCTACTTATTTAATTGATATACATCAATTTCTTAATGTAATTTATAGTATTTTTATGTATTACATGGTACTGCTGCTGCAGAACTAAAAATTTCATCACCTATCTCAGTGATAATAATGATTCTGATTCCGTTGTTGGTTTTTGTGGTGTGGGCATTGGTTGCAAAGTTGGCATTGTTTAGCCAATCTCGGAAGCACTGGCAAGCTGGTGGTGGGCTTGAACCCTGGGTGGTGGTCTGGCTACTCGTTTCTGGCCTCACACTCTCGGTCTGGAGTCACTGGGATGGAGCAACTAAGGCTTCCTTAACAAAATGACACAGGGTGTTGCTGCGACAATCCAACAGTTTCATGAAGACGTTCGCTAAGGAGGAACTCATTCAGCAGGATGCAAATTCCCACACGTTCGATCTGGTCTTCCATGTCCTGGATATTCATCTGGTTATTAGAGCATTGGCCTGCCCTACGCCACCAGGACAGGGCCAGAGGAAGCTCCTGCCCATACTGGGGCCACGCTTTGTCTCCCTTGGCCCAGTGTGCCCTCCCACTGCAAGCAACCAGGATCCTGCCATTTCAAATAGCAGTCCATGTGTCCCTCAGATCGCACCCACCCCCGGACTGCCCCCGCAAAGATGGGGAGGGACTACAGGAGAGTGCACACGGTGTCCCTCACCTCTATAATGGGCTGTAGATCCTCCTTGCCATCCCAGTCAGGCTCATACACATCCTGCAGTGTCAGTGACAGTTTCTTGGAAGTCTCATGTAGCACTGTGGAAAGCAGAGAAACAAAGGCTGGTGGGGCAGGCCAGAACAGGGTAATATCGGCAAAACTACTGAGGTCCTGTGGTTAAATATCCCATGGGTTCACACAGGGTGGCTGACACACCATGTGAATAAAGCTCTAGAAACCTGCCTATCTTCATCTGAAAGCCAGGTAAGGTCTACTTCCTCTAAAATATGGAGATTACAATTTATTTTGTGTCTTGCCTAACAGGACTGAGGTCTGACAGGTTAAAATCTTAGTAGCACTGAAGGGGAAAGGGAACTTGGATTAAAGGCAACAATCAGAGAGTGGTGGGGAAGGGTTACTTTCCAGACTGGGAGATGTGGAGAGCAGTGTCTCCAGGGGTCAGTGCTGGGACCACTGGATTTTACACATATTCATGACCTCGAGACGAGTGTACAGGGTAAAATGTCCGAACCTGCTGACGACCCATGGTTGGAAGTGCGATGGTCTGTAAGGAGGGGAGTGACTGTCTGTTCCAGGTGAGGAACAGTGAGGCTGGCAGAATGGGCAAACAGGAGGCAGATGGAATTTAATGCAGAGAAGTGAGAAGTGAAACACTTTGGCAGAAAGAACAAGGAGAGACACCATGGTCCCAGTAGCACAGTGCTGAAGGGTGTGGGAACAGAGAGACCCGGGTGTACATGAACGTCAGGGTTTGGAAGTGGTCAGGTGTGTTGGGAGAGTGGTCGGTGAAGTGTCTGTGACCCTGGGATTCGGAGAGAGAACAGACACAGAGAACAGACATGGGGAGGTGATGTGGAACCTGGACAAACACTGGCTCAGACACAACTGGAGGACTGCGTCCATTTCTGGTCACCACACTTCAGGAAGGATGTGAGGATGCCAGAAAGAGGCAGAAACGATCTACTGGAATGGTTCTGGGGACAAGGGGTCCCAGCTGTAGCTGGGCTTGTTCCCCCTGGAGTACAGGAGGTTGAGGGGAGATGTGGAGGTGGGCAAGGTCATGAGGGGTTCAGATGGGGTTATGGGGGGGGTGATGTTCCCATTGGTGGAGAGGTCAAAGACTGGGGACACCGAATTAGCATTTTGTTCTAAAGATACGGGGGGAGGGGGGAATGGTGAGGAAAACCTCTTCACCCAGAGAGTGGTGACGATCTGGGACTCAAGTGTCTGTAGGGGTGGATTTTTGTACTGAAGATACGGGGGAACGGTGAGGGAAACCTCTTCACTCAGAGAGCAGTGATGATCTAGGACTCAGTGTCTGTAGGGGTGGAGTTTTGTACTGAAGATACGGGGGAACGGTGAGGAAAACCTCTTCACCCAGAGAGTGGTGATGATCTGGGACTCAGTGTCTGTGGGGGTGGAGTTTTGTACTGAAGATACGGGGGGGGGGGGGACGGTGAGGAAAACCTCTTCACCCAGAGAGTGGTGATGATCTGTGACTCAGTGTCTGTGGGGGTGGAGACAGGGTCAGTCAGGGCCTTCAACAGGGAACTGGATCGGCACTAGAGTGAATTATCTGTACGGGGTGGGTGGCATAGACCCAGTGGTCTGAATGCACTCCTCTACTGTACGAAGACTTCGATTCCCCCGCCATCCCAGCAGGCAGAGCAACTGACGTCCTCCAAAACCCAAAGTCCGTGAGGGCACCCAATGGAAAACTGTGGAAAAGGGAATGTTGCCAGGACGACTGAATGGACATCACGGACTGCTCACCTTTCACAGCATTCAGGTACGCTCTCAGGTCTTTGTGGAGCTTATTGCCATCAGCCTGCAGGGAAGAAGCACATCTTCAGCCTGATTACACGATGACATTGACCACAACCTCCCCCACCCCCCGGTACACAGTCCCACCCCTGCTTGTCGATACACTTTGTCACACAGCATGGGTAAATCTCAGATCAGGATCAAGAATCAGGGATCAACTGTATTCACCATATACTGTACACTTACATGGAGACGGAATTTGCTGTGGTGAGTTGGTGCGACATGCAATGATAAACAACATTAAACAATTATAAAGAACTATATTAAAAAGTTTGAAGTTAAACCATGGAAATGGAATAAAATGAGCAAAAATACATAAATGCCAGCATGTATTTACAATGTATTTTAAAGGTGTTTTAAAGTGCTTATAGTGCAGTGCAATGGGGGGAGGGTAATAGATCGAGGAGTGGGGGAGGCTAGCTAGAATGGTTGATCAGATTAATGGCACATCTGCCAGTGAAGGCTGCAACTCAGTACTGTATTGGCGATCTGAATATTCACGTCTGCCTGGCCAATGTGACACTGGGTTGTGGCAGAGAGCACAGAACCACCTCAGCAGCAGCACGATCTTGTCCTCACCAGTGCTGAGACGTTTTCTTCGATAGTGCTGCTCACTTTGAGAAGCAGCAAGTCTGAGGTTGGGAAGCCAAGTCAGTGGTTTCCTTAAGAGCCGTGAGATCTGGGCTCACATTTGCTCAGAGGCAGAGTGCAGCAGGAAACAACAGAAGGGTGAGAGATCGAGGGTGAGAAAGAGGCCAGGCAGTAGTGTGAGATAATAACTGAGAATGTTACAAAGTTTTGTGTCTCAATGCACGAAGCATTCTCCATAGGGTAGAGGAACTAAAGGTGCACAGTATATGATATCGTTGTGGTCACAGAGACATGGATGCAGGTGGCCAGGGATGAGAACTAAATATCCACAGAGCATCAAACATAGAACATTACAGCACAGTGCACACCCATAAGCCCACGATGTTTTGCCAACCTTTTAACAATTGAACCCTTCCCTCCTGCATTGCTCACAGTTTTTCTACCTAAGTTTCTTAAATCCCCTCAATGTATCTGCCCTCACCGCCTCTCTGGCAGAGTGTTTCATGCACCCACCACTCTCTGTGTAAAAAAAACTTACCTTGTATCAGCCATTTCCCCCCTGGAAAAAAGTCTCTGGCTATCCACTCAACATCATCTTCTTATCCTGTATCAAGTTGCCTCGCATCTTCCTTCACTCTAGAGAGGAATGCCTCAGCCCTCTCAACCTACCTGGGGGGACTCAATGCTCAGGGAAAGCAGGTGGACCACTGTGGTCACTGAAAGAGAGTGGCCGTACAACAGTGAGGAAAGGTTTAGCTCTGAGAAAGCTGGTGTGGCATCTGTATGGGTGAAGCTACAGAACACTTCAGAGCAGACACATTATACGGGGGTTGCTTTAGGACCCTAAACAGTAGTGCTAATGAAAGGAGAGGTAATAAGCAGGAAATTATAATTATGGCTGACTTCAATCGACTTTTCAAAGTGGGCAGACCAAATGGCCTCTGGTACTACAGAGCAGGAATTTCTGGCCATATTGAAATGTACAGCAAGTTTGAGGGGCCGAATGGCCTGCCGCTGCTCCGAATTTTGATGTTTCTGCTTCTTCCTGCTGAACACTGAAACAGGAAGCTCTGAAGCTTAGGTTGTGCAATACTACTTGTAAATGAAACACCCTGACTGGTGAAGCCCAATCTGACGCTGAATTTATGTGACTAACTTCAGTGTATTTAAGGAAGATTTCTATTTCCTTCTCCCTTGTTCAAACTGTGTCTGTAAATGGATCTTTCTGCAGAAATTTTAAGTCTTTTGGCTTTGTGTGTGATTGTGGCCAGGGATAACAGGGTTAAATTGGGATTGCCGAGAGTTGCTGAGCAGCGTGGCTCGAAGGAGCAGAAGTGCCTATTCGGCACTGTATCTCTCAATAACACCCCGACTTCTATACTCAATGCCCTGACTTGTGAAGGTCAATGTGCCAAGTACCCTCTTGTCACTGTCCTCCTGTGATACCACTTTCAGAGAACCATGCACTTATACTCCCAGATGCCACAGTTCTACAGCACTGCACAAGGCCTAACTGTCCACTGTGAAAGTCCTATTTTCATTTGTCTTCCCAAAATGTCATATGTCACACTGATCTAAATGGAGCTCCATTTGCCACTCATTGGCCCATTTACCCAACTGTTCAAGATCCCTTTGTAGATCCTGGTAACCACCTTCAGCGTCAACCACACTACATATTTTAGTGTCAAGAGTAAATGTGTCCACCTTGCCTGGTGCATTCACATTGATATAGATGACAAATAACAAAGGGCCCAGCACCAGCCCCTGAGGCCCATGACTGGTCACAGGCTTCCTGTCTGAGAAACAACCTTCCACCATCACCCTCTGCTTCCTACCATCTGACCAGTTAACTAACTCTCCCTGGATGCCATGTGATCTAAGCTTCCATAGCAGCCTATCATGTGGAACTTTCTCAAAGGCCTTACTGAAGTCCATATATTGCCCTGCCCTGATCAAGCTTTCGTGTCACTTCATAAAAAACTCAATCAAATCCATGAGACATGATTTCCCATGATCAAAGTTGTGCTGACTACCCCCAATCAATCTCTGTCTTAAATAAAGGCACAACAGTAGCCACCCTCCAGTCTTTCAGCATTTCACCCGTCATCAATGATGATCCAAATATCTCAGCCAGAGATTCTGCAATTTCTTCTTGAGCTTCCCACATTGTTCTTGGATAAATCTGGTCAGGCCACGGAGATTTATCTACTTTTATGCATTTTAAGACATCCAGCACCTCCTCTGCTCCAATCTGGACTAGCCCCAAGACCTCCCCATTAAATTTTCCAAGTTCCAAAGTCTTCATGTCTTTCTCTATGGTAAAAACAGAAAATAAATATTCACTGAGGACTTTGGCCATCTCCTCCGGCCCCATACAAAGGTGTCTACTTTGGTCTTTAAGAGACCCTATTCTCTCTATTTTTCCCTTAAAATTCTAGTAAAATCTCTTTGGATTTTCCTTACTCTTCTCTGCCAAAGTCATCTCATGGTCCTCTTTTTGCCCACGTGATTCCATTCTTGAGTACACTCCAGCATCCCCTATACTCCCTCTGGGATTCACTTGATCTCAGCTGCCTGTCCCTGACCCATGCCTCTTCCTTTATCCTGACCAGAACTTCAAAGTCCCTCATTATCCAAAGTTCCCTAATCCTGCCAGCCTTGCTCTTCACTCTAACAGGAACATTCAGATCTTAAACTCTCAATATCTCACTTAATAAACCTTCCACTTGTCAGACATCCCATTGCCCACAAATCTACTGCAGTCAACTTTGGCAAGTTCCTGTCTCTTACCATCGAAATTTACCCAGTCCAAGTTTAGAACTTGTGGACCAGATCAGTCTCTTTCCACGAGTAATTTAAATCGACCTGGTCTAAGATGAATGTCAGTCAGAGGGCCAGGCACATCTCGGTCATGAGTGCCCATTACACAGCCAGACTGTGTCCCTCCTGTGTAGGGTCCTCTGCCCCTTCACTGGGACTCTGCCACCCCCAACCAATCTGCACTCACCTCAGTAGCTGGAGGAGTACAGTCAGTACTGTGGGTGGCTTCTTGAGGCCAGAGCTGAGAGCAGAGGTCTTACAGACGTGGAATCTTATACAAACTATTCATGAAGCAGAGTGGTAATACCAGAGGGCGCTCATGGGCACTGTTGTTACTTTGGAAACATGGCAACTAAATGTGCGCTCAGCAAGATCCCACAAACAGCAATGTGATAATAGGACCACAAGGCAGAAAAGCAGATTTAGATTACTCAGCCCATTGAGTCTGTTCCGCTATTACATCATGCCTAATTTATTATCCCTCTCACCCTTAATAATGAGTAAATTGTCTCTACTGTGGGGTAAAAATGCACCACGACGCTGTGCTTTTTGTAAAAAAGGGTACTATGAAATCATTTGCATCCAATATCAGCCTGAGCCTTAGTTTTTCGTTTGAAAGTCAGCACTTCCAACAAGGCAGTATCATGTCCCTTGCAGTGGCTTGTGTGTACCCTACAGTACCGAGTGTCTCCTTGCCTGGTCAATAATAGCCAAACAGAGGAAAATAGGAAAGACATCTGCTTTGCATTGGCTGCTGAAATGTTTCTTCCGAGGTAGCTTCAGAAGAAACCTAAGGCTCAGCCCCAAAAAGTGGGTAGAGTGAACAGTAGAATGAAAATGGAATGTGTCCACAGAACAATGAGTTTATGAACTCCTGAAGTTCCTTTTGGTGTGGTCCATCTGCAAGTGCTTGCCCTAATCCCATCTATCATCCAGAGGCTTGGTCAGATCTCTAGGGAAGTTAAAAAGCTGTCTTAGCCGTTTTGGAGTCTCCAGGAATTCCTGTGAAGCACCTTACCACCCACAGGTCACTGTTCATCCCAGCCAAAGCCTACAGGAAGTTGAAGTTAAACTAAGAGATTTGTTAAGTAGCTTCCATCACTGGGAAGAGGCAAAGCAAAAGTGTTCAAATTCTCCTGCAGTTGTTGACATCAGACAGGAAGTCTACTTTGCTTTCTAACTGAGGAGGTGCCGGGGGGGGGGGGGGGGGTGGTCACAAGTATAGCTGATCAATCAATGGTTGGGATGTTTGTGTACTCAGAGAGTCAGTCCTCACAGTATTCATTTTGAGTGACTGTGATCTCTATCCCCAGAAGCTTTTAAACCATCTGTGTGAATTACTTTGTCCCAGCAAAAATATCTGAAAATCATCACATGAAGGTAATGTCAACTAACAGCAAACCAGTATAAATGTTAGAAAGTATTGAGGATTATTGGGAATGGCAAGCAGAATAACAGAAAGACAGGGCAACAGAAGGAATTCATTCCTCTACCTTCCATTTCTGCAATGGATGACTCGTTTGTCTGCAGCTTGTTAGTACATTCGTCAGAATTATACCCGTGTTTGGAAATCCTTTGTAGTTTATAAGTCTTTTGTAATTAGAAAATCTCATATAAAACAGAAATCCACTGTGAGTGTGAAATGTGTGTTAAGAGCAATTTGTCTAAATTCTATTATGAATAATTAAAAATAAAATAAACTGTGTTTAAACTATTTTGTTAGCTGGAAGCATCTCCTCTTTGGTAGGGAGGGGACACACCACTCAGGCAGCAGGTATTGGTAGCTAGACCTCTCCGTAGAGCCTGGACAGGGAAGTAAGCTAGTCTTTTATACAGCATATCCTCGTTATAGTAAGGGTGTCCATAGATACCTCTATTGAAAAGGGCTCAAAATCTCCTTTCAACTTTAGGGCTTTGAAGACAATGAACCCAATACCATCACACCTTGAGTGCTTCTGTCCCTTGCTCTCCCTCCTGTTCATCAAACTCACCACCCTCATTCATCAAACCTCCCCCTGCTCTACATTGCAGCCCCTATTGCGCAGCACAGAGACAAAGATGGCAGAGGGCTCAGGCACCTGAGCAACCAAGGCCACTCAGTTGGCTGCTTCACATAATTAGCGGGCACAGGCATTGCAGAGTGACTCCGTGCTTGAGCAGACGTTCTAGCGCATGCTATATTGCAGCAGCTGAGCACGGCCAGATCCCAGGAGAACGAGTGCGCGCGCAATGATCCTCAGCGATGAGCACTGCTGAGGGAAGCATGAAGGAACACTCCTGCCTGCAGCCGAGGATGATGGGAGAGACCCTGTTACTAAGGAGGATTGAATGGTACCTGTTGTTTGTTGAAGCTGTTTGCGCACTGCTCAAATTGTTCATCTTTTGTTTCCACGGTTTTGCCAATTTTCTGGAGGACCTGAAGGAGAAAAGCAGAGTGTGTTCAGCACCCCTGACTGCTCAGACTGCACCAGCGCTCGGCCGGGCCCATGGGCCGAGGCAACTCTCACTGCAATGGGGTTCACTGCCAGACCTCCCCTTCCCTCCCCTCTCCCCCACACACTGCACCAGGGATAGGCTGAGCCTTCAAAATTCAAAGTTCAAAGTCAATTTATTATCAAAATATGTACTCAGTATGTCACCATGTATTACCTTGAGATTCATTTTCTTGCAGGCATTACAGAAAAATAAAGAAATCCTATAGAATTATGAAAAAGCATACATTACAAAGATTGACAAACAACTAATATGCAAAAGAAGACAAATTGTGTAAATAACAAGAAAGTAAGTAAATAGTACTGGGAGCACGAGTTGTAGAGACCTTGAAAGTGAGTCTATAGCTTGTAGAATCAGCTTAGCGTTGAGATGATTGCAGTTATCCACTTCATTTCAGGAACCTTACAGTTGCAGGGTGATAAATGTTCCTGAACCTGGTGGTATGGGACCTAAGGCTCTTGCCCAATGGTAGTAGTGAGAAGACGGTATCAAAGATTCAAAGTTCAATGTACAGTTATTATCAAAGTATGTATACAGTATACAACCTTGAGATTCGACTTGTTGCAGGCAGCCACAAAACAAAGAGACACCACAGGACCTGTTTAAAGAAAAAACCCACACAACAGGACCATCAAATATGTGAAATCGCATAAGCAACAAAAAACAAATAACACAGAGAGCATTACACATCAAACTGCCAAACCCCCAAAAGTGAGTCCACGGCCATGAACCGCCAAGGCAAGTGAAGCCGCTCCGGGAACCGATGGCCGCGGCCACACCACCGAGTCAGTCAGTTTGGCGCTTTGCTCATGGCTGCAGGGCCAGTTCCGCACCAAAGTGCCTCGATCAAACGGTGCAAATAGTAAAGCGTGTTTAGAGCAAACATCAAACCGCAGCCGACAGTGAGTCCATACCGCCGCGAGCCGCCGAGGTGATTGAACCTCGCAGTGTGGGACCCAAGACTCCCGCACCGTCCGCGGTCAAACACTGAACACCTTATTCGCTTTCTGCTCTCACCCTCATCGATTTTAACCTTGCTCGACACTTTAACCGGCGTAGAGTAATGGAGCTGACCATGGTATGCGTTCTACCATTAGGAGGCAACGCTGTGCGCACCCCCACCGATGGCCGTAGCTGTACTCCATGTCGGATCCTCCAGCAGATCATAGAAGTGCCAGATTGTTCAGTCGGCCCAAAAGTACATTCTGAAAAGGGAAACTACAGGCTACAATCGATCGCAGTTCAGTACAGAAGTATATCTAAAAGGAGGAGAGTGTCCAGTCGTTTTGTAAACTGTCTGCAAAAAGTTGTGGTCGGTCACTGGCACCATCTTAGTGCATGGCCTAGTCTTTGGTGATGGGTCCTGCTTACTTGTGGTAGCGCTCCTTGGTGGGGAGGGTTTTGCCTGCGATAGACTGGGCTGTATCCACCACATTCTGTAGACTTTTCTGTTCCTGGGCATTGGTGTTTCCATAGCAGACCCTGAATCAACCAGTCAGTGTGCTCTCCACTGAGCATCTATAGAAGCTTGTCCAAGTTTTAGATGACATGCCGAAATCTGCGCAAACTTCTAGGAAAGTAGAGGCGCCTCTGTGCCTTCTTTGTGACGGCATTCACGTTTCTTCAGGAAGGTTTTTGGCAGTTAACTGAGTTCAAATTGCCTCTTCTTTCTCATTAATCCAACAAGATGAAGTGCACCCATTCTCAGCATTCTCACCAGCCCTCGTTCATCCATATATCCCATGCTCCTCAGTATCGCCAGATAGTACCCAGCTGCATATCTTTGTTACAGGAATTATATACTGTACTCATTGCCATACCTCAACAGCACTCACATAATTACAATAAAAATAGATCACCCTCCACAGCATCTCCTCACTACACATTGCCTCTGTTTGTAAACCAGCTACCTCATCTTCAATGCTATCATCTGCCTTTCCTACGATACTTCTTGCATTGAAATAAACACAGCTCAGGACACTAGTCACACCATGTTCAACCTTTTGATTAGAACCATAGAACCATAGAACATTACAGCACAGAAACGGGCCTTTTGGCCCTTCTTGGCTGTGCTGAACCATTTTTCTGCCCAGTCCCACTGACTTGCACCTGGCCCATATCCCTCCATACACCTCTCATCCATGTACCTGTCCAAGTTTTTCTTAAATGTTAAAAGTGAGCCTGCATTAACCATTTCATCTGGCAGCTCATTCCACACTCCCACCACTCTCTGTGTGAAGAAGCCCCCCCTAATGTTCCCTTTAAACTTTTTCCCCTTCACCCTTAACACATATCCTCTGGATTTTTTCTCCCCTAGCCTCAATGGAAAAAGCCTGCTTGGATTCACTCTATCTATACCCATTATAATTTTATATACCTCTATCAAATCTCCCCTCATTCTTCTACTCTCCAGGGAATAAAGTCCTAACCTATTCAACCTTTCTCTGTAACTCAGTTTCTCAAGTCCCGGCAACATCCTTGTAAACCTTCTCTGCACTCTTTCAACCTTATTAATATCCTTCCTGTAATTTGGTGACCAAATTTGATTCCTAACTTTGCCTGAGGCCTCCACAACCTCTCCATTAACTGTTCTGGCATTCTGGCTCCCATGCCCCTCAACTCTAGTTTAAACCCCACCGTGCAGCAGTAACAAACCTTCCCACGAGGATATTAGTCCCCCTCCAGTTCAGGTGCAAACTATCCCTTCTGTACAGGTCCCACCTTCTCTGGAAGAGAGCCCAGCGATCCAAAAATCTGAAACCCTCCCACCTACGCAGACTCCTCAGCCACGTGTTAAACTGTATAATCTTTCTAGTTCTGGCCTCACTAATGTGTGGCATGGGTGGCAATCCTGAGATCACAACCCTAGAGTTCCTGCCCATTAACTTAGCATCTAACTCCCTGAATTCCCTATGCAGAACCTCATCACTCGTCCTACCCATGTCATTGGTACCTACATGGACCACGACCTCTGGCTGTTCACCCTCTCACTTAAGAATGCTGAGGACTTGATCCAAGATATACAGGACCCTGGCACATGGGAGGCAACATACCATCTGGGAATCGTGTTCTCACCCACAGGACCTCCTGTCTGTTCCCCTAACTAACAAATCCCATATCACCACAGTGTTCCTCTTCTCCCCCCTTCCCTTCTGAGCCACAGGCCAGACTCAGTGCCAGAGACTCAACCGCTGTGATTTTCCTGTTAGATCAAACCCCTAACAGTATTCAAAGTGGTATACCTGTTGTTGAGGGGGATGGTCACAGGGGTACTCTGCACTGGCAGCTTAACCCCTTTCCCCCTCCTGACTGTCTCCCAGTCTCCTGTCTCCTGCACCTTGGGTATAACTACAGTATCTCTCTATATGTCCTATCTATCACCCCTTCAGCCTCCCGAATGATCTGGAGTTAACCCAGTTCCAGCTCCAATTCCTCAATACGGTCTGTTAGAAGCTGCAGACGGATGCACTTCTTGCAGTTGTAGTTGTCAGGGACACTGGAGGTCTCCCTGCCTTCCCACATCCCGCAAGAGGAGCATTCCACTATCCTGCCTGGCATCAACTGAGCAGAATTACAGGAGAAGGGAAAAACTCACCCGTGAGCTTTTCTTTCCTTTGCTTTCTCTGACTGAAGCCTCGAAGAGCTACAGCCTCAAGATCACCACCCTGACTCTGTCCACTCAGACTATGCCGTTGTGCTTGCCCCTGCTTCCTTTAATCAATCTCAAATGCGATTGGTCACTGGTCACTGCTGCTCACGTTTCTACTGAGTGAAATCCCCTACTCGCAAAAATCCTCACTGACCACTGAGTAGTTTCAGATGACTGGAAGATGGCAAATGTTATTCGTTTGTTCAAGAAAAGGAGTAGGGATAATCCTGGGAATTACAGACCGGTGAGTCTTACATCAGTCGTGGGCAAACTATTGAAGGTGATTCTTAGAGACAGGATTTATGAGCATTTGGAGAAACGTATGTACTCTGAAAGAGAGAAAGTCTGCAGATGCTGGAAATCCAAGCAACGCACACAAAATGCTGGAGGAACTCAGCAGGCCGGCAAAGAGTAAACAGTCGATGTTTCAGGCAGACACCCTACATCAGAACTGGAGAAGAAAGATGAGAAGTCAGGGTAAGGAGGTGGGGGAAAAGTTATGCATCTTCCGCCATCTCAATAAGGGATCTCACCACCAAGCTCATCTTTCCTTCCACCTCCCCACTAACTTTCCACTTTTCACAGGGATCGCTGCCTACGAACCATCCCTCCCCACTGATCTCCCTTCTGGCACTTACCCTTGCAAGCAGAACAAGTGCCACACCTGCCCCTACACCTCCTTCTTCATGACAATTCAGGGCCCCAAACAGTTCTTTCAGGTGAGGCGACACTTCACTTGTGAATCTGTGGTCATCTACTGTGTCTGGTGCTCTCAGTGTGGCCTCCTGGTATATCGGTGAGACCCGATGTAGATCGGGAGATTGCTTCGCCGAGCACCTACGCTCTGTCCGCCAGGAAAAGTGGGATCTCTCAGTGGCCACCCATTTTAATTCTACTTCCCATTCCCATTCCGACATGTCAGTCCATGGCCTCCTCTACTGCTATGATGAGGCCACACTCAGGTTGGAGGAGCAACATCTTATATTCTGTCTGGGTAGCCTCCAACCTGATGGCATGGACACAGATTTCTCGAACATCCGGTAATTGCCCCCCCAACACCCACCCCTCCTTTACCATTAACATTTCCTGCCCCTCACCTCCTTCTGATGCTCCTCCCCCTTCCCTTCCTTCCATGGCCTTCTGTCCTCTCCCATCAGATTCCCCCTTCTCCCGCCCTTTATCTCTTTCACCAATCAACTTCCCAGTTCTTTACTTCACCCGGTTTCACCTATCACCTACTATCTTGCACTTCTTCCTTCCCTGCTCCCACCTCCCACCTTCTTACTCTGACTTCTCATCTTTTTTCAGAGACTTACTCCCAGGATGGAAAGCACTAATATGAGAGGGTGTAATTTTAACGTGATAGCAGGAAAGCACAGGAGGGATGTCAGAGGCTCACAGAGAGTGGCGGGTGCGTGGAATGTTCTGCCAGAGGTGGTGGTAGAGGCAGATACACGAGGGGCATTTATGAAACTCTTAGATAGACACATAGATGATAGAAATAGGATTATGTTGGAGGGATGGGTTAGATTGATCTCAGAGTAGGTGAGAAGGTCGGCACAACATTGTGGGCCGAAAGGCCTGTGTTGACCTGTACTGTACTGTTCTATGTTCTAAACCTACTCTGAACTACTTCAAATGCATTTATATCCTTTCTTAAATAAGCCAGATCATTAAATATATTCAGTTTGGTAGTGTCCTCAGGGCTGGAGGGGTCAAGGGCTACAGGAGAAAGCTGGAACATGTTGATGATCAGCTAGGGTCATATTGAACAGTGCAGCAACAAATGGCCTACTGTTACTCCTAATTTTGATGTTTCTATGTTTTTGGGGAGATCAGGCAATGACAGCTAATCAAATAAAAATCTGAAATTTGAAAGACAGCCAGAAGAGTGGGCAGTGAGGTCACTAGGTTCAAGCTCCGCCTCTGTGACTTCCAGGAGAGTACTCAGGGGACGGGGCTGATGGATCCCAAATGAGAATATGAACATATTTGCCCTCTCAGGTGGAATTAAACATCGACAGCGTTATTTGAGGAATAATAATTCTCCCTGTGATTCTGTCTGATTAACCCAACATCACGACTAGAGGCACGACTGTGAATTGGTTATGTCCCTGGCCTACTGATCCAGACACGAGTTCAAATCCGATGCCAGCAGTTGCTAAATTTCTACCTAACAGACCCCTCTGGCCCGACGAGCCAGCATGCCCAATTGTACCCATGTGGTCTATTAACGCACTAACCCTTACGTGTTTGGAATGAAGGAGAAAACCGGAGGGTGTACAAACTCCACAGAGAAAGCAGCGAATTGAACCCAGGTCGCTGGCTCTGTAAAAGTCTCATGGAGAACGTATGAACTCCTTACAGACAGCGGCAGGAATTGAACCCGGGTCACTGGTAATCATGATAACCACAAAATGATTGGATGGTTCATTAATGCCCTTAAGCAGAGGTAATCCGCTGCCCTTACCCAGTCTGGGTCTACATGAGGCTACAGAGCTACCAATGTAGTCAGCTGTTAACTGCCCCTGTGATTCAGGGGTGATCAGGGATGGGCCACACGCACCACTATTGTCAGTGACAGCTACGTCCTGTTAATGAATGAATTCAGAAGAACCAATCCAGCTGATTGGGTCATTATTGGCACCTTGCTGAGTGCAATTTGTCTGCTGCCTTTCCTGAATTACACGCTGAATGTTTTGCATGGGTTGTAAAGCTCTTCCTTGTCCCTATTTTGCAAAAGGTGCTCAGGCAACAATGGAGCTCCTTCCTTTCTTTCTCCATCACAGCTCCCGTTGGTTGTCATCTACAATGAGGTGTCTTTGTATTACAAATCTCTGCACCATGCGGCAGCTCTGTGGGTCCTGTGTCCCTGCTACTCTTGACCTTGGTGGGAGAGGTGATGGATCAGAGAGGTGCAGTCAGAGTAGCGAAGTGGGGACTACATCACTGGTGTGACTCTTCACTTGATGAGCCCGTCCTCTGCTCCTCAGCCCAGTGCTATGTTAAGTCTGACTCTCATTGTGCCCTCTTATCCAGCTGTCACGCTGCTTCTAAAGCAATCCAGAGTAACACAGACAGTGTACTGCAGGAACTCAGCAGGTCAGGCAGCACCTATGGAGGGAAATGAGCCGAGACCTTTCACCAGGACTGGAAAGGAAAGGGGGAAGAAACCAGAATAAGAAGGTGGGGAGGGTGAAGATGGAGGAGTACAAGCTGGAAAATGATAGATGAGACCTAGTGAGGGAGAAGGTAGGTGGGTGACTGGGGAGGGTGGATGACGTGAGAAACTGGGAGGTGAAGGGTGGGAGGGGTAAAGGGCTGGAGAGGAAGGAATCTGATAGGAGAGGAGAGTGGACCTTGGGAGAAAGAGAAGGAGGAGAGGCAACAGATGCTAGCCTCTAAACTGTCTTCTGTCTAGGTAGCCTCCAACCTGATGACATGAACATCAATTTCTCTGCCTTCCAGTAATTTCTCCTCCCACCTCCCCTTTCTCCCTTTTTCCATTCCTATTCTGGCTTCTTTCTTCCCTCTTCCCTTCTCCACACCTGCCTATCACCTCCCTCTGGTGCTCTTTCCCCTCCCCCACTCCTTATTCTGGATTCTTCCCCCTTCCTTTCCAGCCCTGCTGAAGGGTCTCGGCCTGAAACGTTGACTGTTCATTTTCCTCCTCAGATGCTGCCTGACCTGCTGAGTTCCTCCAGCATTTTGTGTGTGATGCTCTGGATATCTAGCATCTGCACAATCAATTTCTAAAACAATGCAGCTTGTGTATTGCAGGCAAGGGACAAACCTCAGCACGCTGGAGCCCAGAGTGCAGGAGAAGTGGACTTCTAATTTCAGCAAAGAGCTGCTGGGGTTAAAATGAGCCAGGCCTCAGTAACGGTACTTTGGCCTGTCAGCCAAACCTAGGGGCCGCCTCCATGTTATTTTCCATGTTGCTATACAATGTAGAAAAGGGTAATTCAGCCCATTGAGTCCATGCTGGCTTTCCAGGCTAATCCATTTCACTGTGACCTATCCTCTCCATGTTCCCATCAAATGTCCCAGTATTCTCCCCCTCACCCATGCAGTAGGGGTAATTTTCAGAGGCTAATTAACCTACCAACCTGCAGGCCTTTGGGATGTAGGAGGAGACTGGAGCACCCAGGGGAAATCCGTACAGTCACAGTGAGAACGTGCAAACTCCACACGGACAGCACCCGAGGTCATGGTCAAAGCCAGGTCTCTGGGGCCGCGAGGCCGGGGCACTACCCGCTGTGCCACCCTGCTACCCTCCAGAGGCTCTGGCATTTCCCAGTGCCGTACGGAGGGAGTGTTGCACTGCAGGGGACGGCACCTCTCAGTTGCGCCATTAAAGCTAGAATAAGGCTCAAGCAGACAAACCTCCTACTGCCGCTCGTGGGCTCTTCCTGTGTGCAATATATCAGTGTTGATAGCTGGATAATTGCAGACATGAATCTAATGGCCAGAACTGCTTCCAGAAAAGGAGTGAGCACGGTGGGGGGGGGGAGTCCAGGGGCTTGCCCAGGACAAAATATTACAGAGAAAGAGGAGCTGATTCACCCTCATGCACAAAGGGAGATGGAAGCCCGCGTGACTGTGGCTCTTTGGATGCGAACAGCTGTCCTTTACAATGCATAAAACCCTGGGAATTGAGTTCAAACCATGGAAGAGGCGAGGCGTGGCAAAGGGTGGAATGGGAGTGGGGATCGGCGGAGGGGAGGGTGGATGAAGGGGGTTGGGGGTTTGGGGGCTTGAGGGTTGGAGACAATGGGTGGTGGCAGTAGGGAAGGGGAGGGTCACTTTCTCTACTTCTTCAGGAGTTTGGGGAGATTCAGCACGTCACCAGAGGCTCTTGCAAATTTCCACAGATGTACAGTGGAGAGCATTCTGACCGGTTGTATCACCGTCTGGTGTGGAGGCTCCCACGCACGGGATCGCAAGAGGCTGCAGAGGGTCAGCCAGCTCCATCACAGGCACAACCCTCCCCAACATCGAGGACATCTTCAAAATGCCAATGCCTCAAGAAGGTGGCATCCATCGCTAAGGGCTCTCACTGCTCGGAACATGCCCTCTTCTCATTACTACCACCAGAGAGGAGGTACAGGAGCCTGAATACCCACACATTCAACAATTCAGGAATGGCTTCTTCCCCTCTGCCGTCAGATTTCTGAATGGTCCATGAACACATGAACACTACCTCAATGTTCCTCTTTTTCACTATTTCGTTACTTTTGCCAGATATAGTCATTTTTGTGTATTGCACTGTACTGCTGCTGCCAAACAACAAATTTCACAGCATATGTCTGTGATAATAAACCTGATTCTGATTCTGTTCCAAGACTGAATAATGTTCCAGCTAATACATTAGCTCTGATGAAAATGATCAGTGGAACCTTTTCCACCCAGCTGTTTCTCACTCCGCCTGCAGACAGTTGGATTTGAGCTTCGGTAAACTGCTGAATACTGCAGGAGAGTCAGTCATGCAAACAGCCAGACCCAGAGTGAAGTAACGTGGGTCCAGCGACTGCAAGAATTGGTCAAAGACCCTCCTGGCAACCCAAACACACACTGATCAGAGAAAAAACTAGTGAAAAGGGAAGAGGTTTCAGGAACAAGTCCAGCAGACAGGGGGAGGGAAATGGGCTTTGGTTCTGATGACTGTGGTCATTGGGAAACAGTCCTTGTGTCCGTGAACTTCACCTTGAAACAACCTTTTGTTTGGTTCTGAAGAACCCCACATGCACAATCTGCAGATATGAGGCTAAGAAATGTAACGAGATGAAGCACTGAGCTGTGAAATAATAAGTTTGCAACAAATGGGGATAAATGGGAACAAGTCCATGTCCTGTTCCCAGAACCTTCCTTGTTTGCATATTCGGTCTCAAATCAGCTGCTCGCGCTGTGCTTACTTCCACTGTTCCAAGGGACACAAGAGGTTTTAAAATGAATTGTAGTGTTTGAACTTTACACAGTCCAGCTTCAACCTTGCCCAGAGTAGCTTGCGCTGGCGATTAGTTGCAACTGTGACTATACAGACCCCAATTTATCCCTGCAATAATTTTCTTTAAAAGGTGACATTTTTATTCCTTTTTTATTTTTATTCATTTTTTATCCTGAAATAATTTTCTTTAAAAAAAACATATTTTCTCTGTCAGTTTGCTTAAAGCCTGAAGTTGTTTGACCTATTTTCGAAATGCTACGCTACGTAAAGCTTCATTCGCAATGCTACTTTGGAGGTAACATGGAATATAGAACATAGAACATTACAGCACAGTACAGGCCCTTCAGCCCACGATGTTATGCGACCTTTTAACCCTATCCTAAGATCAATCTAACCCTTCCCTCCTACATAGCCCTCTATTTTTCCATCATCCACATGTCGTCCATATACCTAAGAGTCTCCTAAATGCCCCAATATATCTGCCTCTACCACTACATTGCCCGCACTCACCACTCTCTGTGTCTAAAACATACCTCAGACATCTATCCCCTATACTTCCCTCTAATCACCTTTAAGTTTTTTGCCATTTCTACCCTGGGGGAAAAAATCTCTGGCTATCTACTCAACCTATGCCTCTTATCATCTTGTACACCTCTATCAAATCACCTCTCATCCTTCGCTCTAGGGAGAAAAGCCCTAGCTTGCTTAACATATCTTCATAAATCATGCTCTTTCATCCTGGAAGCATCCTGGTAAATCTGCTCTGCACCCTCTCTAAAGCTTCCACATTTTGATTAGTAAGGGTGTCAAAGGATATGTGGAGAAGGCAGGAGAATGGAGTTGAGTGGGATTATAAATCAGCCATAATTGAATAGCAGAGCAGACTCAATGGGCCAAATGGCCTAACTCAGCTCTTATGGTCTTATGGTCTTATGGCCAGAACTGAACAAGTGCTGTCTAACCAGAGCTTTATAGACCTGCAACGTTATTTCATGGCCACTTTGATTTGTTGCATTGGGTTTGCCCTTTGACCTGACAGGTTAACTAAGCCCTTAGAATATTTCTAAATTCTTCCTTGCTGTTTTGTATTTTTATGTCAGAGAGCTGTGACTTTCTCTGGGCTTGGTTTTAATTCCACTTGGGCCATGAGCCGCTGCTAGGAGCAATATTCTTTCACTTTGTCAGAAATTAGCGTGAATCAGCCTTTTGATTCAGTGACATTGATATTACCCCCGTCTCGGAATCAGAATCAGATTTATTGTCACTGATTATAAGTCATGAAGATTGTCGTTCTGTGGCAGCAGTACAGTGCAGGCACAATAAATTACTATAAGTTACAACAGAAAAAAAATTGCAAAAGACGAACATAGAGGTAGTGTTCATGGGTTCATGGGACATTCAGGAATCTGATGGCAGAGGGGAAGAAGTTGTTCTGAAAATGGTGAGTGTGCATCTTTGGGCTCCTGTACCTCATCCGTCTTGGATGAGGAAGGCATGTCCTTGGATAGTGAGAATCTTTCATAATGGATGCTACCTTCTTGAGGCACCACCTGTTTAAGATGTCCATGATGGTGGGGAGGCTGGTGCCCATGATGGAGCTGGCTGAGTTTACAACTCTCTGCAGCTTTTCCCGATCCTGTGCACTGGCTCCTCCGTACCAGACGGTGATGCAACCAATCAGAATGCTCTCCATGATACATCCATAGAAATTTGCAAGAGTCTTTGGTGACATACCAAATCTACTCAGACTCCTAATGAAGTAGAGCCACTGGCGTTCCTCTTGCCACTGCCACATCTCCTGGAGCTCCTTTCAACTCAACCAGTGGCTTCTGTTGGCAGACAAAAATGATTGGCAAAATTCTCAGGGCATCTAACCACTCCTTGAGAACATTCTGGGTGTGTGCTGATTGGGTCTGTTTGGCTTTTTACTAGAAGGAGCTTCTGGTCAGCTCCTCCAGCTCACGTTTACTGAGATCTGTTCTATGTCAGACAGCAGCGCTGAGTTTCGGTAACTGAAGCTGCAGGTAACTTCCCTCTGCATCCCCCTGATCCGAGTCACTCCAGGTTGTAGAATTTTGCCTCCTCCATGTGCTGTACACTTGGTTCTCAGACGTTTTCCTTCAGATTCTGGTGTTTAGGTTTTCAGAGAGGATCTTTTGGTCTGGGTAATCTGGACTTTTATGCTCCAGAATCCTGATTTGTCTTACTGTTGGTGTTTGTTTGTCAGCTTTTCTCTGGTCTGGATAGAAGTGAGACCTTCATTTATGTGGGACTGTCTCGTCCAGTTGCTCCATGGGATGTTCTAGTGAAAATCCAGCGTGTCCCCAACCCTGATTCCTGCCCCAGACTGATTTACAGGTGCACTCAACATCTTTATTTGCCTACTCTCAGCTTTCTGTAGTTTGGATGAATCCACAGCCTTGATCTATGTCTCTGATCGAGGCTTTCCGTGTTCACTAAGCATGAGGTGAGTTGCTCCACTTTCCTTCTGTCCATTGTCTCCTGAGTTTGCACTTATTGTCTGTGTTTCTCAACCTTGGCCACCTGCTCCCTGGTTCCTGCCTCAGCATTTCGAACTCTGGAACTGGAACCATGCAGCCACTGATCTGACTTCAGATCCAAATCTGAGATTAATTTTTTGGAGATCTTGTCAGGATTTTTATTTTTACACTTCCAGCTGTTAAAAACATTAAAAAGCCTTTTCTCCACCCACAAAAGTAAACGGGTGACTGTATTTCATCATTCATGCCCCTCTTAAACTGTCACTGTCAGTACACATTTCTACTGACCTCTTCTGCCTATCTTTACTTGTCGAGGAATGAGTTCCAGACTCAAGAAGTTCTGTTGCAATTTTATAAAACTCTTGCCAGGCCACATCTGGAGTAGTGAGTGCATTTCTAGTCACCCCATTACAGGAAGGGCGTGGGGGTTTTGGAGAGGGAGCAGAAACCCACCAGGGTGCTGCCTGGATTAGAGGATTATGTACTGTAAGGAGAGGATGGACAAACTTGGATTGCTCTCCCTAGAGCGTCAAATACTGAGGGGAGACCTGACAGAGGTTTATAAAGCTATGAGGGGCAAAGGTAGACAGCCAATTTAATTATTCCCAGGGTCAAAATGTCTAAAGTGAGGGGGCATGCATTTAAGGTGATGGGATGGGGAATGTTGGATACTGGCTGTCTGGAATGCTCTGTCAGGAGTGGTGGCAGAGGCAGCTACAATAAAGGCATACAAGAGGCATGAATCTGCAGAGAATGGAGGGATATGGACCATGGCCAGGCAGAAAGGATTAGGTGCAATTAATTTGATTAGTTGGGCACAACATCATGAGCTGATGTTCCTGTACTATACTGTCCCATGTTCGGTGTTAAAAGTAAGGGCTCCTGGACTGGAACTGTGCAGGCAACAGACCATCACCACAGCTCAGTGTTGATATTCGCTTTGTACTTGTGCTTAGATTCAGCTGACACATCATACATATGTGGAGCTTTCACCCTGAGACCACATTACATCTTGCTGTTCCGAGAGCGGCATTCGTTAGTAAGATCACAGTAAGTCCTAGGCCACTCATTCCTAAAAAGCATCTCTGCACCCCACGTGCTGTCACCTGCAGATCCCAGTTCACTCTTGCAATGATATCATTTGTATGAAGTCCACTACTTTGCCTCTCGTTCAGCCACCTCTGATGCCTTGCCCATGAGCTTGGGTGTTGTAAACGTGGCCAGTGGTCACCACATTCACACACGCAGGGGTGTGTACACAGAGACTTTGAGGCTGAGAAGAGCTCCCATTCTACTTACACCACATTTATTTTCCAAATGGGAAGAAAATGCAAACATCAGAGGTGCCCTGGTGCAGCTTTCCCTAAAGGTTAATTTGCAGGTTGAGTCTGCGATGAGAAAGGATGAGAATGTTAGCGTTCATTTCAAGAGGTCTAGAATATAAAAGCGAGGAAGTAATGCTGAGCTTTATGAGGCATTGTTCGGACTGCACTTGCAGTATTGTTAGTGGTTTTGGGCTCCTTATCTGAGAAAAGATAAGATATAAAGAAAAGAAAAGATCATAAGATATAGGAGCAGAATTAGACCATTTGTCCCATCAAGTCTGCTCCACCATTTCATCATGGCTGATCCATTTTCTGTCTCAGCCCATCTCCTGCTTTTTCCCCATATTCCTTCAATCCCTGCCTAATAAAGAATCTATCAAACTCAGGCCTAAATATACCTAATGACTCGGCCTCCAAAGCCGCCTGTGGCAAAGAATTCCACAGATTCACCACCCTCTGGTTAAAAAAATTCTTCCTCATCTCCATCCTAAAAGGATGCACCTCTATTCTGAGGCTGTGTCCCCTGGTCTTAGAGGAAACATCCTTTTCATGTCCACTCTATCGAGGCCTTTCAACCTTTGATAGGTTTCAGGGAGGTTAGTCTTCATTCTTCTGAACTCCAGTGAGTACAGGCCCAGAGACATCAAACACTCCTCATATGATGAGTCTTTCAATCCCAGATTCATTCTAATGAACCTCCTCTGAACCCTCTCCACTGTCAACGCATCTTTTCTTAGATAAGCGGCCCAAAACTGCTCATAATGCTCCAAGTGAGGCTTCACCAGTGCTTTATAAAGCCTCAGCATTACAACCTTGATTTTATATTCTAGTCCACTTGAAATGAATGCTAACATTGCATTTGCCTTCCTCACCACAGACTCAACCTGCAAATTAACCTTTAGGGAATCCTGCACAATGACTCACAAGTCCCTCTGCACCTCAAATTTTTGAATTTTCTCTCCTGTCAGAAAGTAATCAATCCTTTAATTTCTTCTACAAAAGTGCATGATCATGCACTTTTCAACACTGTATTTCATTTGCCACTTTTTTGCCCATTCTCTTAATCTGTCTAGGTCCTCTGTTTCCTCAAAACTACCTGCCCCTCCACCTATCTTTGTATCATCTGTAAACTTTGCCACAAAGACATCAATTCTATTGTCCAAGTGATTGACATATAACATAAAAAGAATTGGTCCCAACACAGACCCCTATGGAACACCACCAGTCACCAGCAGCCAATCAGAAAAGGCTCCCTTTATTCCCACTCTTTGCCTCCTGCCAGTCAGCCCACTGCTTTATTCATGCTAGTATCTTTCCTGTAATACCATGGGCTTGTAGCTTGTTAATCAGCCTCATGTGTGGCACTTTGTCAAAGGCCTTCTGAAAATCCAAGTACACAACATCAACTGATTCTCCTTTGTCTATCCTGCTTGTTTTGTCTTCAAAGAATTACAACAGATTTCTCAGACAAGATTTTCCCTTGAGGAAACCATGATGACTACGGCCTATTTTATTGTGTGCCTCCAACTACCCTGAGACTTCATCCTTAATAATCAACTCCAACATCTTCCCAACCACTGACAAATTGGCCTATAATTTCCTTTCTTCTACCTCTCTCCCTTCTTGAAGTGTGGAGTGACATTTTCAATTTTCTACTCCTCCAGAACCATTCCAGAATCTAGTGATTCTTGAAGGATCATTACTAATGCCTCCACAATTTCTTCAGTTACCTCTTTCAGAAGTCTGGGGTGTACACCATCTGTTCCAGGTGACTTATCTGCCTTCAGACCTTTCAGCTTCCCAAGGGCCTTCTCCCTAGTAATGGCAACCTCATACACTTTTGCCCCCTGAGGCTCTCGAACTTCTGGCATACTACTAGTGTGTTCCACAGTGAAGGCTGACACAAAATACTTATTCAGTTCATTCACTATTTCCCTGTCTCCCCATTACTTGCTTCTCAAATTAAAACATTGCAGGACCACCCCAGCCCCTATGACACTCATTGGTCTCAGATGACCTCCAAGGTGCCCTGGGACAGCTGGGCATGGAGGTAACCTCAGGCAGTTGGCTCGGGTACGCCTGACAGCCTGCTGTCTGGATGTGTAAATGGCAACCCTGGCCACTACAAGGAGGTGTCTCTAACTGAGTCTCTGCTGCAGCCCTGAGTCTCCAGATCAATGAAAACAGACAGTCACTGGTGCGTGCCCGTAGACAGGTGGTGATTCTCTATGTCAGGACCCCGCAGTGGTCCCCGTACACCGAGCACCCTCCCCGGTGGTGTGCACTGGTGATGTACATTTCCACCACCAGCAGGGACACTGCCTTCAGGAGGAAACACCCACAGCGGCAAGCACCAGTCGTGCTGCTCTGTGGAACGGTCTGCCTTTTACTGGGACCCGTTCAGAGTCTGAGACATGGTCACCTCTAGCCAGGACACTCCCCCACCGGTGGAGAGAGAGGCTCTGTCTGTGAGGGATGGGCCAGACAGTGGGGGAGTGAACTGCTCACACTGGGGCTCACAGTCTGGCCATTGGTCACAGTGGGTGTCGAGGGGGATGGTGAATGGACTGACTCCTGCTGAGCCAGAATTGTTCATTGCACCCAGAACCTTCCTCGGAAGCTGGTCCCACACTCTTTCAGAGATGCCCTCTGTGTCGTTCCACACCACACAGAGGTGTTACTGCACAGGCGGCTCCTTGCACATTGTACACTTCCCCTCCCTCATCTGCTGTCCAGGCACACCTTCGCCACCCATTCTGCCATCCAGCAGTGAGAGGGGTACCTAGTAGAGGTCTCTCTATGCTGAAGTCCTGCCCTCATGCATCTGCTGCAGGTCAGCAGGGTCTGTGAACATGAGGAGCACATTATTAGTGTAAGCCAAGAGGAGTACCTCCACACCTGCTCCGTACAGAGACAGATCCATCAACCACCTCCTCCGAACACACAGGAAGGGCCTCACGCAGATGGATGGTTGTGCGGTGTCTCTAACGTACTCCACTCCTAAGATGAAGGGACACCTTCAAGGACCTGTTGACCCTCACAAGATGCCCCACAGCCATGGACAGACATTGTATTCAGGCCCCATAAGGTGGACCAGGTCCTGGACCAGTCAGAGTGGATCACGTAGGCCAATATGGAGACAGCGGGTGGCCATGACCCTGGCAAAGATCCTGTAAACCAAGCTGAGGAGGGTCACTGGGCTCCAGTATCCCAAGAGGTGGAGATCTCTCCTCTTAGGCAGCAGGATGATGATTACCCTTCACCATGCAATAGATATCTCCCATTTACCAGGTTGGGTCCAGAGATCACCTGGACCTGTGCATAATCATTCCCCAGAACGTTTCTAAAGCCCTGAAGAATTCCTATCTGGTCTCCATAGATGGTGAAAACAAAAAGAGGGATTAAATTGGACGCAGCTAGTAGGATTACGGAGAATTCCACAATCTTTTTAAAATGTAGTAGAAACAAAGGAAAGAGTAGGTCCCCTTAGGCCAATGGGGGAATGGGTGTGCAGAGCAAGGGGAGGTGGGCGGGATCCTAGATGAATATTCTTGATATTCTCCAGGGAGAAGGATGTGCAAGATGGAGAGTTCACTGACACTGACTTTCTGGACTCCTGCACTCACTCTGTTGTTAAAAAAATGGAACTTTGGAGACATGGGCTGGCTTCCTTCCTGGACAGGAACGATACTCTTAAGTTTTGCTGATGTTTCAATAAAGATTTTTTTAAACAGGAAATGAAAGTGAAAAAAGAACAGGATGAGTACAGTCCCTCTGCATTGCCCTTTCACAAACTTCCTCACAATTCTTCAAGTGGCAGTGTCACATATTACAAAGAACACAGAACACTACAGTACAGTACAGACCTTTCAGCCTATGCTGTTGTGCCAACATTTTAATCTACTCTAAGATCAACCTAACCCTTCCCTCCTACATAGACAATTTCCTATCATCCATGTGCCTATCTAAGAGTTTCTTAAATGCCCCTAATGTATCTGCCTCTATCACCACCCCTGGCAGGGCATTCCGTGCCCCACCATTCTCTGTGTAGAGACCTTACTTCTGATATCTCCCCTATACTTCCCTCCAATCACTTTAAAATTATGCCTCCTTGTAATCACCATTTCTGCCCTGGGAAAATATCTCTAGCTGTCCACTCTTTGTGTCCACTAACTTTGAGGGATCTATGGACGTGGACACCAAGATCCCTCTGTTCCTCCACACTGCCAAGAATCCTGCCATTAACCCTGTATTCTGCCTTCAAATTTGACCTTTCAACATGAATTACTTCACACTTTTCTGAATTGAACTCCATCTGCCATTATGTCCTTCTGTAATGCTATCATGAAGTGCTTTTGCTATTTTTTTATATGTCGAAATTGATTTATAAGCTTTGGCTTACTCTCTCTCATTGAGTGATTGATAACAGCTCCCTTCTTGGGTTCACCTCAGAGACTGACAGCAATTGATACTCCCACAATGCACAAAGTGGAACTATCTCTCGTGGACCCAAGGCTGTGAGGGGTGAGAGCACCCTCTCTCTGGACCCAGGCCAGTGGTGGTCTCATCTCTGTCCATGGCTTCAAGATCATATCTCACTCTCAGCAGATGCAACCTAGTGATGGGTCACAGTTGTCTTTAAGTAGAGAATGCCACTGATTGACTGAATCTGTGCTATATGACAAAACACACGCTTCTGGTCCATCCCTCTCAGTAGAATGACACGTTGTATCTTTCCTTTGCTGGGTAGATCACAACACTTCCTTGCTGGGTCATTGTTGGTCAGAGTATATCACACCTTATTATTTGTTCAAGTTTGATGACACACAACTCAATCTCATTTGATCAAAGCTCCTGGAACCAAATCAGTGATGCTGGTCAGTAATTCACATTCATTTTCTCCAAGACAATCGTCAACTAATACTCTGTTGTTCACTGAGTTCAAGAGAGTGATGAATGTGATGATCATATCAAGGTCTTTGATGGAACACAAGTCCCAATTCAGTGACAGATTGCTTTGCAGCAAAATTAATGATGAAATATGTATTGTACCCTCTAACTTCATCTAAGAATGTGGTGTCACAAATTCCTGATCATGGATCAGAGATAGTGAATAAACATGTCCCTGTGCTGTTGACGGATCTGTCCCATCAGATTGACTTTTAACGATGGATCACAAACCCCACTCTCAGGAATACACCCAGGGATATTTTTCCCAATTTTCTCATGTTGGATCACAGTCAATGATGGATCACACCCCTCTCTGGACTAACAATCCATTGATATGTTACTTAATGTATTACATTGGGTCAGGCTGCTGGCATCAAGTGATGCATTGCAACTCTCTTTCTTGCTTGCCCAATGGAAGAATGTCAATGCTGGACTGCAAGGAAAAAAGATGGATCATAACTTTCCATCATCAGCCAAGCACTGGTTGTTGGAGCAATAGAGATAATTCTGGAAAGTATCTCAACAGATCAATGGTAGTGATAATAAACACTCTCCTTAGACCTAACTTCTCATCCCAGTGATGGATCACAACATGGATATGGGTCAGTTATTGATGAGAATCTTCTCCCACTGAATCCAAGAGACAGATTGTTCACTGGTGATGGGTCACAACATGGATATGGGTCAGTTATTGATGAGAATCTTCTCCCACTGAATCCAAGAGACAGATTGTTCACTGGTGATGGATCACAAACATTGTGACTGGGTTGAAGCCCTCACTGCTCCAATGGGTGCAACACTAATACAACGAAGATTGCTGTCCATGTTTGGAACAACGAGTGGAGACCTCAGCTCTATGAGCTGACTCATGATACAACCCACGAAAGCTAACAAAAGGATTCACTGTCCCTGAGGTGCAGACATTTTGGAGAGATCCAGGTGAAGAGAATGTTCCATTGGGGAGAATCTTAACCAACCCCCCTACAAACCAAGATAACCCAGGGGAAGGCCTGAGTTGAGCAAATGTGTCCTTATTGCTGGGTAACCTCAACTTGTAGAGAACCTGTGAAGGAGGTTTGTGACCATTCTCACTTCCTGGTTGTTTTGTGTAGAAAACATCTTGCAGTGGTCACATTTGACTTCAGCAGAAGTTGCAGCTATTGTTTTGTTCCTGGACTACTCACGAAACATTTATAACCCTTCGTAATGGGCAAGGCTGGCAGAGAGCATTCACTCAGTGGGGATACAGGGGCAGGGGCTAAATAAAACAGGAACACCAGTTGGGTAAAGCCGGACCCCAATCGCATTGCGTCCACACTTTGAAAACTAGGCTATTCAACTTAGTCAAAGGTCTCCTGAGAAAAAAATCGAAAATAACAAGGTGGGGTTATTCAAAGTGCAAGAGTCCTATTTAATGCTGAGGAAGCACTAAACCTTCTGAACAGTTTCTTCCCTTCACGAGGTGCTTTAGAACCATAACACTGAGCATGGTAATTTTCCACTGAGATATGAAAGCAATTAGGAGGTCTAAAGGTTGAGTACAGAGGACTGTAGACCTGTCATTACCTTGCCTGCACTGAGACTTAGCACAAAAGGTCTATAGGACAACCAGGACTCCAATAAAAAGGGTGAAGCTTGCAAAGTCAACAGAAAACCTGGTGACATCTCAAGAGCTTTTTGAAGACAATTGGAAGGTGTGTTGACTTGGGGTAATGTTTGAATCTAAGATTGGAGCTCCCTTGTTTCCTGGGTAAGGGAAACACCTCAAATAGGTCAGCCCTAAGTTTTCAATGTTTGCAGGTTCCATTCACACAACCTGTGCTGCAGGACTCTGTGACACTGGGTACAGTAAAGACCAGAGGGACCAGACAAGCTCCCAGCTGTGCTCATGCAGACCTGCTATCCCAGACAATGGCATTTGAAAACAATTGGAAGGCATGGCTTGCTTGGGATAGTGTTTGAATCTGAAACTGGAGTTCCCTTGTTTCCTAGGTAAGCAGAAGGTATGGGTAAAATAAAGATGCAAGTGTCTAGAAATTACCCAGTGCAGAAACATGGATTGGGAGTAGGAGTGGGTTGTTCAGCCCCTGGGGCTGGGCATGATCTTCTATCCCAACACCATCACCCTCATTTATTTCCATACCCCTTGATTCCCTCAATATCCATAGAGCTGCAGATACTTAGAATCATACAGCACAGAAACAGGCCCTTCGGCCCATCTATTCCAGCCAAAACCATTTAAGCTGCCTACTCCCATTGACCTGCACCAGGACTATAGCCCTCCATACCCCTACCATCCATGCACCAATCCAGACTTCTCTTTAACGTTGAAATGGAGCTTGCATGCACCACTTGTGCTGGCAGCTCATTCCACAGTTTCACAACCCTCTGAGTGAAGAAGCTTCCCTTCATGTTCCCCTTAAACTTCTCACCTTTCACCCTTAACTCATGACCTCTGGTTGTTGTCCCACACAACCTCAGTGGAAAAGCCTGCTTGCATTTACCCTATCTGTACCCCTCACAATTTTGTATACCTCCTCTCAAATCTCCTCTCAATCTTCAACATTCTAAAGAGTAAATTCCTAACCTATTCAATCTTTCCTATAACTCAGGTCCACCAATTTTTTCTGACCTCTTTCAACCTACCTTTCCTGTAGGTAGGTGACTAAACCTGCACACAACACTCCGAGTTAGCTCTCATCTACGTCTTATACAACTTCAATATAACATCCCATCTCCTGTACTCAATACTTTGATTTATGAAGGCCAATGTGACCCTATTTACCTGTGACACAACTTTCAACAAAGTATGGACCTGTATTCCCAGATCCCTTTGTTCTACCACACTCCTTAGAGCCCTACCGTTCACTGTGTAAAACCTACCCTGGTTGGTCCTCCCAATGTGCAACACCTCACACTTGTCTGCATTAAATTTCATCTGCCATTTTTCAGCCCATTTTTCCAGCTGGTCCAGATCCCATTGCAAGCCATGATAGCCTTCCTCGTTGTCCACTCCAGCCCCAATCTTGGTGTCATCTGCAAATTTGCTGATCCAGTTAACCACATTATCATCCAGATCACTTAGATGACAAACAACAACAGAGCCAACACCAATCCCAGAGGCACTGCACGAGTCACAGGCCTACGGGATTCTACCATCTACTACCACTCTCTGGCTTCTCCACAAAGCCAATGTCTAATCCAATTTACTACTTTATCCTGAATACCAAGCAACTGAACCTTCCTGACCAACCTCCCATGCAGGACCTTCTCAAATACCTTGCTAAAGTCCATGTAGACATCATCTACTGACTTGCCCTCATCCACTTTCCTGGTAACTTCCTTAAAAAACTCTAAGATTGGTTAGACATGACCTACCACACACAAAGCCATGCTGACTATCCTTAATCAGTCCATGTCCATCCAAATAATTATATATCCAGTCCCTTAGAAAACCTTCCAATAACTTTCCCACAACTGATGTCAGACTCATCGGCCTTTGATTTCCTGGTTTCTGTTTGGAGCTTTTTTTAAACAGTAGAACAACATTGGCTATCCTCCAATCCTCTGGTATCTCTCCTGTCGTTAAGGTTGACTTAAATATTTCTGTGAGGGTCCCGGCAATTTCTGTGCTTGCCTCCCATAGGGTCCGAGGAAACACCTTATCAAAAGATTTATCTACTGCAATTTGACTCAGGTAGTAAACACCTTCTCTGTAATCTGTACAGGATCCATGAAGTTGATGTCACTTTGCCTCACCTCTATAGACACTGTACCTGTCTCCTGAGTAAATACAGATACTAAGAATTAATTTAAGATCTCCCCCAGCTGTTTTGGCTGCACACATGGATTAACATTCTGATGTTCCAGAGGGCCAATTTTGACCCTTGCAGTCCTTTTGCTCTTAACATATCTGTAGAATCCCTTAGGATTCTCCTTCACCTTGTCTGCTGGAGAAACTTCATGCCTTCTTTTAGTCCTCCTGATTTCTTTCTTAAGTGTTCTCTTGTATTTCTTGTACTCCACAAGCACCTCATTTGTCCTAGCTGCCGACACCTCCTATGTGCCTTTTTTCCTGTTAACCAGGGCCTCAATATCTCTTGAAAACCAAGGTTATCTAAATCCCTACACTTGGTATCTTTACTTTTTATTCTGACAAGCACATATGAGCTTTGTACTCTCAAAATTTCTCCTTTGAAGGCCTCCACTTTCCAACTGCACCTTTGTCAGAAAATGGTTTTTCCCAATCCACACTTGCCAATCATTGGCCTTTCACCAATCTAGAATCTCATCCCATGGACTAGACCTACCTTTTTGCATATTTGCTTTGAAACTAATGGCATTGTGGTCACTGGATGCAAAATGTTCCCCTACACAAATTTGTATCTTCTGCCCTGTCTCATTCCTTAATAGCAGATCCAGTATCGCACACTCTCTCGTTGGGACTTCTATGTACTGATTAAGGAAACTTTCCTGAACACATTTGACAAAATCCATCTCCTCTAGTCCTTTTACAGTATGGGATTCCCAGTCAATATGTGGAAAGTTAAAATCACCTACAATAACAAACTTTATGTTTTTTGCAACAGTTTGTTCCTCTAAATCCCATGGACTGTTGGGTGGTCTGTAATATAGCCCCATTAACATGGTCACACCTTTCCACCCATAAAACCCCACTAATCAAGTTCTCCAAACTGTCCTGACAGAGCGGTGGTGTGACATTTTCCCTGACTGGTAACACCATCCTTCCTCATTCCATCCCTTCCACTCTGTCACCTCGAAAACAACAGAACCCCAGAATATTAAGCTACCAGTCCTGCCCATCCTGCAGCCAAGTCTCACTAATGGCTACAACGGCATATTCCATGGCCTGAGCTCAGTCACCTTTCCTACGATACTTCTTGCATTGAAATAAACACAGCTCAGGACACAAGTCCTGCTCAACCTTTTGTTTCCTGATTTTGTCTGAGGTCTTACCAACATTTGCCTCCACAATCTCTCCACCAACTGTTCTGGCACTCTGGTTCCCACCCCCCTGCAACTCCAGTTTAAACCCCACTGTGCAGCGTTAACAAACATTCCAGCTAGGATATTAGTCCCCCT
This sequence comes from Hemitrygon akajei, assembly GCF_048418815.1. Taxonomy (NCBI): domain Eukaryota; kingdom Metazoa; phylum Chordata; class Chondrichthyes; order Myliobatiformes; family Dasyatidae; genus Hemitrygon; species Hemitrygon akajei. Next base: position 28,438,681 of record NC_133141.1, on the reverse strand, counting down.
CCAGTTTAGGTCCCATCTTCCCTAGAAGAGAAACAATGATCCAAAAATCTGAAGCTCTCCATCCTACACCAATTCCTTAGCCACGTGTTAAACTGTATAATCTTCCTAGATCTGGCCTCACTAGCACTTGGCACGGGTAGCAATCATGAGATCTCAACCCTAGAGGTCCTGTCCATTAACTTAGCACCTAACTCCCTGAGCTCCCTATGTAGAACCTCGACACTCTTCCTACCCATGTCATGGGTACCTATGTGGAACACAACCTCTGGCTGCTCACCCTCTCACTTATGAATGCTGAGGACTCGATCCAAGATGTCCTGGACCCTGGCACCTGGGAGGCAACATACCACCCAGGGATCCCATCCTCGCCAACAGAACCTCCTGTCCATTACCCTAACTAATGAATCCCCTATCACCACAGTGTGCCTCTTCTTCCTCCGCCCTTCCCTTCTGATTCACAGAGCCAGACTCAATGCCAGAGCATAGAACCACAGAACATTACAGCACAGAAAACAAGCCATTCGGCCTTTCTAGTCTGTGCTGAAACTTTAATCTGCTAGTCCCATTGACCTGCACCCAGTCCATAACCCTCCAGACCTCTCCCATCCATGTATCTATCCAAATTATTCTTAAAACTTAAGAGTGAGCTGGCATTTACCACGTCAGATGGCAGCTCGTTCCACACTCCCACCACTCTCTGAGTGAAGAAGTTCCCCCTAAACCTTTCCCCTTTCACCCTAAAGCCATGTCCTCTCGTATTTATCTCTCCTAATCTAAGTGGAAAGAGCCTACTCGCATTTACTCTGTCTATACCTCTCATAATTTTGTAAACCTCTATCAACTCCCCCCTCATTCTTCTATGCTCCAAGGAATAAAGTCCTAACCTGTTCAACCTTTCCCTGTAACTCAACTCCTGAAGACCCGGCAACATCCTAGTAAATCTTCTCTGCACTCCTTCAATCTTACTGATATCCTTCTTATAGTTAGGTGACCAGAACTGCACACAATACTCCAAATTTGGCCTCACCAATGTCTTATACAACCTCACCATAACATCCCAACTCCTATACTCAATACTTTGATTTATGAATGCCAGGATGCCAAAAGCCTTCTTTACAACCCTGTCTACCTGTGACGCCACTTTCAGGGAATTATGCATCTGAACTCTCAGATCCCTTTGTTCCTCCGCACTCCTCAGTGCCCTACCATTTACTATGTATGTCCTACCTTGATTTGTCCTTCCAAAATGCAACACCTCACACGTGTCTGCATTAAATTCCATCTGCCATTTTCTGGCCCATTTTTCCAGTTGGTCCAGATACCTCTGCAAGCTTTGAAAGCCTTCCTCACTGAAACATGCTTGATCAGTGTTCTGAATTAACTCAGTGATGTGACTGATCTCCACAGCCACCCGGGAGAGAGAGTTCCAGAGATCCACTGCCGTCTGGTTGAAGAAATTCCTCCTCATCTCAGCACTCAATGGTCATAGTCTTGTTCTGAGACAGCCAGGGCAGCCCTCCTCCCTTCATCCAGCCTGAAAAGACTTTTCAATGAGCTCTTGTCTCACTCTTGTGATTCAGTCTCAGTCTACTCAGTCTCTACCCATCTCAGAAACCAGTTGCCATAGTTACATGTCCTTTATGGCAACAGCATCCGTTTTTAGGTCAGGAGACCACAAGTGCACAAAACACTACAGGTGCAGTCTCACCAGCTGAAATCCTTTGCCTGACCTTGACTGAGCCACATGGCACTTGACTTGCAGAATACTAGTGATTAGTATCGGTTGGAACATTCATTCCCCGTTGGGCGATCTCAGCAGAAATTGAACACAAATTCAGGTTATGTTTGAGCAATGTAGGAACAGGAGGGGTAAGTTTAGCCTCACATACCTGCTCATTATTACTGTTAAGTAGCTCTCCAGTACAATCAGTTGGAATCTTGGCCTCACAATCTATCTCATTAAGATCTTGCCCCTTACTGCTTACATGCACTACACTGCCTCCGTAGCTGTTACATTATTATTGTTTTACCTTGTTCTACTCAATATATTGTGTAATGATTTGATCTGTATGAACAATATTCAAGACAAGCTTTTCACAGGATTTTGATGCACGTGACAATAATAAAACAATTCCTTTCCATTTCCATACGTTTATTTGCACCAACTGCACATACCCTGATAAATTTACTTAAAGTGATGCAAGTCCCCTGGGGTGTCCGAGACATTGTTGATGCTTTCAGTGGATCCAAGTTTTCAACGCTTTGGGAGGAAGCACCTTACACACGGCATCAGTGTCTCTGTTGGCCTGCCGCTGCTGCCTGACATATAAAGGTTCCTGACAGGACCCTGGGCAATGTGGACCACTTCCAATCTCAGGAGCCGCCTCTTAGTGAAGGTGAAACTCACCACCAATACACCAGCATGGCCTTTGGTCAAATGAAAAGTCACATCAGAAACCACAGCCATTACCTTGATGGATCGCTATAAAGATTCCCTCAGTGCCATGCATGATGGAATTACAGGAATTTGGCTGAGTGATGCCTGGGGGTGATGGGACAGTATATTTCCAATGGGAACGTGGTCCACTGGTTAGGTTACTGGAATACTAATCCAGAGGAATAACCATCCAAAGACATGTTAAAATGCTAGCACGGAACGTCCAGTAATACCATTTAGGACAAAGCAGCCCACTTGACCAGCACCCATCATGCAAACTACTCCATCCCTCCACCAGCAGCACACAGTGTGTACCCAAACCTGTCCAGCTGATAGTCACAGCCTGGATGTGGACGGTGGGGGACTTGATGATGGTCACAGGGTGTACTCTCCGATGCCTCATTCACACCACAGAGGTCCTGAGCAATGTGATTTAGCACTTTTCAGTCAGTCTTATTGCAAGATCATAGGACAGTACACCACGTTACAGGCCCTTCAGCCCACAATGTTGTGCTGACCTCTTAACCAACTCTAAGATCAATCTAGCCCTTCCTTCCTACAATTTTCTATCATCCAAGTGTCTAACTAAGAGTTTCTTAAATGTCTCTGGTGTATCTGCCTTTACCACCACCCCTGGCTGGGTGTTCCTCAGTCCCACCACTCTCTGTGTAAAAAAAACTTACCTCTGACATCCCTCCATCTATTTTCCTCCAATAACCTTAAAATTATACCTTGTTGATTTAGCCATTTCCATCCTGGGAAAACGTGTCTGGCTGTCCACTCACTGTATGTCTATTATCATTTTGTACACCTCTATCATGTCACCTCTCATCCTCCTTCACTCCAGAGAGAAAAGCCCCAGCTTGAGACGACCAGAACCAAGCACAATATTCCTAGTGTGGTCTAACTAGGGTTTTATAGAGTTGAAACCTTACTTCAGAACCCTTAAACTCAGTCCCCAGACTACTGATGGCAAGTAAGGTCTATCTGGGAGTTGTGAATGGAATTGAGCATTGAGCAATTGCCCCAGGCACCCTCACTTCCAACATTACAATGGAAGGAATGCCATTGGTACAGTTGTTGAAGGTCTGGTCAGGGCCACTTGCCCAAGGAACTTCTGCAACGTGTCTTTCGGTGACCATGGTTAACGATGACCTATGTGTGAGTCCACGCCTAACATGTGACCACTTTGCAGAGCACCTCTGTTCAGTTCACAAGAGCAGCACCCAGTCACTGACTTCAGTTCTTCCTCCCACTCAAACGTGAGTCTGTGTGTCTCTGAATTCCTGTATTGCCCCAAAAGGACCCAGCATAAGCTTGAAGAACAGCACCTCTTCCACCTGCAGACTTCTAGGCTCATGATCAAATTCAGTTGCTTGTTTTTGCTGGTATTAAAACCAGTCAGTTCTTAGCACTTACAGATCTGTTTCTGGGCTTTTGAGTACAAGAACCATACAGTGTGGAAACAGGCCCTTTGGCCCAGTGAGCCCACGATGAGCACCAAGCACAATGACACTTTATTCCCCCTACTCCTCCCAGGTTTTACAAAAGAAGTTCTGCTATACGGTTAACTTCATTTTTTCTTTACAGTTATAGCCTGATCTGTTGGGCATTTCCAGCTCTGACCTGCATTCTACATTGTTTCCTATCTCTAACTCACCTCATTCATTGAATAAACAGACAGCTGGAGATAGCAGGATGTCCATGGCAACTCTGGTTTTACCCTTTGTTCTACCCGTCGCTCCCCCCCTTCTCCGTAACTTAAGGTCAATTGGCGTCCACTTCAGATGAAGGATCTTCAATCTGAAGCATTGACTCTTTTGCTCTACAGATGCTGCCTGACCTGCGGAGAGTTTCCAGTATTGCCTGTTAAAATCTTGATTTGCAGCATCTACATTTGTTTGATTTTCATGTCCTGTTAACACACGAAGAGAAGAAATCCTTGCTACTGTGTTTCAAGTGCTGCCTTTTATAAAGGTTGGCACCCTCACCTCACTCCTGGATCTTTGTACTTGGTTCAGCACACAATCACTAGATCTTATAGGGACTTCATGACCCATTTCTTCATGCCAGCTCTTTGATCGTGAAATAGATACCTCTCTCACTCCAAGAAATTCAGTAATGGATCGCAAGTCAATTAGTGAATCAGAGATAGGGAAGGATCAAGCTGACTTGTTCATTATATCATAAACACCAGTAGATCATATCACGTTGTCCCTAAATTGAAAGCATTGATGGAATAGCACGCCACCCATAGATCACATTCATTGATTGACCCCTAATTGATTCATTTTGTTAAATCAGGCAGTTTTATTCAATCCCTGACACTGTGTCCTCTTTCAGTGTTACCAACAGAAAAAAAATGTTCTTTATTGGATCTGAGACTCTGATATTTTTCATTGGATTACACTTTGTGATGGTTTATAAATCTTCCCTTCAGATTAAAGTCAGGGGTGTATCATTGTAATCAGTGAACAACAAACTTTTTCTACTGGATCTTGGATGAATCACCACCCTCTCTGATTGAATCAAGATCACTGATGGATCACAACATCAAAGTCACCAAAGATTCTCAACTGTGCCATTTTAGTCCAAGTCAATGGTAATTTACAACTCAGCAACCAAAGTCAGTGGCAGATCAAGTCCCCTACTGGATAGAGGTATCGTCTCCTTAACATCTACTACCATTTACCATTACTGTCTACTACTATCAGGAAGAAGGTACAAGAGCCTGAGGTCCCACATCACCAGGTTCAGTAACAGTTATTACCCTATAACCATCAGACTCATGAGTCAGTGTGGATAACTTCACTCGCCTCAACTCTGAAACTGATTCCCCAACCTACAGACTCACTTCCAAGGACTTTACAGCTTATGTTGTCAGTATATTTATTTTTTATTTGCACAATTTGTCTTCTTTGAAACATATTGGCTGTTTATTAGTCTTTGTTTATGTACAATTTTTCATAAATTTGATTGTATTTCTTTATTTTCCTGTAAATGCCTGCAAGAAAATTAAACTCCGGGTTCTATATGGTGGCATTTCAGTACTTAGTTAATAAATTTATTTGGACTTTGACTTGACATTATTTAACTGCATTCAGGGACAAAAATTACACTTATTGGATCACATATCTTCCTCCCATTAGATCCAATTCAATCATTCTCATTAACCACAGCTCATTCCAATTGGCTTGTGGTCAGTAATGAAACATCACACATTCTATTTAAATGAAATTCATCAATGGATTAGCACTCTCAATGCTTGTAGCACAAATTGATCTAAAAATGCCTGGAACATCAATTAGATCAAAGCAGTGAGAGGTTAGAAGCTGTCCTTATCAGGTCAATGTTGAAGCATGGAGATAATTCTGGAAAGATTCTCATCAGATCAATGTTAGTTATGGATGGCACACATTACCCTTGGACCCATCTTCTCATTCCAATCAATCCAATGATTGATTGCAACTTTCTCTTGTGGTTTTAGGTCAGTTATTGATGAGAATCTTCTCCCACTGAATCCAAGAGACAGATTGTTCACTGGTGATGGGTCACAACATGGATATGGGTCAGTTATTGATGAGAATCTTCTCCCACTGAATCCAAGAGACAGATTGTTCACTGGCGATGGGTCACAACATGGATATGGGTCAGTTATTGATGAGATTCTTCTCCCACTGAATCCAAGAGACAGATTGTTCACTGGTGATGGATCACAAACATTGTGACTGGGTTGAAGCCCTCACTGCTCCAATGGATGCAACACTAATACAACGAAGATTGCTGTCCATGTTTGGAACAACGAGTGGAGACCTCAGCTCTATGAGCTGACTCATGATACAGCCCACGAAAGCTAACAAAAGGATTCACTGTCCCTGAGGTGCAGACATTTTGGAGAGATCCAGGTGAAGAGAATGTTCCATTGGGGAGAATCGTAACCAACCCCCCTACAAACCAAGATAACCCAGGGGAAGGCCTGAGTTGAGCAAATGTGTCCTTATTGCTGGGTAACCTCAACTTGTAGAGAACCTGTGAAGGAGGTTTGTGACCATTCTCACTTCCTGGTTGTTTTGTGTAGAAAACATCTTGCAGTGGTCACATTTGACTTCAGCAGAAGTTGCCGCTATTGTTTTGTTCCTGGACTACTCACGAAACATTTATAGCCCTTCGTAATGGGCAAGGCTGGTAGAGAGCATTCACTCAGTGGGGATACAGGGGCAGGGGCTAAATAAAACAGGAACACCAGTTGGGTAAAGCCGGACCCCAATCGCATTGCGTCCACACTTTGAAAACTAGGCTATTCAACTTAGTCAAAGGTCTCCTGAGAAAAAATCGAAAATAACAAGGTGGGGTTATTCAAAGTGCAAGAGTCCTATTTAATGCTGAGGAAGCACTAAACCTTCTGAACAGTTTCTTCCCTTCATGAGGTGCTTTAGAACCATAACACTGAGCATGGTAATTTTCCACTGAGATATGAAAGCAATTAGGAGGTCTAAAGGTTGAGTACAGAGGACTGTAGACCTGTCATTACCTTGCCTGCACTGAGACTTAGCACAAAAGGTCTATAGGACAACCAGGACTCCAATAAAAAGGGTGAAGCTTGCAAAGTCAACAGAAAACCTGGTGACATCTCAAGAGCTTTTTGAAGACAATTGGAAGGTGTGTTGACTTGGGGTAATGTTTGAATCTAAGATTGGAGCTCCCTTGTTTCCTGGGTAAGGGAAACACCTCAAATAGGTCAGCCCTAAGTTTTCAATGTTTGCAGGTTCCATTCACACAACCTGTGCTGCAGGACTCTGTGACACTGGGTACAGTAAAGACCAGAGGGACCAGACAAGCTCCCAGCTGTGCTCATGCAGACCTGATCTTCAAAACTACTGTGACTCTGGCCAGTCTCTTTCTGCAGTCATACTCCTGGCAGCTACCCAATTATGTGGAAAGTTGCCCATGTTTGTCCTGACAACAAATGACAGGACCAATCCAAGTTCTTCCTCACCACTCCCTGCTCCCAAGAAGCATTTTGGTAAACACTTCAGAAGTGCCTATGAAACCCTTGGCCTGCTCCAGTTTGCCCTCCATAACCAGTTCAATCTCGGCATGGCTGCAGGCTCATCAGTGCAGGACGGCTTTTCGCTGGCTCCTTGTCAAGAGGACGGAGATGGCCAATAAATGCCACTATTATCAGTAAGGTCCCTGAATGAGGGAACAAATAAAACCCCACTCACCAACGTTTCAGCATGATCACTCAGCTCCGGACCTGATCACAGCCTGGGTCCAAACACGCACCAAAGAGCAGAACTCCAGAGGCTCAGTGAGAGAAATGGCCTTTGACATCAGTTGACTGAGTGTAGTATCAAGCAGCACCCTCCCCCCAGTAAAACAGGTGAGTGGATAAAAGGGAAACACTGCAGTGGGTGGAGTCACCACCTTGAGAAAAGACCGTTGAGGTTGTTGGAGGTCAACTGTCATAACCCCAGGTCATGACTGTAGGAGTTCCTCAGCACAGTGTCCTTGGTGCATCCATCTTCAGCTGTTCCATCAGTGACCTTCCTTCCATCGTACAGTCAGAAGAGGAGATGGTCACTGATGGTTGCATAGTTCCATTCACAGCTCCTCAGCAAGTGAAGCAGACCACATGTGTGCATGCAGCAAGTCCTAAACAATATATATGAGCATGGCTTGTTAACTGTCAAGTAATATTTGTACATTTAAATCATCTAACAATGGCCACTGACAAGGAGAGTCAAGAGCCATACAGCAAAGAAACAGGCATTTTGGATCAGCATGTCCATGTCGACCGTCAAGTACTTTTCCATACTAATCCATCTAATCCAAAGATAGTGGGGAGGTTGTCAAAGCATTCAGCGGGATATAGATCAGTAGAAAATTTGGGCAGAGAAATGGCAGATGGAGCTTAATCTGAGCAAGTGTGATGTGTTGCACTTTGGGAGGTCAAATGTAAGAGGAAGGTAGACAGTAAATGAAAGGACCTTAAGGAACATTCATGTGCAAGTCCATAGCTCCCTGAAATCGGGACCAAGAAGATACAGAATACTTACTTTCATCAGTCAGGGCTTTGAATATAAACACTGGCTATTCACATTACACCTGTATAAAACCTTAGTGAGGCCTTATTTGGAGTTTTGTGTGCAGTTCAGGAAGGATGTGGAGTCTTTGGAGAGGGTACAGAAGATATTCACCAGGATGTTGCCTGGATTAGAGAGTTTTAGCTAAAAACAGAAGTTGGACAAATTTGATAAGCACAAGAGATTCTGTAGATGCTGGAAATCCAGAGCAACACACAAAATGCTGGAGGAACTCAGCATTTCAGGCACCCTCCAATAAACAGTCAACGTTTAGGGACCGATAACCTTCATCAGGAAAGGGGAAGAGGGAAAGAAGCCAGAACATGAAGGTGTGGGGAAGGGAAGGAGTAGAAGTTGGCAGGTGATAGGTGAGACCAGGTGAGGGTGAAGGTGGGTAGGTGGGGAAGGGGAGTATGAAGTGAGAATCTGGGAGGTGAAAAGTGGAAAAGGTAAAGGGCCAAAGAAGAAGGTATTTGATAGGAGAGGAGAGTGGACAATAGGAAAAAGAGAAGGAGGAGGGACAGCAGAGGGAAGTGATGGGCAGGTGAGGAGAAAAGAAACGGTAAGAGGGGAGTCAGAATAGGGAGTTAAAAAAGATAGAAGGGGGAGGGGACAGAAATTACCAGAAGTTGGAGAAATCAATGTTTATGCCATCAGATTGGAGGCTACCCAGACAGAATATGAGGTATTGCTCCTCCAACCTGAGAGTGGCCTCATCATGGTGGAATGGGAATGGGAATGGGAAGTTAAATTAAAATGGGTGACCACTGGGAAATCCTGCCATTTGTGCCACATGGAGTGAAGGTACTAGACGAATCAGTCACCTGATCTACATTGTATCTCGCAGATATGGAGGAGGCCGCACTGAAACCACTGGATACAGTAGATGACCCCGACAGGCTCTCAGGTGAAGTGTTGCTTCACCTGGAAGGGCTGTTTAGGGTCCTGATGGTGGTGAGGGAGGAAGTGAAGAGGCAAGTGTGGCTCTTGTCCCACTTGCAAGGTTAAGTGCCAGGAGGAAAATCAGTGGGGAGAGACAAGTGGACAAAGGTGTCAGAGAGAGAATAATCCCTATGGAGAGAGAAGAGTGGAGTGGAGGGAAAGATGCGCTTAATGGTAGGATCCTGTTGGAGATAAAAAAAAATTAAAAGATGATGTGCTGGATGCAGAAGTGAAGGTAAGCATTGTGCATGTCTTCATAAACACATTTCCCTTGACATTCAATAGTGTTTCATATCCTGAGGTCACCATTGATTAGAAATTTAATTGGGTGAGCCACATAAATACCCTGGCCACATTGAGTGACTCATCTCTTGACTTCACAAGGCCTCTCCACCATCTGCAAGGCATAGGAATAGACCAGAATACCCAGTTCCAACAAATCTCAAGGAGCTCGGCACTACCCAGGACAAGGTAGTCCACTTGGTCGGCACCCCATGCACTTCCTCCACCATTGGTTCACAGTGGCTGCAGTGTGCACTGTCTACAAAACGCAGTTACTCACCCAGGCTACTCCGAAACGTCTTCTCATATTCGTGACCTCTACCATCAAGCCGGGCAAGGAGAATACCGCAACCTGCATGTTTCCCCCCTAACTCGCGCACCAGCCTGACTTGGGAACAGACTGGGTCCAAGTCCTGGAACTCCCTCCCCAACAGCACTGTAGGAGTGTCTTCTCTAGAAGAACTGTAGTGGTCCAAGGTGGTGGCTCACCCTGACCTTCTCAGTTGGGGATGGACAATAAATGCTGGTGTTGTTGTGATGACCAGATGCAGATGATGAAGGTAAAATAGAACCCATCTCTCTCCAGGTACTCAGCCCCATGTTAAGGGTGGCATGGGCAGGATAGAAGATGGAAGTTTCTCCAGCTGCATTGAATATGCATCTACCTTTATTTGAGGAGCGTAGCTGAGTGCACTGAGATAACTTTTTTTTATATTGGATCTGCTCTTAACAAATGAGACAGAGAAGATGATATAAGTGTGTGTAGAACACTTTGGATCTAGTGATTATAATGCCATTAGTTTCAAGATAATTATGGAGAAGAATAAGTTTGGACCTCAGATTGAGATTCTACATTGGAGAAGGCAAATTTTGATGGCATCAGAAAGGATCTGGCAAGTGTGGATTGGGAAAGGTTGATTTCTGGCAGAGGGGTGCTTGGTAAGTGAGAGACCATCAAAAGAGAAGTTTTGAGAGTACAGAGTTTGTATGTTCCTGTCAGAGGAAAAGGCAAGGTTAATAGACTCTATGACTCCATTAATTCCTATGTGATTGACAGCATTAACCTGGAATCTCTTGTCTATTCCAGCTGTCATTGGGGAACTGGAGAGTTGAACCTGTGCACTCCGTGATGAGGTCTTCCCAGAATGCTATTAGTTTAGGAACTTCAAGAATTTGGTTCAACAATATGAGGGAATGACAATATATTTACAAGTCAAGGTTTTGTGTTACTCAGAGGGAAGTAGAGCTAGTGACCTTCTGCCCTGGTTCTTACAGGTAGCGGATGTCACAGGATTGTGAGATGTTGTTGATGAAATCTTGTTGAGATGCTGCCTTGGACCTAACCATGCCATCACCAGTAGTTGTGAGAGTGAATGAGAAGGTGGAGAAAATTGTGTTGTTCAAATATCCTGGATGAACTTAGATTGCACTTGGAATATTGTGTTCAGTTCTGGTCGCCTTATCATAGGAAGGATACAAGGATATGGAGGCTTTAGAGTGGGTGCAGCGGAGATTTCCCCAGATTCTTCCTGGATTAGAGGGCATATCTTATGAGGTTGAGTGAGCTAGGGCTTTCCTCTTTGGAGAGAAGGAGGATGAGAATGACTCAGTAGAGGTGTACAAGATGAAAGGAGGCTTAGATCACGTGGATATCCAAAGACTTTTTCCCAGGGGCAGAAATGGCTAATATTGGTGGGAGAAGCATAATTTTAAGGAGGCAATTATAGGGAGGATGTCAAAGGTGTGTTTTTTTACACAGAGGGTGGTAGGTCTGTGTAGAGGCAGATACATTAGGGACATTTAAGAAACTCTTAGATAAGCACATAGATGATAGAAAAATGGAGGGCTGTGTAAGATGGAAGGGTTAGATTGATCTCAAGTAGGTTAAAAGGTTGGCATAACATGATGGGCTGAAGGGCCTATACAGAGTTGTAATTTGCTATGTCATATGTATTATATGTTTGTTAAGTTTGGAAAAGATTCCTAAATGGAGAGAATGCCCTTCAGCAAGTGTTTGATAAGATTGGGAAGTTTTTCCAGAGTCAGGAGATGAGTGACTTGTTGCCTTGGACCTGAATTTGTGGCTAGTTCAGCTGTTTCCTCTCAGTGTTGACACCTAGGATGTGAATGGTGGTGGGCTCAGCAATGATAGTACATCGGACATCAAGGTGGTTGGTTGGACTCCTTATTGGAGATGCTCACCGCCCAGTACTTGCGTGGGCCCAGTGTTGCTTTGCAGGTCTCACTCCACGCAGGCACATGCTGCTTCATTGTCCGAGGAGATGCAAATGAAATTGACCATTAGTGATTGCACTTCAGGAAGCTCCAACTGGTGGGCCGCATTGTCCACTGGTATGACGGCAGACTCCTGCAGCGACCACATGAGTGTCCGCTCAAAGCCCTGTGTTTTCACACAGAATTTGATTCATGAAAAATGTAACCTACCAATGCAAGAACTTGCCTTGTCCCTGCTGGGAAGTCACTGAGCTCTGCCAGCCTTGGTGACGGTGACACATGGACACAAAGTGCAAACAGGTGAGCAGGAGCACAGCGTTCCAAATTGCCCACCCACCTACCTCCTGCCCTACCTGGCACAGAGACCGCGGAGCCTGGCTGGGGCCTTCTGGCCACATCAAAGCTTTTGACCACAAGCAAATGAAACCGAGCACTGTACAACCATCAGGGGCCATCCCCAATTCTTGTCACACTTGGTCAAGCCCTGCCCTGAGACTGAGAGTTGTCACTGTCACCTCACCTCTGGAGTTCAGCTCCATCACAACTTTGGGAATGATGTGTTACAAAGGAGCCATCCAGCTATTGCATTTGTGCTGACTTTCAGTGACAAATCCAATTAGCTTCTCTCCTTTACTGTTCCCTGAATGCCTTACACTTTCCCTAAAACAGTTAGAGCTCCTTGTAATAGGTAAGATTGTTTGATAGCATTCACTCAGTAGGGACACAGGGGCAGGGGCTGAATAACACAAGCTTGATCACAATCCCACTGCATCCACCACTTTGAAGACCAGCTGTTCAACTCAGTCAAACATCTCCTTAGTGCCAAGTGAACATAACAAGGTGGAGTTATTCAAAGTGCAAGGGTCCTGTTTAATGCTGAAGAAGCACTGAACCTTCTGAACAGCTTCTGGCTTTCATGAGGTGCTTTAGAGCAAAGTGTTTTTCCACTGAGATATGAAAGCAATTAGGAGGTTTAAAGGTTGAACACAGAGGACTATAGACCTGTCATTACATTTCCTGCAGTAAGATGTAGCACAGAAGGTCTATAGGACAACTGAGACTCCAATAAACGAGCCATATAGTAGCTTCCTTTGAAGTATCTAAGGAGCAGCATTGATGTTAGATTAGCAAGACTACAATGTGCAAACACAGCAGCAAATCACTCTCATATCAAACACTCTCATGGTGGAACCCTACAGCTATTCAACCATAAAGCAGGCAATGGTTCGCTGCAGCCTATCTTTGTGATTGACAAAACCTCTTACTTTTCCCCTTTTCAACCACAGAAGCTTGGAATAAGCACAGGCAAAGAAAATCTACAGAGGTTTCTTCCACAATCCCTATACATCTCATTCTACCTCAGCTGAGATCCTCCAGAAACCCCTGTCAACAGACCATAAGACCATAAGTAATAGGAGCAGAATTAGGACCAAACATATAGCAATAGGCCCAGCACTGAACCTTGGAGAAATGACTAGTCATAGGCCTCTAGTCAAAAAACCAACCTTCCACCATTATCTTCAACCATCAAGTCAATTGTATGTCCAATTAGCCAAGCTCTTCCTGGTTTCCATATAATTTAACTTTCCATCACAGCCTACCATGTGGAACCTTATCAAAACCCTTACAGAAGTCCATATAGACCATGTCTGCTACCCAGTAGCAGTGACCTTCATGGTTACTTCTTCCAAAACTCAATCAGGTTCATGAAACACGATCTCCTAGACACAAAGCCATGTTGCTACCTTTAATCAACTCATGTTTTTCTAGATGTATGTATATATTATCCCTCAGAATCCTCTCTGGTAACGCACCTACCACAGATGTTAAGCTTACTGGTCTATAGTTCCCAGGTTTTTCTTTGCAGCTCGTCCTAAATGAGGGCACAACATTAGCCACTCTCCAGTCTTCCAGCACTTCACCTGTCACTAACAATGATACAAATATCTTGGCCAGGGCTCCACAATTTCTTCGCTAGCAATTTCTTTTTAATACATTCAGCATTTCCTTTGTTGTAATGTGGACTATTGCCAAGATCTCCCCATCATTATTTCAAGGTCTGAAGCCTTCATGTCTTTCTGTACTGTAGAAACAGAGGACCTCACTAATCTCCTGTGGCTCCACACAAAGGTATCCACTTTGGTCTTTGAGGGGCATTATTCTCTCTCTAGTTACCCTTTTTCACTTAATATGTAAAATCCTATTTGAAATTATGATGAAATATAATAGAAAAATATAGAAGGATCAAGTATTTTAACTGTGAGTGGTTGTAAGGTGTTGGTGCACCGAAGGCCCTGAGTGCACCAATCATAGAAAGTTAATGGGTAGGTTTGGCAACAAAAAGTTCAAAGTTCAAAATACATTTATTCTCAAAGTGTATATACTATATATAACTTTAAGATTCATCTCCTTACAGGCAGCCACAAAACAAAGAAGCCCAATAGAACTCATTAAAAACAAAGGAAACTGTCAAACAGCAACGTGCAGAGAAAAAGCAAATGACATTCCGAAGTGAAGCTCAAGAAAGTGAGTCCACAGACTCGAAGCCAGTTTGGAAACCAAATGTTATGCTGGCCCTTGTTTACAAGAGGACCTGAGTACAGGTGTCGTGATGCCCGGTTCCAACTGTATGCCCTGGTGAGGCTGCAGCCGGAATATTGTGTACAGGCCTGGTCTCCCTACCTCAGGACGCATATACTTGTGATAGAGGGAGTGCAGCAAAGCTTGACTTTTGGGGCGGCAGTTAAACATTCAAAATTCCTAAGAGACTTCACAGGGTAGATGTGGCGATAATGTTTTTCCTGGCTAGGGTGCCTAGCAGTCCAAAAATAATCGCTCAGTCCCTCAGAGGTGAGAAGAAATGTCTTCACCCAGAGGATGGTAAGTCTGTGGAATTGTCTATGGTGGTGGGGTTGAATGAAGGGCTAGACAGTCTCCTGCTCTTTGTTTATTCTTTATAACTACATGATGAAACCATTCAAGTACAATTTCTGCAGAAGGCAGGATTGGGTGGGGACCTTTGCAACAACAGCTTTGGCATAATTTGTTTCACACATATTGACACCACACCTTCCATCTTTTAGCTGAAAAATAATGTCTGCTGATTTAGAGATAAGTTAATGAACTGGTTGCGACAAGTTGCGACAATTGGAACTGGTCTTACAAAGAGCATCCGCTGGAGATGCCGAGAGTGCCGCGGGAAGCGATGGATGGAATCCCATGGCACAGTCGCTCTGCTCCAGTCTTCCAACAGATGGCAGAACGCAAGAAGGCAGGTCACTGAGCCACTTGGTTATTTCCTCATGGTGACTAGAGATGGTCTTTTGTGATCTGCAAGCTTTCTCTGTTCAACCCGCTGGATTCCCATCCTCTCACGGACGAGAGTGATCTTACACGCTCAAGGTTTGAAGAGCATGCCAAAGAAAATGTAAAGCTGTTCTTGCTCAATAAGCACATCAGACACTCTCTTGCAGGCAAAGTGATCAAAGTACAGTCAGCACCAGAGAACATGGGAAATACAAGCGGAAGCAGGCTGTTTCATCCTTTGAGCCTACTCCACCATTCATCACGAGCATAGCTGATTGACCTCAGGGCTACTGGGAGGAAACGCAAACTCAATGGGCTGAATGGCCCCCTTTTATGTCATTGGAAAATATAAAAAAGAAAAAAAAATCAGACAAATTGCACACATTAGCCCAGGTGTGATCTCACCAAGGCCCTGCACATTGCAATACATCATATTTACTCCTGCAGTCAAACCCTCTCGTAATAAAGGTTAACATTCCACTTGCTCTTTCAGTCGTTTCCTGCACCTGTATGTTGACCTTCAGTGACTTGTGCACAAGGACTCCCATGCCCCCCACCCTGGGATACACCACCACCCAGTTCATCCCCACTTCACCAAAACTCTGCTCCTTGTGTCTGTGCACTGACGTGGATGAGTTCACATTTTCCCACATTTTCATTTTCCAAAAGCCATAGAATCATAGAACACTAAAGCACAGAAACAGGCCTTTTGGC